>NW_026623449.1:315505-440826 GCF_030028575.1 Malurus melanocephalus
AAGAATGCTGATGGGAAATGGAGTAGCACATGTTCAGAAAGGCAAGCTAAGTAAGGAAAACTGGAGACATAGTATGCTTTCAAAGCCTTAGGATCTTGTTTTGGGATTAGAATCCTAAAACAATGTTTGTCTTATATGCAGTAATAGAGCTAGAGAAGACAGGAAACTGCAAGACGAAGAAATGCTTCTGCTCCTGCTTTTCAACTTAATGTTTCATGTGGAGAAATACTGACTGCCAATGATGGAGGGGAAGAAGGTGATCTTCCAGTCTCCAAAGCCAACCCTTTTATCACTTTTCCCTTCGTCCAGTCCCTCACTGTAATAACCCATCAGCAATACTCTGGATGTGTGGCTGGACACTTGGGCATGAACCTGTCATCATATATGGATGCCCTTCAATTTCAATGAAAYTTTTCTATGGATGCACTCAAAGAATTGAGGCAGGAAATGGCAGGAAACAGAAATTTCTGCAGCCATTTTCTTTCAGATGGAACAGTGATCATTTAGATAACAATTAAAACTGGTTTTCTTCTGATTGTCATATCAGTAACATTCTCAGAAACTTTGACCAAGGTCAGAGCTGAGATTCAGGATTTGTGCTGCATGGGGAACATAATTACCTATTGCTATATATYCCAATCTCACACAAAAATTCTGGACATGTTTATTGCTGACAAAATTTTACAAAGAGTTGGTATCAAATTCTAAGAGCAACCACTGGACTTTGAATGGTTTGGATGAGAGCTGGGAGCAATATTTCATACTCAGTTCCTACAGCCACAGTGGATCAAATCAAAAGCCTGTTTCACATTTTCTTTGAATTATGAGAGTTCAAATTCCAGATCATAGYTCTGCTGTTTAGTGGATATATATTCATTGGCATTAGTGTTTCTGAATGGATTAACTCAGCCATTGTGGAATAAAGATCCTGCAGTTTGCTTCAAGATAAGCATGAGCAGTGTTAGAGCAAACATTTTGGATGCCTTCCAAGAGAAAAGGCTCACTCATGGAAACTAAGTGCTCAGCAGAGAAGTTGTGAATTTGATGAGTCTGTTGAAAGCAGTCCAGCAGGCATCTGACCAAAACCTGACTATTTTTCAGTCAGTTCACCTATGTTCCTTTTCCCTCCTGGACTCCACCAAATTCCATGGGCTCACACAGCCCCACAGAAGAACTGGGAAAAATCAAAGGCAGCTTTGGGTTTCTGGGGAGCATATTTTGGACTATAGCTCTAGAAACATTTACGGTGACAATACTGGACTGTCTCTCAGGTAGAGTACTCTAGAACTTTTTGTTACACTTTCAACAAGAAACATGAAAAATTCCTCTAAAAATGTCTCTGTTCTCCCATGAGAGAAAATGAATTCTTGATGTCTAATTTTGTGTCATTGTGCCGATCCACCACAGTTCTGCTTCAGGAATCACTCAGGGATGTAGAAGCTGTTTCCAGGTTGCTGATGTCTGTGACTTTGCTACCAGAATCAGACTCCCTGGAGAGAGTGAGGCCAGCATGTTCTCCAGCTTCCCACAACACCTTGGTGGGAATGGAGCTGCTCAGGTTCTTGGGCTGGGACTAACTCCTTTCCTGATTTATCCTAAACCCAAAGAGGCTTCAAATGCAGCATCATGGGATTTTTTTGTACCAGAGAGAACAGCTCGGCAGAGGGTACCAACTTTGTACAAAGAGTCAGTAGGTGGAAATAAATACTGATAGTTACTGAGACATACTGGGTATGACCTCATTACCTAGAAATGGAAGGCTTTCTATATAAACCATATTCTCAAGTAAAATTATGCCACAAGAAGTAATATGTTTACTTTTCACCACCTCTATTTATTAAAAACATTGGTAACATATTCCTTGATAACTTGATTTATGAAGATTGTGACAAATTGCTTTCTTAATTGAAATATGTCAGGTTTCTAAATAGTGAAGTTAATTATCTCTCCTTTTCTAGTTGAAGGCTGACCTTTAATTGYACAATATTAATCCACATATTGTATGAATTATGTGAAGTATCCATTTTGCATGTAGAGGGAGACATGTATGTGTTATTGTAGTGGAGTACAGTTACATAATTATTTTTAATTTAGGATATCACTTTAATTAAATACTTGCAGAAACTAAGCTTTTCCAGGAAATTTGCAATTACAATCAATTTGAATGTACAGCTACATTAATATGGTGACAAGCCCAATAATAAAAACGAACTAAGTAATTATGGGCAGGTGCTGAACAGATGTGTAAATAGAAGGTCTCTGCATGGAACATTGTTATATATCATTTTGAAAAGCGAAAGAAACCTGTTATCCATAGCCATTCATATATGCAGCTATAATCAGTCACAAAAAAGTTAGTTCTTTCAATTTAGATAAATCACTTAAAAATGTGTATGGCACTTAGGCTTTCATTTTCTGTTTCTGGAAAGAAAGTCTGGTTGATTGAAGACTGCTGCTCTACTGTACTCAAAGAGTCTGCCACAGTATTGAAATATATTCTTCTTTCAACAGGTCTATGATGAGTGGGTTTTCAGTTTGGAATGATTTAACAGTCAAAACAATTCACATTCCATATTACAAGTTGAGCTTTATTTAAAGAAGAGGGGGGGGGGGATGCTGAGACTAGTTTAGAGTTGTTTGCTCAAGTTATCAGACTGCCAAGAGCCCAATTTAACCACCAAATAGTTGGAAAACAATGACATTGCATTACTACCGTGAATTGCTTTCAGATAGATATACAGTGCATTTGTGTGTGTGTGTTTTAGGTTTGGGTTTTTTTTTTCCAAGCCAGTGCATTAAAATATAATTTTTCAAGTCTTCTATTTTTTGCGGTGTGTGAGAAATAATTATATGTGTGATGTAAGCAACTAAGCTAAACTGAAATAGTTCATATAGCAATCATATGGAAAACCCAAGGAAAGAATGGCACCCGAGGAAAGGTGAAYGTGACCCATCCACTTGTGTGGAACAGGATGCCCTAAACTGTCTACAGAAGACCACAATGTCCAAAGCAGCCATGTGTAAGCAAGGGACATGTCTAAACTGGACTCTTTCAAGAACTTAGATGCTTTATTCCAAACTGCAGAGGTCTGCCTTCCTCTTGACGAGGTTTATGGCTCTGAAATGGATCCCAGTGGCCAAGCCAGACCCTTCTCAAGCAATACTGGATCAGCAGTAATGTATTTTTTCTCATTCTCAGGAACAGTCAGTCCAGCTGTTGGCACTGTGGAAAGCTGCAAGGCAGCTGGAGTTGTGCACCATTCTCTTTTTTATCCCACCATGCTCAGGTCCATCRTCTTATCTGGAAAGGGAACAACTGCCATGTCTGGAGAGAGATTAATAATGGAGCAGCACTGCTGCAATAAAAACTGTCTGGACAGATTCTACCCATCTATTTCATTTGTGAAAGGACAAACTTCAAAGGCATGAATTTTTTATTCCAAAAGTGCCATGAAATATTTCAGGTGGGGAGGGTGAAGTGGGGACCCCACAGTCTTGGCATCCTGTAGTCTTCTGCAGCTGAATGGTCCCCATGGATCACATAAATGGTCCCCATGGATCACATAAATGCAGTGACTTTTCACTGTGTGCTGGTACAGTACTCTTCCCTACTATCACAGGGCCACGCTCTGCCTGCGGGCTGTGTTACAGCAGAAAGATGACAACATTTGGTGTAACGACCTTTCTCTCAATTCCAAATTGCAAGATATGCCAAACATTGTCTGTAAAAAGTGAAAAGTGAAGCAGTAATTATTTCCTAGGAAGAAGGAACAAATCCAAAGTGTGGGGAAGACAAAATGGTCTAAGTTTTGAAGAGGAAATCCTCAGGATGATTACTGACACTCTGTGCCCTYGTTGCTACAGGAGCATGGCTGAA
The DNA here is from genome assembly GCF_030028575.1 of Malurus melanocephalus. Lineage (NCBI taxonomy): Eukaryota > Metazoa > Chordata > Aves > Passeriformes > Maluridae > Malurus > Malurus melanocephalus. Next base: position 319,383 of record NW_026623449.1, read on the forward strand.
AGGATGGGCAAGTTTTCTATGTTCATCATGCCTCAGCTACTGGATGGGAGAGGTTTATTTTAATGGAAGACTTTGTGTTTCCAGTCAGAAAAGTTGGAACACAGAATTTGTCTTTGTAAGAGGAGCATCAAATGGTTAGTCAGACTTGGAATAGGAGTTGTGAGAAAGAGTTGAGTGCAGTATTTGGCCGCATATGATGTCTGGATTTTTTTTTTTTTTTTTTATTCATGTAGTACAGTAAGATGGGATATAAAACAAACCTCATACATTCTGGCATGGAATGATTTTGCTTGTCATTTCAAAACCAAAGTGGTTTGAATTTCCTGCATTGCCACAGTTAGCCATACATGCCTCCTCCTAACTCTGCTTACGTTCTGTTTCCAACTGCTCCAATAATCTCCCAGTTCATCCATGTTGAGACATCTTTGGTGTCTGAGGAGCAAAAGGAGAGATTTCATCAGAACTTGTGGAAGATCCATGCTACAAGTGCAGAGAAACATGAGCCAGCTCACATCCAAGGGCAGTGCAGAGATTGTCCCATGACCCACATGGCACAAGCACCAGCACCAGGAGAGAGATTCCCGCTTCATCACCACGCTGAGCCAACCTGGCCRTATCCTTCTTCAGCTGCACCAGCAGTTGGGCGTGACTGCACAGCACACTCTATTAGCGTTAAGGCAGGAATCTTTGCAGAGTACTTGTGGCACTTGCGGCCTCAGTCTCCTGGTCAGAGAACCCAGTACCTTCAGCTGCATTTCAGTTGTGTGGGAATTGTTTGAGCTCACTCCTGTTGCCACAGCTGCTTAAGGAAAACATTTAGTTAAAGACCAGGGTGAGCACACATTATAGATGTAAGCATATGGCTCTCAAACTGCTGCCCAACAGCTTCTATAGATATGTGGCACGTTCTGTTATCCAAAGCACTTGGAATTTTTCAGATAACAAAAGCTAACGAAGGCAGCTATAACAGCTTTATGTGGCACTTGCTTCCTGATAGAGTTGCCAATCCAGTGCTTTGAATTCTGTGCCAACAGCTTTGACACAAGTGAAAGAGCAAGCTGTGCTTTTAACAGATGCAAATACTTTGGTTGCAGTRGTCGCTGCTTTTTCAAAATCATTATCACATTTGGGGGGTTGCAGATGCATACTCCTTCCAAAGTGACAACACGCAGATAATTGGAGTAATGTTTGTTGGAATAGTTGGAATAACCTGCACTGGTAAGCCTGTAAGAAGCAAAACCAAGGGGCATCATCTAGCAACTATTTTACTGTCCTGCAAGTGCTTTTGTTGAACAGACGCACAACACATGGCTGGCAGGGTTGGCAATGTCCTGTATTGCAGCCAAAGTGTTACACCAGCAGTGAGCCATGCTGCTGAATTTCAGGGAGTCTGCAGCTCTTTTATGACTGCAGAACGAAGACAAACACAACAACATTATACTTTAATAATAATGAAATTGTATTATTATTATTATTATTATTATTATTATTATTATTATTATTATTATTATTAAATAGTCTCAATTAGGGGACTAAAATAATCTAGTTTTTGCCTTTCTCGCTCTATTTTTCCATGTCGTAGCTTAGGGCATGGCTACTGAAATAGGGTGACATTTCTTGCTCTGCATGAACAAGGTTGCCACAATGTCCTAAGAACTCCATACTATCCATTTAGTTCTTTTAATTTTAGTTCTTAGAACTTCTTTAGTTCTTTAAATTTTAGCAAGGAAATGGCAATTTTTATGTCTGTGAAGGTGATGAATATAACCTAGAGGTACAGGAACACAGAAGACTGTCTTCCACGAGAAAACCTCATCAGCCAGAAGTGCCTGATGTTGCTCCACAAGGCTGGGGCTGACAAACAGTTCTTTTGCAGAAAGTGTGCTCTGGTTGAGGAGCTGTGCCCCAGGGCAAGGAGCTACAGGAAGAAGTGAACAGGCTATGTAATATTTGAGTGARCAGGCAAGAGATAGACCAATTGTTTTCAGAGACCCTACAGTCTCAAGGCTCTTTGGACACTTGGACCTCCATTGYAGTGGAGAAGCAGATGGACTTGATGGAATCCTGCAGGGTAATTAGTCAAGYGACAATTAGTCAAGGATCTGTTAAAGATGAAGGCTGAATATTAGGAAAAGGTTCTTCACCCAGAGAGTGTTTGGGCACTGGAACAACTCCCCAGGGAAATGGTCACAGCACCGCGCCTGACAGAATTCAAAAAGTGTTTGGATARTGCTCTCAGGCACATGGTGTGACTCTTGGGGTGTCCTGTGTAGGGGCAGGAGTTGGACTCGATGGTCCTTGTGGACCCTTCCAACTCAGAATATTCTGTGATTCTATGATTCTGTGAAGGACACTTAATTCTAAGCCTTTGTTTCACATGGATGGGAGTTGGCRAATCTTGGCATGATATATTGCTATTTGTCAAAGAAAGAAATAGTCCAGACTTCACAAAGCCTGGGCTTTTAAGTGTTTGTGTTGGGCTTTAAATGTGTGCAGTCCAATGCAAGTGAAGGTTGGACTGAGGAACCAGTGAGGTTCTGCTGTGAGTCATCTGCTGAACAGAAGCAAGTCCTAACATAATTCCTTACTTCAACAGATTCATCAATAAAGCAGAGCTTGATCTGACTGAGAAAAGCTATGCCAAAAATTCTGGCTTTTTGGTTGCCTGGGAAAAATGATTTTCCTGTCATCTTTTTGAAGTTTTGTTACAAATGAGAAAAATCCATATTTTGCAAAATGAAAGCTTCTTTTGAGGTAACCATCCCTGCCAAGTTTTCTTGACTTTCTCTTTTTCCTACAAGCTTTGCCATCTTTTAGGCAATATAAAACAATGAAATTACATCAGCAGAGATTCTCTAGAGCACACTGTTTAGGAGGGAAAAAAAGGGATTCAGGAAAATTTTACCTACATGAAAAGCCATGTCACAGAATAAAAATCTTCAGGTAAGGGCATTCAATCTCTGTCCTTTGCAGAGTAACTAAACAAGGAATTGTTCTCTCCTCAGCTCCTGCTCTCCTAATCTTTCTTTTTCTTTCTTCTTTCCTTCTTCCTCTTTCCATTAATGGATTTCTTCACATTCAAGCTGACATTTCTGCATGTRTGACTTGCAGATTAATGCATAAATAAATGAAAATGTTCCCCGTGATCAAATTCTCTCTGATCAGAACACTTCCTTAGWGACTGTTCTGGCCCAAGTCACAAGCAAAGTTCAGAAGTAGTTCCCTCTCCCTTTTTGTTAGAAAAAATTACAAAAGCTGGTCCGAACATACAAGGTGCAAAATAACTCTGACAGGGCTCGAGGGTTTGTCCCAGGAACAAAAGACATCCTTTCTGAACACATGTTGTCTTTGAGCCTTGTGCTTTCACGCTGTCCATTTAACAGAAGCAGAATTGTTGCAAGGTTCTCTTATTCAATCAAATCACCAGGTAATTTAATGACTTTTCTGTCATTTGCTTACTTCTGTCATTTCTTTTACTGCAAAGACCAATGACTGCTATCAAAATCTGTAGCGGTATCATATGGGTAGCTGCTATAATGCCCTGACTCTGTGCACCAGAGTGTCGTTCCTCCCTGACTGCACCTTGTGTCACTCCTGCAKCAGGCAGGACATGTCAGAGGAGATGGCAGCATGTTGAATGTAGGTGACAGGCAGGAGGCTGGCTCAGGAGCCACTGGGCTCATCTTCTGCCAGCAGAGGTTATCTGTAAGTTCACACTGGCCAGGACAGCTGCACACTCCAAGTAAGCCACACAGAACCGAATGTGACCTCGTAATCAGGCACTCACATTTGACTTAGAAGTATCCTGTCCCATATYAGCTGATGAAAAAGAAAAGAACTTTATCTTGCAGTTCATCTTTTCAGTGGACATGGTATCCTCTCTGAAAAATGCAAGCAGACACAGGGAAGAGTGATTACAGACTTTCAGTGAGTTTCCACATAGACATCCATCTGCCCTGATTGCACAGATGCTTCTCACTTGCTGGTGTCCATAAATGACACTGCCTACTCAAACAGACCACTTCAGACTTTACTATAAGGTAAGATTCAGAATGCCTAAGACACCTGGTTGCCTAAGGTGCTCAGAATATCCTTCCTAAGATATCCCCTATTATGGCACTCACTGCCAGGGCTCCAGAAGATCTTGCTCCCCAACTTTCTCCTAGGGTATTTAGCTATAAGCCAAAACAACCCACTTAACCAATGTGGGAACCTCTAAAACRTTCAGTATGTGTCACAACATGGAAATATCTGGCTGACAAAAGACATTAGGCAAGGCTTTCAAGCTCCAGAGGATACACGAAGTCCATCATTAGATTGGTTCTTCATTAGCCCAACATCTGGCTCTCAGCCTCTCTCATGGTAGTGCTGTGGTTGAGATGCTACCTCAACTTGCATTTTCATAAGCTACACTGTTCAGTGATTTATATCAGTCTGCTTTTAATTACATTGTGCCAAAATTAAGCAACTGTAATTGTCACTCAGGGTAGGCTGCCTTCTGGAAAGGCCATAAATGAGATTAAGTATGAGTGCAGGATGCAGCTGCATGGCTGTGAAGTGGAAGAGCAATCTTTGCACTAGCTCAGGCACTATCCCATTATGTAAGTGAAAGAGCATGGCCCTAATAGTGAGAAAGGAAAACTGAAGCATCTGTGACTTCAGCCTTTTCCCACCTTCCCCCCTCTCCCCAGTTTTCATTATGTCTATTTTTCAACTACAGAGAAATGAAAACATCTTTATTTTTGTTTCATTTCTCAACCACTCTATTTCCAAGATCAATTAAAATATTTAACTCAAAATCTCAAAGTACTTCCCCTCTCTTCCTCCCATAATTTCAGTTTGTCAGCAAAAATGCACCCATATACTCATCATGTTCACATATGTGTGTACAGCATCCAAACCACACTGTGTTCTGCAGAGCAGTGAGAGCTTTTGCATGGCTGGAAGGAGCAGAGGACTGGGATCTGAAAGCTAGGAAACCTTTGGACTAAAAATAAACCTTTTCATGCTTCAGATCCAGCACTGACTGAAGTCRGAAAGTGATCTTCTAGCAGCTTCAGTAGGCTTTGGAACAGGCTCTAACAACGGAGTTAGCAGAAGATACACGGTTATGACATCAGCTTYATAGCAGTTGCCAATATTTTTTTAACTAGGAAATATTAGCAAATGCGATAACACAGCGAAATGTGGCGACAATAGGAATACTGTTCATATCTTGTTCATTTAAGTTATGACACAAAGTAGAAAATACAATTAAAACCATGTGGTGATTTTTAAAGTATCTGGCTTTGTTTAAAACTACCCTTTTTTGCAAGATCAAATGTAAAACAAAGCCTTTACAAATAATCTTGTTAATCAGACAACTGTGGCACAAAAAAATCACTGTAAGCGCTTTTGTCCTGCTGCTGCAGAAGGGGAGGAAAAAGGGATTGGAACAGAGAAAATGGGAGAAGAAGAGCCTTCAGTGATCTCACTGCATAGACCAGTCATTGGAGTGGATTCTTGGAGGTCTTTCCTGGAGGAAAAAAAAAGAAGTTATCATACAGTTRGTTGGCTTTAGAGCTAAAAAGAAAACTGCCACAYGAGCCCAGCCTTGAAATACAACTAAYGTAGCCAGTAATCAGTAACAGCTTTCCCCTTCAGTGGAAGATGCAAGAAACCCACAGCACGTTTTCAGTGATAGTTTTGATGCATGCCTTGCTATAAAGCTATTCAAAGAGAAACCTAGAGCCCCAAACTGTTACAGCTATACTCCATATCCTACAGAGTTAGATCCTATAATCCCATTGATGTATTTTCTTTTTTTCTTATGGTCAAAAGTCTGCCAGATAAAGACTGATTTATTCTTTATACTTCTAAAATTACCTCACGGAATATAAGCCCTTAGATCTAGCAAACACCTCCTCTTGTAACATCACACCTATTCTTTCCTCTTTCTCTTTTCCTGTCTTCTCACATCTTTGCTTCTTGTATCTCRATCCTTTGATGTTCAAACCACTGTCATAATTAACATGTGCCAACTGGTCCCCATCCCCATCCTGCTCTCCCATGAGCAGGAAGGCAGGGAAGCATCGCCCACTCACTTTGCTTACCCCACTTGTGCCTTTTCTCCTTGATGTGCAGAAGAGGAGTGAGTGGAAAGCAGCTGGTGTTTCTGCTTGGACATGTTCTTGGWTAAATGGCAATAGTCAGTAAAGGTCAGATGGGATTAAAAGCCCCAGACAAACCCAATGCATCCTGATATCTACTAACAACARGCAGAAGCCACCAGCAGGAAAGTTTTGTCTACAATTTTCCCGAGCGATTGATGGCTCTTCTTTATCGACCAACAGCAAAAGAGATTGCTGAAGTCGATGCCATTAATATACCTGCTATCTCAGATATATCCTTTATGATCATTACCTAAGGCAGCTTTAGATTTTATTTTATGAAAACTAACATATGAAACTTCGAAGGAGATTCCTCTCTTAGATGGAAGGAAGGACTCAGTGCAGTGACACATGGCATAAATGTGCAAGCTGAAGATCTGTCAAAGCAGAATTGAAAACTACTCTCCAGAGCAAAGAGCAAATTTCATTTAGGTCTAAATCAGCTATGAGGAAATTGCAGATAGTATGACTTAATACTAAACAAAAATGCGATTACTAATTTTGTACGTGTGACATTGGACCGTCTTTAGAAAATCGTTCTCTTCATTCTGTACATGGGAAAAGGCTCCATCACTGAAGCTCTCAGCAGTCACACACTCTTGCTAATGGGCAAAGCGGGTGCATTTTCAAGGACAGAGCCCCAGAATTGCTCTTGTTCCTCRGTGCAATCCTACTGACTTCTGCTGCAGTAGGAACAGGACAATGCAAATCAATTCTTAGAAGACTTCACAGATACTCATATTATTGTTCTGGTTTTACCCAGTGAGAGCTGTCAAAGGGACAAATACTGCAGAGGGGGCACCAAGCACAGCAATTCCAGGCAAGAATAGGCTGTTATATGAAAATTAAAATGTGGACTTTTAAACCTAAAGCCATTGAGGTGCCTTGTTACTGGATAGCTTATGTAGTGTTTGGCTCAGGAAATACCCAACCCCAGAGCTCAGACATGTGGCTGAGCTTTTTCAGACTAACATGTTGCTGAAACATAATATMTATCTCTATTTCAAGCCACAGAAAAACATTGGCTTAATTTATTCAGCAAAGATGGCACACACAGAGACAGCCACTGAAACTTCTCTGAAGTGTTTTGTCTTAATCTAGTCCATAGTGAAAGCCAGTGCACACACAATTTCTGAAGCTTCTCTGGCCCAGAAARCAGTGTATATTTGGCACACATTTGACAAGCATCTTGCATGATCCCATCAAATTACCTTTTGAAATAGATCTTMATTCCAAGATCATGAGCTTACGCCACATGAGAGGCACACTTCACCACAYGGGTTCAGGACTTTGCTCAGCCAGTATTGCATTTTGACAAAATCTCACACATATATCACGGAATCACGGGAAGGTGAAGGATGAAAGGGACCACTGGAAGCCATCCAGTCAAAYCTCCCTGCTCAAGCAGRGTCCCACAGAACATGGTACTCAGGATTGTGTCCAGAAGGTTTTTTAATGTCTCARTGATGGAGACTCTACATGCTCTCTGGGCAATCTGTTACAGTGCTTGGTCACTGCACAGTAAAGAATTTCTTYCTCGTGTTCAGGTGCAACTTTCTGTGCATCAGCTCCCTCTCATTGCCTCCTGTCCCATAGCTTGGCAGTACCCAGAACAGGCTGACTCCTCTTGTAACCCTCCCTTCAGATACTGTCAGACACTGATTTTTGCTGCACTTGCTCCCCTCTTGGTGGCCTCTCCTCCAGGCTAAGCTGACCCAGCTTGCTCTACCTCTCCTCATATGTTAGAGGAAATACATGCAGTTCCAATAGGACTGTCTTTCACAGGAAACCATATTATATTTATACATTATATTATTTATATATTTTATATTTTATATTATATATTATATATTATATATTATATATTATATATTATATATTATATATTATATATTATAGATTATAGATTATATATTTATATTTTATATTATATATTTATATTGGGAAGTCCTTATTTCCTGACACTTTGCTAATATCGTTCAGTTACTGTTTAAAACATTCATTCAAAATCCTCATCTTTATTATTAACACCTTAGTTGTCAATTGAGAACCTCCTTTTGCATAGGAAAGCTCTACTAATTAGGACACATGGACATCTACTACAGTGTTTATATGAGAGGCTCAAGATTTGGTACAAGTTGGTACAAAGCACCTGGAAGTAAACCAATTACAAATCCTCCAGGTTCTGAAACAACTCTTGAATTAGACTAATTTACCCAGCTGATAATTGCTCCCAGGTCAAAAATCGAGGCTTTGGAGGAAGTACAGCAAAAATATTACTAGCAGAGAGGTAATATCTAAATCAATGATGAGTGCTCAGCATACATGATCACCTTATAGTTAAAATATGAAAGAAGGGCTTTTATTAGTTTAACAGTTATGAGTAATATTTTCAAGTAATGCCAAATGTGTTACAGMTGTTGATAGGAACAACTGCTGCCTACAGGGTGCTCCAACAAGGAGCTGCTCTACTTTGGAGGAATCCAGATCGGAACTTAGCAGCCAGCCTCCCTGTAAATCACAAACAGCAAAACACTGTGAATAACACCAAGCCAATCCAAAATCCTACATCCAATTCAAGGTTAGGGGGAATTTACAAGCTTTGCTGACTTCTGCTTGTGAAGGGCTGAAGCAGTGTCCTCCATCTTAAAACAACACAACTTGGTGAAAGTCCTGTCTTGGAGCTGCATACAGAACAGAATTTTTGTAGTGCTGGCAGCATAATCAATGTGACGTAATAGATGTTAAGTACTGCATTAAACTATTTTGCACCTCAAACATTGACTCTATGGAAAAGAAGACAGATTGTATTYCAGTGCATGATGAAGATGATGCTGTAAATGCAAGGTGAAGGTGAATGTAAATTGCAAAGAGTGAACACCAGTACAAAATTCAGCATGTCTTCTTGAACTGAACTGAGASACAAACTGGTACTGCTTCAGCAAAGAGCAATTTGCCAACTAGGCACAGTAAATGTGACCATTATGAAGGGAGGCAGACTGTCCCTCATCCTCTATAAAGAAGACATAAACTGGTTGCATTTTCAAGTGTTTTGAGCAGTTTTACTCTGACCATCCTGTCCAGGATGTATCTCACCAATTCCACTTGGGACAAGGCTCCAGGGACCAATGGAGCTTATTCYAAGTAAATTATTTTAAAAACTAAGTCCAAACTTTCTGTCTTTCCACCCTCAAAACTGACCTCTTAAAGTTCATTGTACCATTATGTCACAAGCACAAATTTTTTAGCAGTCTGTTGAGRTAATAATACATTTCTGATTATTTAAGTCACTTGTGAACGGTGTAAAAGTAACACGACAAAACTAAAAACTAACCCAACTTTCACGTGTCACTCTTTYAATGCTTTTTAGATGTCTGTTTTTACACCTCTGTAGTTCCATTCTGATTTTCAGCTTTTATAAAAGCCTGGAAATAATTTGCTTCAGAATGGAAGAATTGCAATACACAATGGAAATTCTTGCTTAAAATGGCACATGCACACCTCTGATTCAGATTTCGGGATGTGGAAGGTTTCTTCATGATCATTTATTTTAAACTCTCAGCAATACATGCTACAGTATGATTTCTGGCTTCTTGACTTTGCCACTTATAACATTTATTACAGTTTTCCTGTGAGCCAGCTCTAATATCAGACACATTCATGTTTTCCATTACACATGAGCAATATCTGGCAATAATTGGAAAAGCCTAGATAAATGTCTTGCTAGTAAGTCAAACTGTGGCAATTACCAATTTTCCAGGTGAGTTCAGGTATGATCAAGTGCATAGCAGGACTCMAAAGGGATTAGAAATATATAAGGATAATAACACAATTATGGCAGATAGAATAAAAAAAATATAAGAGCAGTCATGTATAAACCCATGAATTGCTTTGGCCTGCAGTCCTTCCTAGGATCAGTGCTTTACTGGTGTTCCAGGCATCATTGGGTGGTTCAGGCCACACTGGACACACTGTAGGGCTAAGGCTTTGGTCTGGGAAGAAACTCCTGTCTGGAATGTTTTTTTTCTATGAAGATCTATTGTGTACATTTCTGGGGCTTACAATATCTTATCAACCCTACAGAAAAGGTGGTAGTGTCAGCACCATACCAAAYCATGAACAAAAATTAGCCATGCTGAAGGTGTCAGCCTTGATTCTGCTGAATAACTGAACCACCACACTGCCAGTGATCTAATGAGTGTGTGTGTGTATATACATGAATATGGGTCTAGATGTATCAGAGAACCCTGAAAGGAAGATTCTACCAGGGCTGTAAGGTTGTTGTTCTGTGAACTCTCTAAATTGTAAGATACTTGGCAGACATATAAACAACTTGAATTTTCATGAAAAGAGAGCAAGGAAGAATAAGAATTGTTTTGAATATGGAAATACACTCTGCTTTGGCCTTGGCCCCTTTTGGTGAACCGGTCATGGCTGTTAATTTCAATGATATTTTGGTGGCTAGTGATACTAAAAGACAATGAGATTGATACTTTCTGGCAGAAAAAGTGGCAGAGATGTATTTACATAATTTTCTTCAGGAAATATTGCTTTTTAAGCAGATGCAAAAAGACTCACTGGGATTATCATGCAGCCATGTCCAATAGTATTATGTACCACACCTGCACCACCTTTCCAAACAAACAATAAAATACAATATTGCAATTTGAAAGTTATCCTTGATATTTTATTTCACAGTCAAAATTTTATAGTCAAAATTTAAAATATGTGGGTTTTTTCCCACTGTTCAATCTCACTGTAGCTTTACACAGCTACAAATATCTCTTAGCATCATTTAATAAGTATGCAAAAGAAACAGGCATRAGAGCCTCGGGAAGATTCCTTTACTATAAAATCTTGAATTACTGTATTTTCACAGGCAACATCAGCAGAGGGTAGTGCATAAGAAGTTATTCTGTCTTGAACTCAGAATGCATAGTCTTCTCCCTCTCTTCTTTGGGTATATCCAGGGGATACTCACCTGTGCTGTTCTTTATTCACCTGTGCTGTTCTTCCCCTGCATTTTTGTTGAGTGCTCTGTCCCCATCCATGTTTATCCTTCTGTGATCTCCTTCAGGCAAGTGGCCAGATAATGGAGCATGATGGACATTGCTACTGTGCTCATTGCTTAGTGCATGAGTTACTGCCCCTAATTTAATTTCTAGCCTTGTGGTTTATTTACTCATTCTTTTGCAGGCACTTTTGGCCTCTTTTGCCTCAGACCATACATAGTAATAATTGCAGTTTTAATTTAACTCTGCTGGTTGAGAAATTTTACAAACTGATAACTAACTGCAGCTACTCCGTAAATACCACTGCCTCTGATGTGAAAGGCAATAACCCTCAAGAGAACCAGAAGAGAGCCTGCTGCATGCAGCAAGTCCTTGCAGAAGGCAGACGAAGTATGGCAGAGCTTTAGGTAAGTGGGATATAATTAGCCATGTTGGAATTTGACCAGGATATCAGGGTTAACACCGCTGYTCCTGTGAGGAGTGCCTTGGGAGTTCCTCTGCAGCAGGCAGCCAGGACCTCTTGTTTTCATCACATTCCAGGCACTACATGACAGCTACCCAAATACACTTTGCCTTAATGAAACAGAAATGCACGTCTGATACCTACAATTTGGAGCCAAGGTAAGGACTTTATCCCAGAATGGATTAATTCAGATTTGTGAATGRTTCAGGGTGAAAAGAGACTCCTGTATCTTAGTTCTGGACCTTATCTATTGCAAAATAGTAACAATAAAATCAGTCACCASTGAAACTGTGGAGCCCACAGGTTTCTTGAGCAGCTTGATCTGCTTGTGGTTGACTGATAAATCTAGAGGTGGGCATTTCTTGCATGAGGCTTTTATGCACTGCCTGCACAATCTGCTTGGAAAGAGCTCTGGTCACGGGCATCACACGGCGCTCCAGGCTGCACATGGAGATTGATGTGCAGGCAGACGTCCCAGCACTTACAGCATCCCAGAAGGCTCCCCCAGCTGCTTCCTCTGCGTGTGCCTTTCAGCTACTCATGTTTCTATCTCACATGAGCTGCTCTARCTCTTGCACCATGAGCTAGCTGCCTTCCTGAGGTCTTTTCTAGCCCCAGGTTTTTATTACTTTCCTGTGAGTCATGCATACCGTGGATTGATGCAGCTCTGCCCTGCCCAGGAAGACTGCAGGGCCAAACAGCTGCTGATGGTGGGAGGAATGAAGCTTCTTTAATTCCTACAGTAAATCTCTGCTTGCTACCTGCAACTACCAGAGGGTTATGGAAAAATGGCCAAGAATTTTGCACTGATTAGTGTATGGRCAGTGAGATTTGCTGTATACCGATGTTTTTCGTAACCCAAAATTACTAAATTGGATAAACTGTATTCACCTAGGCTCAAATTAGTACATTTGTCATCAGAAATTTCCAAACAATTCCATTATTCCTTCGCAGAGAAGAGATTGTGAGYGCTGGTAAAGTTTAGACCTTCCTATTTTATACATGTTTCCATATGTTGGGCATGGAAGAGAAACAGATCATTTCTCTCCCAAATGTATTCCCTCCTGTGTAATGTGAATGTATTACGTGTAATCATATTCCAAGGCAATAAGATTAGACAAATTACTGTACTCCAAAAAGTGACATTAAAAATTGCCTCTCCATCTTTATTAGCTTACTTTTTCTCAGTCAAATATGTTTGGCTTACAAGAAAAACAACGTTTTTCATTCTGACCTCAGGCTTCCCAAATTCAAACAGAGCTATGGGTCAATAGCTGAATGAGGAAAGGTTTGTCAGAATGATTCAGATCCTTTTTGACACCTCRGCATCTTCAAATTACTGCTTATGTCAGGCATTCGTTATACTTGACAGTGAAAGGCTGRGAACAAGCACATGGTTCAGATGATGATCTGTGTGCAGGAATTCAGATAATCTTGTGGTGGCTCTGCTCCACTCCATGTGAAATGGAAAAGGAACATATTTTTTTGTCACTGTAGTTAAAGCAGAAGATTAAGACGAAAGTCAGCCAATATAATGAGTTAGAAATGTTTTGTATTAGCTTTACATAACAGAATGAATATGAATCTTTTCTTTGTGTTTTGTGCCAAAAAGTATTTTGCAGACTATCTGTAGGCAAGGGAAAGTGATTTTGCTACATGGTTATTAGMAAACAATACTGCCACAATTGCTCTGCTAGAAAGGCTATACAGAAGCTATCTTCTCTCTGRTACCTTGGGCAGCAGCAGAAGTCAGGGACTCCCAAGGGGCTTCTGTGTCATTGCAAATCTGACAGGTCTCCCTCCACCTGGCAGGAGCCCAGGGGCAGCTTCCCAGGTCTGTCTGGGCCCTGCAGAAGGATGGGTGTTTGGTAGAAAAATGAAATTATCTCCTTTCCAGCTTCATGGTAGTTTTAAAAAGTGTTTGGAGAGCCCAGCATGCCGGTTTTGGCCTTGAAATCACCATTGGCCACAAGATGAAGAGCAAAATTAAGATATCCTTTAARTGGCACATCCAAGACAACTCACAACAACCAACAACTGCAGGTCCACTCAGCGACAGCCATCTCCAGGCATGCTTCAGTGAACTCCCCATTTCTGGGCACACAGGGCTATGTGCAGTAGATGGSACTGGATGCCTCTGTGAGGCACTGGGAGCTGAAAGAGTGACTGCAGAAGGACATGTTGGCWCTGGAGTCAGGAAAAAGAGCAATTCAGGAGAAGTAATATTGAATCAAAGGAAAGAAGTGGCCAAAACACAGCAGTGCCCGGCGAGGTGGAGCAGACAGTGGCCAGTTCCACACCACTGGCTCAGCATTGCTCCACATTGTGGGTGGGCTGCTCGTGCTTCTCCAGGCTCAGGGGCCTTGAACAAGGCAGGTTTTGGGTGTGGCTGAAGGCAGATGCCCAGGCTGGTTGAAGACACCCGGTGGATCAGAGCAGTGGAGCAGTGACATGTGGGTGGGACAGCCTGGCCACTGTCACTGTTGCTGGCATGKGGGGTGCCACAGCTGCCCCTCCTCACACCAGCCAATTCAGCTGCCTCACAGGCAACAGGGGATTGCAAAGCTCTCCAGCCTGCCTGCMAATGGCTGTGTGGCAAGCCTTGAAGCAGACCATAGAAAGGTTGCAATGTAGAGGGCATGTTTTCTATTCTGTTTCATAGCAACCAGCACATGGTTGGTACTCAGTGCATTAGCTAATATGAGCTGTTTTGTGCCTTCCATCAGGACACCTTCTGTACACTTTAGTTCCTGCATTTTCCATCTTCTGGCATTTGACAGGAAGCTGTAAATAGGAGGGCCTGGGCTGAGAACCAGGCAGGAAAACAGGAGCTCCCCAATGGTGGTCCATGCTCTCTGCTGTGGCCCAAGGCAACCCTCGGCATGACATCATATCAGCTTCCTCTCACGAAAGTGGGAATAATACTCACATTCCCTTTCCCATAGTCTGTTTGCACCATTTGCTAGGAAATTCTAAAATTGCTTCTTGAGCATAATTGCATTAGTTTCCTGGCAATACCCAGGATGATAGTACAGCAGCAAAGAAGTATTGACATGGTCTGCGTGTCCCCAGATGTGCTGTGACAGGARGCTCCACTGTTGATGGCACTGTCACAGTCCAAGTAACAGTCACAGCAAGAACAGAATACACASGGTGGGGTAATTTTTTGCTTATTGAGTAAATTGGAGAAACAGTCCACAGAACTGCTTTTCTCTCCAGTGAGATTGTGATATGGCATTTTGTTCCCTGATTTTCTTATGTAAAACATTTGTTGAAAATTAAAACAACTAATTTGAAATAGGTCACAGGCAGCCTGGACAAGTAAGTGAAGTGAGTTTTAACAAAGTGTAATTACATCAGCTCACAGATGGCATTCTGAATTTTGGAAAGCTCGTTCTACTTTAAGGTTTASCACTTGGGATTAAAGACAGTACTGTATATAACTTAAAAGATTTAAGAATTATACTCTAGGAAGTCATGCTGTAATAAGCTTTAGATCAACAGTTCATATAGCATCATGGGATTCTCAGACCCCCAAGAGAAAGAGTCCTAATATAGTGTAACCTACAACTTTCCCCTTGAAATGTCATAGTTCTGCAAAGCAATAAACCAGTCTGGCCTAAGTTACTGAAAGTCTTTGAAGTACTGGAGGACCCATAAATAAGGTGAGTACTTTGGAAGGGGGGGCTCATTTTGTGGTGTACATATACAACTATTTCATAGTCAAGTTGATTTGTRGCTGCCTGTATGTCAGTTTCCTGGGAGCAATAAATCTTCATTCAAGCAAAACTAAAATGTCACCAGTATTTATTTCATGCATTTTTTACCCCATCAGGAGAAGAAAAAGTCAGCATTCATGTAAACTTCTATGCCCAACTTGCAGCTCTGTGCTAAAACTATGCTTCATAGTATGAAATTTTTATAAATCTAAAATGTAAACATTGGGTAACAGATGTACCATTGCATGGCCAAAAAAGAGTGGTAAGTGTCACTGGAGAAATAAAACTGAGTTATTGTTTCCAGTTTCAAAAGAACAGCAACAAGTCTAAAAAACTATATGTGATCTTTGTCCTTTTTCCCCCCTCAGACACCTGCACTCATCTAATGTTTCACTGAGCCCTGAAAAATAAATGCATAGCTTCAGTCTCCTAATCCATGTGGCTCCAGAGACCACTGTTACATGAGAACTTAAACTGATGATGCTGAGCGTCCTAGGGGCAGCTTAATCTTTTTTAATTCAAATCAACTGAGTCCCATGTGGCGCTAGGATGATACTCTATATGCTGCAATCAGACTGACCTAGACTTCTTGTGCTCTAAATGATTAATGAAACTGCCTCCTAGTTTGTTTCTATGGTGATTCGAAACTTGACACGATGTAGGAATCTGCCATTCACGCTGAATGAAACGAGGAGGAGATAGCCCAGGAACAAAACTCCATCAGTTGTGCAGAGAAGGCTCAATTTTAAGTCATTAGTTTCCTTGTACTTGGGTTGTTGACTCTTGAAAATAAGAGTGAGATAAAATATCCTAGTTAATATAGCTTTAATTAGGCAGTTTACTAGTAAATTGTTTCAGTATTAGCAAAATGAGTTACTCTGAAAAGAGCTTTCTAAGTTTTCTTTTGATGGGTAAATGTGGGACAATGCTAGAGCAATAGTTACAGAGTTTGCAGTTTCCTATAAAGAAGCTGATTCAACTGTGAAAGCTCTGCAATGCCTTTACTGTAAATAATGCTCTAAGAAAAAAACAAAAACAAAACTTAGGAAAAGAGAAAATCCATGTTCAGGCTTTATTGAGTCCATGAAGAAGACTCCTTGTATCCTGCATTTTGGTACTGCCATTTCAAATAAGGAGTGATTTAGCTCACCACAGTGCTTTGATGCTTTCAGGGCAAATAAATGACTTTCAATTTCATTTCCAGGGGCAACGCTTTTAAATATTTCAGATAGTCCTGGAACCACTGATGAGTATCTTCAGTCACACTTAGGTATATCTATAGTGCTGAGGTAAAAAAAAACACGCTTGAAAAACCATCAGTAAATTGGAGTAACTGCCTCACCAGCCAAAACACTATGAAGCCCAGATCAAATAATCTGACTTGATTTTTACTCAGAGAGCCAGGGTAGCAGCATGCTGGATTCCAAGAGGCTATTCCTAAACTYTGGGCAGTGCTGGCTTCAGTTATTTACTGAAGTTGGCTAGGTTGTCCCGCTGCTGTAGCAGGCCTCATCTCTGCTCTTTTCTATTCCCATGCGAGCACATTTGAACCCTTCCTTGTTGAGCCAAACCTCAAAGACCATCTAAAGATGTGTAGAAGCAGAGCTTTTCTGAAGACAGTGAGTGCAGGGAAACCCTGCAAGCTCTGRCATAGTTTGGGGTGCTCTTTCTGTGTCTGTCACTTGGCATTGCCTTTATTGCC
Organism: Malurus melanocephalus; assembly: GCF_030028575.1. Taxonomy (NCBI): domain Eukaryota; kingdom Metazoa; phylum Chordata; class Aves; order Passeriformes; family Maluridae; genus Malurus; species Malurus melanocephalus. The sequence goes on from NW_026623449.1 coordinate 336,428, forward strand.
TCCCTCCCAAACTCCCAAACACTGAGCCCAGCACTGTTATTTGTCCTTTCACCAGATCCTGTCTCTCCACCAACACAGTGAGAGATGCTGCTGCTTTCCCTTCCCSGTCTGTTTAAAGGGAACACTGCTGGTTGTGTGTCTGCCTCTGGTGAGGCTACCCCAGTACTGATCTCGCTGCGTCTCTCAACAGCTTTTCAGAGGGCACAGCACACCCAGATCATCTCATCACTTCATCTGGAATCAATCACAGCAGGTCCACTGATGTCAAGAAAACTATGCTYATTTGCATCAGCACGTGACCTGCTCCTATCTCTTTGTGATCTTTAGATCAACAGAGCTCCCACCGGGATTTGTGATCTCAGAGGAATCTAAATCCACTTTCTAATGTATTTAACCAGTGTCTGCCATTTTTCTTTCCTACCGTAAAAAACATTGTGGCTACTGACCCAAATTCGTAACAACTCAAATTCTTTTGATATGAATCTCAGGCATTTTTCTCAATATTGCACCCTGCATTCTGAGACTTTAAGGATCCAGACTTAGCAGAGGATCTAACTGAAACKATATTTTTTAATTAATCAGTTATCTTTGCAGATGTAAAACACTTCCTGACCAGGATTTTGAAAGGAATCTGAAGTAATTAGTATTTTCAAATGTGACTTGATAGACATTGACCTTGTATTTCTTCAGCTGYTTTTGAAAATCCTTGTTTACGTAACTGCCAGATGAAGTTATTACGGTGCAATGGTTTGCATTTTTACCAAGTTTTWTTTGCTGGATCAGACAATACTGTAAGTACTTCAATCATAATTTTTAGAAGGAAAGGCAGAGAGAAATAAATGCTTTAGGATTCCCCAGACAGCAAAATCTACTATGCTGTGCCCAGATTCCATTTTAAAGACAATTCTTATTTGAGGGAAGAGTTTGAACTAGTTTTGAATATCTTTGATTAGCAATAGCAACTCTGTAAGTACATGTCTCACTGAGGTTCTTAGAAGGATTATTGGCAAGACAAGTAATTTTCATAGGGGGAAAACCAGTTTTTGTTTGTTGTTGCAAGAAACAGGCAGAAAATGAGTTCAAACAGTACAAAAATGTTTGATGGCTATACAGGTCTCTTTGGAAGTATGTGAGACCATGTTCCTGTGATGCCTGTTTGGGAGAAAGCTTCCTTCATGGATTTCCACACACTAGGTCTTTGGGCTGTGTTTATTTTACTTCACTCTTATCAAAACAATTTATCAGACCAGTGRGAGAGGGACAGTGACAGTCTTCTTATCAGGGCACTCACCTGGGCTGCAGGAGRCCCAAGTTCAACTCACTACTTCAAACCATATGGGCCAAATTCCTGCAATTTGTGCCTGCAGAGCAGCCCTTCTCCGATGAGGATTCAGTGACCATAATGACTCCAGGCCCTGTCTCTTTTATGGATAAAACCATGCAGGAAGGAGGTGAGAAACTGGACAACACTGTGATCAATCATTTTGGCTCCTGCCCTTTTTTGGAGGTAAATCTGCATGACAAACCTTAGCATCCCTCTGGCACTGCCATTCCAGGGAAGGAGCATGCTTCCTGGGAGGGTGAGCTAAGTGCATTCCTGATTTCTCTGGGTGTGTGTCCTTTCCAAACAATTAAACCCAAGCCTCTAGGGCAAAAATTAACAACTTGTTTACACGGGTGAGCAGCAGAGCCTCCTTGCCGAGGATTGTGCCAGGGCAGCCAGGTGAATTTGATGCCACCCGCCAGAAGCCATGCTGATGGGAATTTTCATTCTCTGAACTCAAGRCCCAGGCTCATTTTGGAATAAAGCAGTGCATTGCTCACTCAGTGTGTCAGTGGGACTGGGCTTYCTCCATAGGGGACCATTTTGGGAAACAAAGGCTTTGCATCCTCTCAGGCAGGAGAATGCTCACTCTCCTGGCAAATGCTTCATAACACAGAGCCACGAGTGCTCCTAGGAGACTTTAGCAGACTTCATGCCAGTGTTTGAAGAAAATTATGTCCTGTGACCCTCCCAGGAGCAGAAAATACCTGTTTCCAGCTGAGGGAGACAGTGTCAGAATGCAGACATGAAGAACAAAGTCCAAACAGGACCAGAACGAGAATGCCAATGATCCCTTGAATGTTCATGACTGGAATCTGTTTCGTAGCAATGGCTCCATAATATTTTCCCTGGGACAAGGATAATTTCCATTATTTTAATGCTTCCTTCTAAACCTTCTGAAGACTAACTATGCAGCAGGGAAGGGTGAATCTTCATGTTTGGAAGAGAGAATGTGGCAAATATTGAGGTATCAGTTTGAAATCACTCACAGCTGGGATATGCTCAAAATCCTGTAAATCTGAGGAACCAGGAATCACACACAAGTACAGGAATCGTCAGTCTGGTTAGGAGGGGACATTGCACACCTCTTTTTTTGTACAGAGCAGCTCCTGCCTGCTCCTGTTGGCAGCTGAGGGACAGACTGCATTAGCACACCGACTTACAGAGCAGTGTGTGGATTTGCAGGGACTGCTTATTTGAATATGAATCAACAATGCAACGCTGTGGCAAAACAAGGCAAATGCTCGGCACTGAGTCACATTAATAAGAATGTCATGCATAAAAGAAATGAGGCAATTATTCTGCTCTACTTCACTTGATAAGCCTCTGTTGGAAAGCTGCATGCTGTTGTGAGCACCACATTAAGAAAGAAATACATACTAATTGGAGAACTCAGAGGAGAACAACAAAAATGAGAAATTATTTGGAAAATAACCCTTATGTGTATGACTGTTCATAAACACATGAAGTGCCATTAAAAGAGGAGCAATTATTCTTATTATCTTAATTCTGTACTAATAGAGTCGTCAAGTACAGAAGAAATGGAAATGGGCAATGCCAGGGCTACAGACTAAAATGCAGTATAGAAACAATATTTTCAGAGCAAGAGGTCGGAGAACCTCTTGGCATCACCATCTGTGGAAACAGTCCAGACTAGCCTGGACGGTAGAACTGGCTGGAGKACAATTGATTTCATCCCCAAATGTTTCTGAGCTTTCCAAATTTAGCTTCATGTCAAATCAGAAAATGTCTACACWCTCTGTAAAGGAAAATGATATGAAAATGGCACATTTTAACTCATTAACTCAGAGTTTTCTGTTTGACAAAATGTATTTAAGATAAAATTATTTTATATTTCATGCTACAATTATAAGCGATGTAGAAAGGAAAAAATCAAAACAATTACTGTAAAGGCAATGAGATAGAATATATCCGCAATATCCTCAAACATGAAAAGGAGATATAAAAAGAGTTCAAGACCATGATACCATAAAATACCTACAATTTTCAGTAGAACGTTATTTTCAAATTAAGTTTATGGTTTATTTTATATTACCTAATTTTATGGTAMTTTATTTTATTTTATTTATTTTTAAGACAACTTTGTGAGTCATGTCTTTATCAGGAAAGATTCAGAAAATGTATCTCTTGTTTTGAGACTTTTAAAGTTGCTGTAAAGCAATGGAAACAAAGGAAGGTCTTTGAGGGTTGCTCTTGAAAATAGAAGGTGCTTTTGGAGATTGTACTCTTTACCTCTTTCAATTTTTAACATTTATTTCTAGTGCAGGTAAAACACCTGACAAAACCCACAGATTTAAAATTTRTGCAGTGCTATTGATCAAACGAGCAATTTAACATACACAGTGATAGTTTTCAGCACTAAAACTGTCCAATTTAAAATCTCATTATGGCTTTTTACATTTGTGMAGGAAAAAGCTGATTTTTAGAAATATCCACTCTGAGCTACTAGGACAAACAATGAGAGGGAGGATAGATCTGTATAATACACACACTGAATGCTGAGTTTTGGCCCTTGGGTTATGCTGCCCCTTCTTGCTTTCAGATTGCTACATTAGCAAATTGCCCGTCAGCTCTCTGAGCGTGGCGCTCGGCCTTTGCAGCCCTGGGGATATCAGTAACACAAAGATTGCCCCTCGCAAGCTGCAGTGACCTGTGCCCTACGGCCCTATCTATCACATGAAAATCTACTGCTTCGCTACTGTCACTTTTCACAGCTCCATCTCAATATCTCTTTTCAGGTTTCCTRCTGAATGACAATGTCAGTTACAACATTTCGCACAATTTTTCTTCTCTATGTGTGAAATTACATATCCAAGAACTGTGAAAAGAGAATCAGCATGTTTCTCGTGCTCTTCCTGTGAGAAAGAAGAACTAACCACCATGTAAGAAAGAAGGACAAGGCAATAGCTTCAGGGAAAAAAAATCTATGAATATTTGTTCACATTTTAAAACACATCTGCTAGGATTCTCTTCAAACTATTCATTGTCAGAAAAGAAGGTTCACAGACACTACTTATATTGGAAATTTTAAATTATATTACCAGAAATTAATTCCTGATTTCTTAATATTCAGCATTTTGACTGGAAAGATGATTTTAAGAACAGTTTTTATCCAGACAATTCCAAGTTTTGATTACTGCTTACTGACAGTGTACAGATTAAGAATTGTTTGCCTGATAACTTCACTAAAGTAGATCTGTCAGGTTTATCAACAACAGAACAAAAAAGAGAAGAAATTTATGAAAGTAAAGTGGGGTGGATGCTATGGCCTCAGATCCATGTCTTTCTCCATGTTCTATGTTACTGACTCAGGAAAAAGAAAACAACTTGCTCACTTAAATACAACTAACCCATTTTCAGTATGTCCAGTGAACACATCGCACACATATTTCTCCTGACACGTGAGTGAGTGCCCGGAGTATGGTGAAGTTATGTGGAATCCCTTGCAGACCAAAGCAGAACTGCAGGACGATTGATACCTTTCCTAAACATTCTTGTGTAAGTTATTGCCCTGGAGACCTTAAGTGTTCAAGTGCCACAAGCCRTACTCGAATATCTCCAGAAACAAAGAAATATTCGAAATCCCATTCAGGTTACARATGACCTGGCACACTGTCCTGGTAGATTTTTATGATGGGCCCCAAAATCTGAACCTTCAAACCCAGTTTAGCCAGGGCTTGTATCTAAAAGTTGGTCCAGGWAGTAAAGATGTGTGTCAGCCTTGTTTTCTAGCATGTCCTAGCCACTGAAGTATTTTTTTTTTGCCTTTTGAAAACAGTGAGACAATTGTAAGTTTTTATTTTGTATCTATTCACTTTAATACATGGGTGTCCAACATTGAAAGACCATTCTATATAAACACTAATATTTAAACTTTTAAATGTGAGCTTTTGCTGCAGACTACCATGCTTCTGTGCTGTGTAGGCTCAAGCTACTTGGCAGGGCAGCAAATTTGATTTGCATTAGGAAAGGGATATTATGCATATAAAATTTCACAGTTCATTTTATATCCTAATCATCAGAAGCCCTTATTTTAGGTCTGAACCAGGGGGATTTGCTGCTCAGAAAACCAGTGTATCCAATATCAAAATATTTCAAAAAGCTAATTTCATTTCATCCTTCCAAAGTCAGTTAATGAAAGGTGCAATTCTAGAGAACAGTCTTTGGTCACAAAACTCTCTGAGTCCTCTTTAATTTCATTAAGAGTGAATTAATGTAATGTTAGATGCTGACATTTAAGGGTCACTGCACTCCTACACATTGCAATAGAATGGATACCCATTAAAAATATCATAAGACTAATCCTGCAAGTGGTGAATCAGAAGCTGAGGATGCTCAGGCCTCCTTAGGGGCTACAGATTTCTAGACGGATCTCTGACTCAGCTCTGCTCCTCTGATGCTCATTTCTCCATCTTGTTGTGACTGTTCCTTGTTCCTGGCTCACTGTGAGCTTTGCAGGGATCAATATCCTGCCTTCAGGGAGGTGCCTGAACCCGTATTCATTTCCACTGAAGGAAAGATGACTATTGTCAGAAAAAACCTGCTACTCAAAATTAGGTGAGGGAATGTCATGTCCCTCTTTTTCCTTTGTTGAGGWAGTTCAGAAGGGAGGTGATTTGCAAACTCTGTGAGACAGACCTGTAAGCATTTTCCTCATGGTTACAAAAAGACAGAATAAAAAGAGCAGAGTTACTTGGATGTGATTAATCTGTCATGGTAACAGTATTTATTTTACTGACCTAAATCTTGTTTCTCCCACCTCTTCTCTCTACAGCTGTGGACCATTACTAGTAAATCCTTCTTTATAACATTCCAAAGTAAAATAGCTTTAACGTTGGTAATTTTTGGAACTGAGTGTGTCTGAGATGCTGTGCCACTSGCAGGGCACAATTTGGTCTTCTGGTGCAATCCACACAACCCTTGGCTCAAGAAAGGCTTTTAATTGCTGCACCCCTGCACTGGGGTCGAGCTGCTGCTGATCTTAAGCTGAGGCAGAGGATGACAATCACTGCCTTCAAAGTCCCTCAGTGTCTCACTGAGGGATGTGTAAAAGTTGCTGGAAAATATGCTTTCTTTTTATAAAGGAAACAAGAAAGTTTCAGTCATAGTTGTGTGCTGGTGCTCTGTTCATGTGCTGCTCAGTGTGAACTCAGCAGGTCAGGGTGCTCAGGCTCTCCTCTGACTGTTGCCACCAGCTTCCTGAACAACAAAACCCCTTCATTGTAGACCTCCCATCCCAAATCTGCAAAGCCCCTGAGAGCAATCCTTAGTTAGTGTCCTCTTAAACCACGCACAAAAGCAGCAAGGGGAAGCTGGGAGCTGGATGCTGACCTGAAACTCAGCACGGACCTGCAGGAAAACCACAGGCAAACCATTTCACATTCAGTTRTTCTATCTGCACTGGGTTCTTTCTGCACTCTGAAGACTGTGGAAGGCTGAGAAACGAATGCAGGCATCAAACCTAAGTACCAGCGTTAATAAAATCCTAACTGAAAAGAAAACCATTAAAACTCAGCTAATATCCATCCATACTGCCAAACACACCTATGGAAAATTATTAGCATTTTAATTATAAGTTGTTTTGTGTTTCAAAATGTCAAAATAATAAAAATTGATTGTTGTGATTAATTTAGTTTTAAATCACAATCCGTTTATGATTAATTTAGAAAATGTGGGTCTTGATATAGCCATTTGATAGGGCAGGTGAAATCCTAGATACATTTAAAAATGCAAGTTACAGAATTTGCTCTGTTTTATCATCACACCTAGTCCCAAAACTCATGATGTTGTAGAAAAAAAATATTTATTATATCCCACAGAATCACACAGAATGAACTAGGCTGAAAGAGATTTTCAAGATTRTCAAGTCCAGCCTATGACATAAAAATATGCCAAGTTTTAATAGTTTTCATATAGTTCTCTATACCTTGGGCACAACTGGACTCTCTAAACTTCCCTAGTGGTTGTATAACCTGATCAAGAGAAATGAGTCCATAAATCCAAAATGAGCAGATTCCAAATGATGCCTGTGCTGGAAGACGCAGTCCTTTAGGGTGTCTGGTATGTTGTGTACTATTGATAATTTTGAAAGAATTATCTACAAACCCTGCTTCAAAGCAGGACAACCATTTGAGCCCAAGAGCCAGCCGTTATGGTTCATAATCCACTCTCCAACCATGAGCTCCCAGTTCTAAACTACTGGCTATATAGGGGACCAGCAAAACACGTCACACTCCTGGTCTTCATTAGCACCTCTCCCTCTCCAYTTCCAGTCCAATCCCTTCCTCACACAAGGATTCATGCTGATGTAAAARATTGTCTGGGCAGTCACTCCTTACAGTCATTTCTCCTCTGAGATTGCATCAGTGGGTTCAACTGAGGAGAGCAGATCCTTCGTGTTATTTTAGACAGAAAGTCGAAAAGCTCCATGACCGGCCAGGAAGAGTCTGCCTACATTCAGCTGGAATCAGGCCTGTGCTCAGTTGTATCACACTGACCTGTTTTATCTCTGAAGGTTGTCAGAGCTCTGAAATTATTGTTAACGAAGTGAAAAATAATAACCCTGTGACCCTGTATCTTTACATCTGGAGGACAGTACCRGAGAACTGTGYAAAACACAAGTCATCAAGAYRCATAAATCAGCTTCGATATTCCATTGCCACAGCTTGTGTCCAGCCAATTTTCCAGGCTGCAGCCAGCACTTGTAATGAGTCACTGACAACTACTGAAGGGAGTACACATCAGCCACAGGCCTACCATGGATGTTAAGTATGAGCTCACTTTGAAAAAATACCTGARATTTTGGGACAAATAGTCACACGCTGGCAGCTCCATCCATGACTCCTTGCTGTTCTGGCTGAGCGAAGGTAAATGGCATTTTTCTGCTGCCCTTACCACAGCTTGTAGCCACATACAGTAACCACAGATGGTAGCACCWCCCTTTCAGAGGAACTGCTCTTTCCCTCTTTCTTGCTTATACCTTTCCCTCAATAATTCTTATGCTACAAGGAATGTTTCCGCARGACTCTGTGGGTTTTTTTATATTGAAAGATCAAAGTCTAGCATGGAGAACTATCGGATCAACCAGGCTTTTACAGTCCCTGGGCACCAAATTTCAAGACTCATTTTCCAAGCCCTTTTTCAAATGGGACACAAGAGAATTTGTACAGTGCTGGTATCCTCACAGTTCAAGCACATATCTGAACAGAGAAAACATTCATCCTTTTTTTGTTGCAGACTCCCGATTGGACATGCCACATTCTTTCAACTGCTTGATTGCTATTTGGCAGTAGTTTCTGAGCAATTGCAAATTTAATAGTTGTGTGTATCAAATAAAATGCCTGCAGTAAAGCAGACTCCAAGAATATGCATATTGTATGCTTGGATCTAAAATTAATAACTGCTGTTAGCACAAATAAGTAAAAGAAGTAATATRTCATCACTGGGCTTTTGTTTAGACTAATTTGTTTGATGTATGCTCTACATCATACAATGCAAACATTCTTCTCTCCAGCCCCAATATTAGTACATACATTTGGGATTAAAATTGTATTAGAAAAAAGGCAAGGTGCTATCCTTTTGATTTTGACTAAAATACTTTTTAGTAACAAAAAAAATTATTCAAGATGGTAGAGAAACACTGTTCTTTGCCTCATGAACTTCCCTGGCTCTCCTCTGAAGGCAGAGAGATTTGAGAACAATCTGGGTTAATCCTTAGGTAGCATTCACTGGGGTCCAGAAACTACACACAGTGAAGCATCTCACAAGTTGTCCATCCATCCATCCATCCATCCATCCATCCATCCATCCATCCATCCATGCTGAAAGTCACTAGACTTTCAGGACTAGAGAGCTGGTCAGCACTAACCAGACAACTTGAAACCAAAGCACAGGGGCTTTCCTGTGCTTTTAGAGACTCATAAAGTGTTGTCAATTAAGCCATTGCTGATTTTAGTGAAATCAAGTGAGAGSGGAGGTAGCAACCCATACCCAAGGGAAAGGGTATTTGCCACTGCAGCARTCTTGTGAACAAGTGGGAAATGCACAAAGGAAAGCCTTATATGTCACGGAGGTCTCTCCCTCTGGCTTCACAGAGCCTTACTGGGCACCAGTTCCTGAGAAAGCGCTTCGGAAACACTTCAGGCATCCTTACATGATAAATATTCATCTAGGTCCTTGGCAGAAGACTAAAGTTTTAGTTACCATAGATGACTGCTGTCTGCAGCAACTACCAGGCTATTCCGTGAGGGGAGAAACAATTTTTGTATAGTCCTAAACAATACCTGGGGCCTCCTTCAAAATGAAGGATCATGCTTTCTGACCATAAARCACTTGAAACTGACATTCCTATAGCAGTGAACAGCCAAAAGTGTATTTTCAGAAGGGGGGAAGAGCATAAAAGTGAGAAACCCTGTTAGAATGGAATTTAAAAGGAGAAACAACAACAAAAAAATTGCAGAACCTGTATTTATACACACGATTAAAGTTTCAGAGCAATTGTATATTACATATCTAAAAAAAACCTTCAGAAACCGAACCTGAAAGGACCACACAAAAAAGGCAGCATGGGTGCATAATATAATAAGGGCATCTAATTGGGGTAAAAAGAAATCCTTCAAACAGTGGAGTTCATGGGGACCAATGAAGAAAATAGCAAAGAACATAAACCATAATAAGTAAAATGTTAACTTGYAACAAAGCTGGCCATAAAGATTGTAACGAAAAGAACGCTAAAGGAATAAAAAAATAGCAATAAATTTTTTTTTCCAACATGTTAGCAGAAATTCTGTCAGAGACATTGGGGTTGATAGATGATTGTGCTGTAATAGCAGTGCKTATGAAAGACAAAGTAATATGCATGGGGTGAGGAACCCTAATTGCACACACTCAGTTCTGAGCTCTAGATAAGCTATTACCACTGGAAAAGAGATCTGGTAGTTTTTGTTCTTGTGGGTAGTTCAGTGAAAATGTCAGATTGATACTTAGCAGCTAACGGGTGCCAAGTAGAATGTTAAAAATAAATGAGAAAGAAACAGAAAAAAATTGTAGAAAATGCTGAAAAAAACACCAAAAAAAAAAAGGCCTTATCCTTGGGTTCCAGATTGATGTGTTGCTAGGGAATGGTGAGCAGCCTGTGAGCATTTCATTCAAGGGTCTTATTTCCATCCCCAAAAAACAATAACTCAAGGGTGATCTCAGTGATATAAGCTTGTTTTTGCTTCYTTAAAAATAGGTTTTATAGTTTGTGCAGTGATGTATATGAAATGATGCTTTCAATAATCTCTTACAACCTTTTTCTTAGCTTGATATGACCATATATTTAGGCATCTTGCCACTTAGGAAAAGGTATTTTCTGTAAAGMGCAAAAATTGCTCATCAGTTGCTGGATGGAGTCAGATGCTTGCACCAGGTTTCCTAAAAGATTCCCTCTCGAATAGGGAAGTGCCTGGTGGAGACCTGAAATTCCTGCCAAGGACACCTGTGGGAAGAAGCCTCCCAGGTCAGGTGAGGATGCTCAACCCCGAAACTCCCCTGGTGGGAAGTGCCCGTAATGACCCTCACTTCCTGAATGTGGCTGGAGGAAGGGATAGCAACAAGCCCCCTTTCCCTTCTGAAAAGGAAATTTAAGCATTTTCTCAAAGCACRTGAGCTCTGGATCATTACCTCTCTGCCGAAAATTATATTCACTCCCAGTAGATTGTTCTTCTTATGATCTGTAAGGCATTCATAGGTGAGATACTCCAATTTCTTCTGGAGAAGGCTGCTTCAATCTGTCTAAAATATTAAATATCAACGAATGAGAAAGAAATACATAATTCTGTTGTCTGGTATTGGAGTCACTTGTTGGGGAAAGTGAGGAAATCTGGCTTAGAACTTCTGCTCTAGTTTATACTCATGCCACATTGAAAAGTATCCTATCCAATTAGAGACGGGTACTTTTCACTGTCTCCATGTGTCCAAGACCTTGAATCTGAAAATGTCTCCTTGTCTGGCRTTTGAGAACCTCTCTTGTTCAATGCACTTGAGAATGGATTTGAGTTCTCRGCCTCTTAGCTGTAAGAATATTGTAAATACTGATTAGTCTTAAGGGTCAGCCTGCACAGTGCCAACAGGATCTGGATCCTTCTGGKCTGGCCTTTTTGTGTCAGGGGAAATTTCATTTCAGCAATACAGCCATCTGCAGATCCATGGTATTGAGGATATATATTACATACCACGAGTGGAAAGAAGGTCCACAAGTCGTTTTGAAAATTTATGGCCTACCTGACTGCTTTCACCAGTTTCAGTGAAGATGATCCCTGTGGAATTATCACCTTTTCGCAGTTCACCCATTGTAGAGCTGACMAAATGACTGAGTCCATGCATCTTGAATACCTTAGACCTTATTTGAATCTGCATGTTTTTGTTAGGTTTTTGACTGTATTGAAAGGAAGTTACAGAAGAATTCACCTATTGGTGGGGGACAGATCTTTTGGAGGCCAGTCTAAGACAGGAAGGAAWGCTTGCTACCCTAGAAAATCCCACATACCTCTTTTTAATTTCTCTTCCAAGTGCAAAAGAAACACCCCCAACCTCACTTCCCTACTAAACACATAATAAAACATCAAAAAAGGGTTTTTAACACAAATCTTAAGCAGAGAAAGAGAGCAAGAACCACACGTGGTACATTGCTTTAATGTGCTACTGGATAGCCATCTGATCCTGCTAATGAAGGGTGTGGCTCCAGAGCCAGAGCAAACCAGAAAAGGAGACTTTGGCTTTTACAGTAACATTTTTTTGCCTTTGAAAAAAAACCAAAAGCAAGTCAGAAAGTTCAGATGAAGAGATCCTTTTTACTGTCCATGCCTTTGATTTCCTTTTGAAAGCAGCTTTACTTCCTTTCCAAGMACTGACCTTCAGGACAATTTTTTGTTGTATGTTGAATTTTCTCTTCCTCATTTTTCTTGTCCATGGATAGGCCAATCTTATTGCAATCTGCAGAATTCTGAAATCTTTGGCACAARGAGAAAGTTATTGTAAAAATCTACTATAATAGGTCAGAATCTCAGCTGGTGTGAATTGCTGTAGCTCCACCAGAGTGTTGCTGATTTTCACCAGTAAATAATATGAGTCTGTTGCTCTAACTGCCAGAATTCATACTTCCTTCAGCAGAAATACCAGGTCCCATTAAAATCCTTCAGCTGGTTTCTGCTGCACGAGCAGCAGCCCTGATACTCTGTTCCAATTCCTAATTGCCATCTGGAACCAGTAGCAACCACACGAGAATGTTAAACTGCAACAGGGAGAAGCCTGACTGTGTTTGGCCTTCATTCGCTGCTGCAACACAACTTCAGAGAGTCGAGTGGAGTCCTCCATGCCAAATTCAGTGCCCTGTACTTGCCTAATCACTTTCTTTAAACCTATATTTTTTTCTCCTTCTCCTAGGCACTTATTTCCTATGTTTYGAGGGAAGAATGGGATCTAAAGGAAAGCTCTAATTCTGTCTCTTCTGTGAGATTAATGTWTCCCTCCTACATTTGCAAACCCAGTATAAATTTTGCATCACATTTTCTGTGCACATCTTGCTGGTTTCTTTTTTGCTGTAGTCATCCTCACTCCGAGATTTTTTTGTTCTTGCTAACAGCTACTACTGTTTTGAATTCACCTTTAAATTCTTCCMCTTTAACTTCTCACTGATCCCACATATTGTTCTGTGATAAATACAAGCACATTAGCAAAACTTCAAGCAGAAAGGAACATTAGGATGACTAAGTTTTGCATATAGGATAGGACAGGCCAAAATACTTGCCCCAGAAATTATTTTGTCAGCTCATTCTATTATCCGTATGCATGTGTCAGGAAGGTATCTAGACTGTTAAGATTTCAAATGTGGAATTCACTCTTGGTAAACAGTTTGAGCTTGGGTTGGTGCTTTTGTGTTTGGGTTTTTTTTAGTAAAAAAATTATACATGATATCTTCTTCGGAAAGGAAGATGCTTGTCTTTATCCAGTGACATAGTATGAGTGACATGGGTCCTGATGTGAACACTTTCTCTAACTCTGCCCACTGATGCTTCMCCCATGAACTGCCACTTCTGTAGCATGGAGTATTATCTCCCAAACACATGGGAGCCACAGTATCTGCAGTATCTGCACAAAAGTTTGGCGTGCTCCAGAGGCATGTGTGGTTATTGCCCCAGGCAGTAGACAAAGTCCTAAATCCTTTTGAATCTGTAAGACAGAAYTTCTCAGGACTGGTGCAATAAAGTAAGTTCAACAAATGCATATTAGTGTGAAATATCTGTGCCATCACGCTTCCAGGTACCACGTGATGTTGAGTGTTTTTAAATGTTGCAGACGAAGATGAAAGTAAGACTCTGGAACCGATAAAAGCAAAGCRTGGTTCCACTACAGATGTCCTCAAAGACAGCAGAGAACAGGCAATGATTTAAGGACTCTATGCAGGAGATTTCAACACCCTCTGGGAAAAAAAATCTGGGAAAGGTGAGAAGAAATGTTTTCCTCACTGAAAAGGGGAACTAATCTTCGAATGAACTATGGTACTTGTCTAAGAAAGAAAGAAATAGCATATGTTCAGAGCTGTTTCTGCAATGTCTGGAGTACCCTAAACCCAATACAATTATGGATGCTAACAGCTCCAGGTTCTTCTTGGTTCAACCAAGTAGTACATTGCATAAAGTATTATTCATCTACAACTTGCTTCCTGCTAGGTCATGTCAGTATTGGACACTTAGAATTGCTCAGCTATGTCTTGTATCCTTTTTTATCATTCACACGAAGGATAACACCTTTGCTGTGTTGCAGAATGAGGAAGAAACTGGAGACTGACAGCAAACAGTAAAATGGAATCAGTACCAGGGAGGATTCCTATCCTTGGTTTCCATGTTTGCAATGCAGAGACATCTAGTTAATGCTAATCATAGAATCATTGAACATCCTGAAATGGAAAGGATCCACAAGRATCACCGAAGAGCAACTTTTGGCCCTGCACAGAACAGCCCCAAGAATCCCACCATGTGCCTGAGAGTGTTGTCCAAATATTTCTTGAACTCTGGCAGGCTCGGTGCCATGACCACTTCCCYGGAGAGCCTGAGCTCAATCACCCACCACCAACCTTTCCCTAATATCCAACCTAAACCTGCCCTGACTCAGCTTTATGCTGTTTCCTCATCTCCTGTCACTGATCACCAAGAGCAGAGATCAGTGCCTGCCCCTCCTCTTCCCCTCACCAGGAAGCTCTCRACTGCAGTGAGGTKYCCCCTCAGWCTCTTTCTCTCCAGGCTGAACAGACCAAGTGACCTCAGCCACTCCCCACGCAGCTTCCCCTCAAGATCTTTCACCATCTTCCTCACCCTCCTTTGGACCTCTCTGAGACATTTGTRTCTTTGTTTTTATATTTGGTCATGCTGCTCTTGAGACTTGCATMCCTTGGGCATCCCTCGAGCCGCTGCGTGTCACAGACAGGATTTGCTCTAACATCACATATGTGGGCTTCCTCAGCACCAGAGATGCTAAAACCAAAGCACAGCCAGTACAGAAAGTGTTCCTAGATCTCTTCCCATCCACCTGTGAGAGTGCTGGGAATAGAAAGGATGTGGAAAAGAAGAATCAAAAAGAAAACCTCCTCAATGCCAGTATTTCTTGAGTTCAGTCCCATTACTCTGTCTATTGCAGAGAAATTGGATCAACAGGTTTAATGACATCTCCCCCCAAAAACTGTAAATGAAATTAATACATATTTCAATACACTGGTATTTCTCTTTCAAATAATATATCTTGCTGACTTGTTTAAAAAAGAAGTCTGTGATTCCAGCRAAGCCTCCTAGTCAACAATTGAGTTGTAACAGTCTGTGAGATCTGATCCAACTTCAGTTGCACATCTTTCTATTCTTCCACTGTTATTCTGTGCATTTTAAGAAAATATTTTACTTCTTCATGTGTTTACTTCCAAGTAACAATATGAGTACAGTATAATCTTCTCTGTCCTAGGACAGAGGATAACATGGAACATACTCAGAGGAGTATAAAAGAAATACCCTTTCTACATGGGTGTTATATTCAGGTTTTATTTGCACATATTCAGTATAATTATAGTTTAAGTGAGCTATTTTCCATACCCACATAGGCAGTATTTTCCACATAAAGGTTCCCATTGGCTCTAGACCCACCCACAAGCTATTTACTTGCATGTGTACATATAATGATCAAGCTCTTGGCTACTTTGGCYAAACCTAAATATTTTAGCTTGTGCTTCTTTTGCAAGCCATTTTCTGCTGGACAAGTTGCTTCCAGTTTATACAATTGCTTTTATGAAGTTTCCGGTGCAACATGTTTGATCTTTCACACAKATATTGACTGCAATCTCAAATTCCAGCACAGATTTTGAGCACTCAAAACATTATGAAAGTTTTCAGAAAAARTTTTATTTTAGCTGTTTTCCAATGTATAGGCTACTTGCAGAACCTGGATTTCACTTGACATTCAATTTTTTAATCTCCCTAAAGTTCAGCAGAACTAAGTCATACAAATTTTCATTTATTTCATTTTGTTAATTGATTGGACATCAACTTGATTCTAATTACCAGACATTTTGAAACAGTTCTGCAAATATGAGAACAGGCAAAATACTAAGAACAAGCCRTAAACCCATTTCCCACTCACTTTTGGACCTCTCCCACTAAACACTTTCTCAAGGTACTCCTAATGGAACTATTGTAAACATGCTCTTCTCCCTGGATTTTCAGATGGAAAATGTGATGATGCTGTAAACTGCAAAGCAGTGTGGAGTAAGCGAGGACATCTCTGCAACAGGCAGATTCCCTTAGAAACATCATCTGCATGTAAGTCCCTCGATCTCAGGGAAATGTCCTCCCAGGCTTGAAAAAATTTCAAGTTCAGAGCAACCCTCGGATGTTATCACTCTCTTCAAAGTGGACCAYCAGTGTAAAATGAGCATTTTCTCAAAAGAACACCTCCTAAGCACAGGAAGTTTTTCTAGGTAGGGATATTCCCAAACAACAGGAAAATCCTCAAAGGGGAAACACCATGGGATGTGAACTCTAGAGAAAAAGAAGGTAACATAGATATACACGCAATTTGAAATCTTTCAGGGAAAACATGCTGTCCAAAGCAATATGTGAGGGGTTTTGTTTTGAAGAAGCCACCCCCTGCTGTGGCAGTAAGTATGCCTGGATGATTACTAGGATGTCTAATTAAATTATCCTTATCTGAATGCCAGCTGAACTTAACAAAGCAGATAATAAGTTCCAGAAACAGATACCATGTGGGGGGCGAGTTATTTTACTTCCAAAAACTGGAGCTTGAAATTAGAGCTGTGTAAGTAATAGAGAACATGATTTGCCTCCACCCCCACTGTCTGCACCTGAACTGGTATTTCCATCAGACAAATCACAGAGCAGAAATGGAGCTGCTCTCCCAACTCTGCATCTGTGAAGAGATTGTATCCTGTCTGCTAAAAACCTAAAATTTTCTCCTAAAACTTTTTCTTCTAAACTCCTTTTTTTCTTCTAAACTTTTAGAAGTGGGTTTCTTGCAGATTTGAACATGGACAAGCAGGAGTGATACTATCATTTAGCTTTGCACCAACTGAATATCAGCTACAAAGAATCAGAGTATTTTCAACTGTCGATTAATTTTCATATTTTTATCTTGGCAGCAATTAACTGCAGCATTCATGGAGATGTTCCRAAGATGGTTTTGCATGAAGCTAACTCTTCTGGGGGAAAGTCATCAATTRGGGCACAGCCCAGMACATCTGGAGTCTCGAGACAACTTTGTACAGGAACAATCAAGTCTTCCACACAACACTCCTGGATCTCAGAGTCCCAGAGAACACTGTGCTTTCTACATTTCCAAATATATTCAATATGTGCCTGTGTTGATTTAACCCATCAGGGCAGTTGATTAGGCCCTGCTGGATCGAAACTAGATCCTAAAAACCCATTGGATCAGATATTCCCAAGCACTTAAAGAATTTCTTGAAGAGCTAACACAGGTCTGATGCAGCACCTGGGAGAATCAGGACTCCCTGGACCTGAAGATCCCAGGAATATGCTGCAGAAACAGGATTATCTTTAGCATCAACACAAGCCAAATATCAACAGTGAGACAGAGCTAATCAGCCTTTTCAAATCTTACATCTCATCTTTTAGATTTAGGTTTCAGCCACTTTCCCCAAAATGTTCCATGTGATTAATGACTGGCACACTCGATAGCACAGGAGGGGTCCACTACCCAGTCAGTGCCCAGCTTTGGCACGGGGGAATGCTTTGCTGAGAAGTGTTTTTTGGGGCCAAGGCCCCTCTGGGAAAATATGGCTTACAGGGCAGAAGAGGGGAGTTCACTGGAGTGAGTTAAAGCCAGCTCAGGCCTCTCCAAGGTCTACAAGCAAGCAGTCAAAGAGGTTCGTAATTTAGCTTCTTCATCTTGAACTAGCTAATGTGTCTGTGGAGTCAGCAAAGCAAAAGCAGTGTATTTTTCAGTGCACTGTAATAGRTAAAATCAATACTTTTATTGTGCCACACGAGGTGTGATCATCTAAACACTCTCATGGTACCTACAGAAATTACCTGCTACTTCTGCATGAAGTTCACAGATTCAGGGAGCTTTCTGTTCCTTAATAGCAGAACATAAAAAGGGGATCAGCTGTCAGCCCATTTATTAATCTGAAATGCTAGAATTTGAGCTGAGCTTCAGGAGAATCTTTCCTGGGAGCCAGTACAACTCACAAAATCATCAGCCTTAAAGGGAGGGTTAGGCAGAATCTGTCCTTGCTTAACCCATCTGGCCAAAACTTGGTCAGGAAAATTTCTTAGTGCTTTAGACACATTATRGGCAGCAATATCCTTGGAGGAGCTAATAGATCTAATGTATTATATGTTACATGCATATAATATATATAGTCTACATACTTGCATGTGTATTATAAGGCATACATTATGTTACATACATAATATATAATCTTGTTATGTTGATAGCCTGTATATTGCAATGTGAATAAAATGTAGGAGCATTCAATTTATAAACAAAATTTTCTCTCTTTTTGATTTTCTCTTTTTTTGTTGGTAAAAAGTGTGTTGTGTTGTTGGYAAACACGAGGGAACAATGCTTTAACACAATACTAACACTATTGGACTTTCAAAAGTGTGTTTTTTATTGACAGTATAAACCAATAAACGAATTTTCTAGGGATCTCATTTTTTTTCTGTGAAGGTTAGTATAATAGATCACATARAATCTTCTTTTGCCTTGAAATTTTAGTGATGCTGTGATAGGTTTTGAAGAATAGGTTTGGCTGCAAGAAATGTCTATGGTGAAGGTAAAATTCCTGAGGAACAGAGGTTTTCTTCCTCATGCTGCAGGCACAACCACAGTGCAAAGCCTTGGTCAAGAACGGTTCATCATTCCTCACAGATTTCCTTTGTAATATTGCCAAAGTCAGCTTCAAAGATTTCATAGAAATTATGGTCGGAAGGGACTTTCAGATCATTCAGTCAAACTTCCTGGTACACCACTAGTCAGGAAGCTAACTAAATTCCTTATAACCACCTAAGGAACTTGGATGCAGCAAGTATTTCAGAAGTCCAGAAGACTGGAAATRTTCAATATTAGAGCAGTTTAAATACTAGAGCAACTACAGACAGATGCTTTTAGGCCTGAGGAATTTTAGATGATGTATCATTAGTGAAAGAATGGAATTGTGGTTCCATAAAGAATTAAGAACAAAAATAAGACTACCATTATGATTCCATGGAAATTTGGCCCGATCAGATGAAGTTATTTCTTTTTCCTTTCTTCATAAAATTACTTCTACTTATGAAAGACAACTGCCTTGTTTTATTTTACTTTGAATTCTCCAAGATATTAGATTTACAGTTGCATGATATTAGAACAGAAAAGCACAAGCTACATTAGCTAAAACAGGATTGCAAATGTGTCTGGAGTGTAGCTGATAATAAGGAAATATCAGACAAGGTTCCCAGTGAGATTCCAGCAGGWCCAGCTCTTGCCACAGCATTATTTTATATTTACATGAAAAGTCTGAATAGTGTCATACAGTCCTTTCCGGAAAAGAAAAAAATCCATCAGGATTTAGAAATCTGTGAGGCAAAAAATACTGAGACAGAGAAGTTACTGTTGCACAGTGATGTGGATCATTTGATTATATGGTCATGATCTGACAGGGTGCATTTTCATACATTGTAATACCAGGTATGAAATGGGAGACTGAGGAATACAGTCCCTTCTTAGAGGATGACAAGTTTTGTCTTGCAAAACAATTCAATGGAGGATTCTGTCATTGTGCATAATTGCCTCAACAGGCAGCCTTAGGGCAAGCTGTGGCAAAAAAAAAAAAAAAAAAAAAAAAAAAAAAAAAAAAAAAAAAAGCTAGTGCAAACCTTGGGCATATAATCAAGGAAAGCATCAGGGAGAAATAGGAAAGTCTTCAGCCTGTGGGCAGGATCCTGGTGAGGTGTTAATCTCTAAATCCAATGCCAGGTGAGAGAGAGGCTTTAAATCCTACTGGTCCTGCTGGCTCTGGGCTGCACATTCATGTTGGCTGGAAGAAGGATGCTGTAGCTCACTTCAGAGCATCTTCCCAAAAATAGCTGATCCCAAGACCTGGCTGGAGAGCAGGATTGGCCCTAGGGCTGGGACAGGTGATGGCAGTCACAGGTGGGGTATAACACTCCTACCTGTGCTGCTCTGGGGTGCTGTGCACCCCAGCAGATCCACCCAYGCACGCTGAGAAAAGGCCTTTGCTATTTGATCATTTTTGCTCACCCTACAATGGGCAGTAGCTATAAATTACAAATGTGRAATGGATTTTGCTGTTCATTTTGCTGACAGAGATTTTCTAGTTACATTAAGTTTCAATTATTTTCCAGAAAGGAACTTGCAGCTGACTTCATATTTATTTGCAGCACAAGAGGTTGTTGTGCACTAATTTCTTGTGGTTTTTTTTTTTATTATTATTCTATTTATTTTTTTTTTATTTAATAGGAAAAAGAACTACTATACCTGCTAGGAATTAAAAGTAATATCATAACAAATAGGCATCTGCTGGAAGGAAAGAATTGTAAATCATTAGGGACATGTGCAATCCAGGCCTCTTTCCTCTCAAGGCTTCATTGGAACAACATGTAGAAAGRAACTGCCAATATTTTAAAAGCAACAGGAAAAAAAATCTGTACATCATTTGATTTTTTTTTTCTATAACAGCATCTTTACTTGCATGTGACCAGATTATTAATCAAAAAACTGGCAGTACATAGCTATAAAACTGGATTTTCAAAGATTCATCACTTTGTCATGCACACAAAGAGATGCACATTTTACGTGTTGGAAAAATGCCCTCAGCGCAGCAAATAACATTTATACAAACTCTGAAAAGGCAGAATTCCATATCTTGTGCTAATGATGTTTAGTATCTAACAGAAAGCCTGAGAAGGAACTTTAGCATGTACTATTAAAGCTATGCATTTTAGGTAGATATTGAACACCCAGCTTCGGTGTGATGAATGTACACATAAACTTCAAAATTAGTCTTAAAAGCATATAAACCACTTCAGTTGTTGAGATTTTCTAAAACCAGCGTGTGTGGGTAATATCACTAAAAGCAGGTATGTTGGATAAAAATGAATGATGTCCCTTTTCCAGTATAAACCCGGGAGTTCATCTTCCAGTGCTGTTTATAAATAGAAGCGAGTCAATTTGCTTAGGATCTGCAGGACGTTTGGGTACTCCATTTAGATAATGACAACATTTTTAACACAGCTATCACTCATTAGGTCAAGAGGTTGTGATTAATCAAGAAGTGTTTTGGTTTMGTCTGATAGACATCTAGTCTCTTTAGTTTACAGTTGAATGAGGATGGCTTCAACAGTTTACAGAATAAGCTGCAATGATACATTAGACTGAAATTGAGATGGAAGAGAGATGTGTGATCTATTTTAACCATTCCATTTGCATTACAATGTGCTGTGTGTGAATTCATCTAGGCATTGCCAGAGTAAATTAAAATCTGCTGGGAATGTGTTGAATGCATTGCACAACAGGAATGCACTAGAAGGTTACAGCTACAAGCCTGATGAATGTTACTAGGTGATATTGTTGGTGTTTGGAATAAAAGAGGACAGTCTTTTTATAACAGCTGGCTTGTTCATGGCTGATCAGGAGATGAGAAAACTTGAGGCAGAATGAGTTTTGACAAAAAAAAAGTCTCATGATTAAGTGTGTTTCAATGGCACTTTAGGAAATACCTCCAGATTGAGGCAGCATAGGTCTTGTCACATCAACTGCAGGATGAGGATTCTCACTTCTGGGTGATTAACAAAAGAGAAATAAACCTGCAAATACTTGGTTGTGGTATAAAATATCTCAAGATACTATAAAACCTCAAGCTAACGGTCTAAGATGGTCTATCAGCATTTTCCTCTCACCAAACTCTGATCCAGTTTTCCAGGATATTGTAAAGGTCTTTGGTGTAAAAACACCTCTCAAGGACTCAAGAGAAGTGTGTTCCAGAGGAGCAGAGTTCTCTCAGTAGGAAATAGGAAGTATAATCAGCTGTCCACATCACCTGTGAATACGTTACATGCCCACAACCACCAATCACATCTGAGATACGCAGTCAGCTCTACTTAAAACCATTGTAACACCTTCAAAAAAATCATATTGCCACAACCTGAATTTCACCATGGGGTTTCTTGTTGATCTTTGAATCATCAGGTAAATCAAGTGCATATTCAGTGTAAAGGCAATAAAAATAATACATAGCATGACATAATTTTCTTCTTCATAAAATGTTTCTCATTAGAAAACAAGTGGGTGAAATCCCTAGAACAATTTTTCTTTTTTAATGCGTGCACTTTGGAGGATGCAGTCTGATGAATTACTGTCACCTTTATGTTCCCTTTGTCCTGCTCACATACACACAATCACACACAAGCATGCTTGTGAACCTCCTTYCACATGATGCTGGCAGGTTGAAGGCAAAGTAGCACCAGGTGAGAAAACAGAAGTCCTGCAAAACTTTTTAGAAAAACGAATCCCATGAATTTCACTCTTTCTCTTTCACTCCAGATTATCTAATAACCTGTGCTAAGCACTGCACACATGTTTCTTTAATACTACAACCAACAGAAAACATAAATGATTGCAAAATACACACACTGGAATCTGTGTGACCTCCAATACTGTTATTGATTGGAGACATCTGAAAAAATACAGTAATGACATGCTGTTGTAACCAGCATTACAGATTTCTCTGGTTTAAATTAGAGARCATGCACTAGAAAGTCCAGAAGCTGCATATGAACTGGCTTCATGATTCTAAGAGGACTTAACAACTATTTCCACACTTGTCAAAGATTAACATTGATTAGGAAAATCCATACTGGTGATCCACACTACCCACAACCTGTTCCAGACTGAAACACCTTCCTGAGGCAGGGAATTCCTCCATGTGATGTTCTCACTGGGTCTCTCCCAGGCGACACACTTCTCCTGCTTTTGGCATGACTCAACTTCTTGTTGAGTCGACCTTTGCCCTCYTAAATGAAAGGGTTTCATGCCCTGGAAACCGGCTCTCTTAGCAACTTCCACTCAACTAGAACCTTATTTTCCTACAGCAACACCAAAGAAACACAGCAAAATACCTGCTTGAATTATTGACAAAATAATATATTTGGGGAAAAGAAAATGATGGACAGACATAAAGCTCCTAAGCAGGCTACAACAAAGCGTGCATTACACATAGTTGGAGGATTAATGTTCATTTATCTAATTAATGTTTTTATTATTTAGCRTGCTATTAAAGAGATTTTAGCGGGAACAATACTTTCAGATAAATCTACAAATTCTAACCATTAGGCAGCTGCTTCTCCTGATCCTTGTATTAAAACGCATATCCTAAGTAATCTCTGAAAAGTCAGTACTTTCAGAATACACCAGGAAAGCAAGATATTATTTTCATCCTGATTTTCAAAAGAAACCTAAGGAGACAGAAAAAACAGTCTATCAAGAGCTGCAATGCTTCCTGAACTAAAGTACAGGGGGAAAACAAATAAGTGAAATGGTTTAAACAATTCAAGGGAAGTATTTACTCAGGAAAGAACTTCAGTGTGAAAAGCGAATAAAAGGAAAACAGGCTAAGACAAAACAACTGAGGCAGCACATTCAGCCTTGACTYAAAGTTTTTCTAATGTTTGATTAAATCTGCAATAATACCCCTAGTGATCTCGTCATCTACCATCTAATACTGACACCAAGATTTTTGAAAAGGGGTCAGTTCCCTGCTGAATTTAAAACAACATGACTGAAAAATACCAAGGAACAAATAGAAGTTCAAAACAAACAACAAAAAAATTCAAAGTCCTTACATTTCCAAGTCGTAGTTACATTTCCAAGTGCTGTAGATACAGGCTCTCTCCTTGCACCATTTCCCTGGCAAATGGATGTCTGATGCTGTAAYTCACATTAAACAGCAGTCACCCATCAGGCTTCTAACAGGTTGTGGCAAACTGCCCTTCTGCTTGTGGCTGGTAGGAAGGAAGAAAACAAATTCCTGTTTATTTTAAAATGTCTTGGAGTGTGGAAAAGGTTCAGAATTACCAGTAAAGCATTTGAGGAGAGACCCTTAAAAACACACAAGCTTCTTATCCCTCTGTGAGCTGATGGGAGTCCAGCTTCAAACCTGACCCTTGGTCCCCCTGCACAGTGTATCCAGCCTTTGCTCCTCATCTGGTCTGACCATGTTCTTCTCACTAAATCGTTACTTCAGAGATGATATTCCAGCATTATACTCTAAATAAAAGTACTGGCTCCTCTTTGTAAAGGGGCTTGGAATTGAAGTTTGGTCCTTTGGTGGAGAAAAGGTGTTGAGCTTGTGCCTGAAGCCAGGTTTCTCTCCAGAGGCCAAAGCAAGACTGGAGTGGGAGCCACCATTCCCACTCTTTCAGTGAGGGGTTGGAGAAAGGATGTGGAGGCAGTGGGGCATTCACAGCCCCAGAGTGGTTTACTTGAGTTGTGCTTCAAGAACAGCATGGTGTTTATTGCAGTGACTTAACATCATCAACAGATYAAAAAATATCTCTTAAGGGAATTTATTAAAATTCCTGTTTTGGCACTTTGGAAGTCACATCAGCAGCTCAAAGTTCATAAGATTTTTAGTTTAAAAATTTCATTATTATTTTTCTTGCCACACTGTTTTTGTCTAGGATGATACCAGAAAGAAGAAAAAGTAMTCTAGCTTACAAACATGGAGTTGAAGTTAAAAACGCCAGCATCTCCAAGACTTTTTAGAAGAGGATCAAAAAGCCCTTYGTAAATATTTGGGAAATAACCTTTATATCACCAACAATATGGTGAACATCTCATTCCTATTTTATGGAGGGTAAAAACAAATTAGAAAGAAGCTGTCTTTGATGAATGTTGAGCTTCTGTCTGGCATTAGAGAGAAGTTTCTTTTTCTCTGCACTCCGTTGGTGCACGATGACCTGTCACATTCAGTCCATAGCAAGTGTCTCCTCTCTTCCCTGCAATCAAAGAAGGGAAAAAAAAAATCACATTCATGATCTATTCCTTGTTCTTTGTCTTGAGATAGCTTTGTGAAGCTATACCTTTCTCAAGGTGCAGCATCTCATGAAAGTCAAAAGGGCACAGGCAGAGAAGTTCACGCAGGGTGATTTACAGGAGATGGGAGTGTTATGTGAATTAGCAGGAGACTCAGCAGTCAGCACAGCAGCTAAAATTAGCCAAATTCAGAAACTTGGTACGCATTCATTGAATACTGGAGGAATGAGTTGTCCTGTTCCCCACATTAGCTCTGGAAACCTCTTGGAGTCCGATCTGGGCTCTGGACTGCTCAGGCTAGTGGCAAGAGTCCATCCCAGCTGTCCCCACCTCMCACAGGACGGGCAACACCACAGTCCCATGGTCACTATACCTCTGCTCAGCATTCCACTCCATGAGAAGCAATTCAGTAGATCTGGAGGGAGAAAAGTGTCCAGCTGTCATTCAGTGAGAGTCATCCTGGTTAACAGCACACACTTTGCCCAGAGACCCCTAAAACCCAGAGCATAGGTCACTAATTCAAGCCAGCCCAAACCTCAAGCCCTCAAAACAGAGCCCTCACGACAGACAGACATTCCCATGCTGACACAAACTGCTCGTGACACAGTGCCTGCCAGGGGTCTGAGGCAAATSGACCATTTAATCTCCAGGTGGAGGTCTTAAGTGAAACAAAAAGCAAAAAGAGCTCCCACTAACACCATTTTCTTRCAGCAGTGGTCATTTATGTCTTTGAATAATTTCTGGGAGCAAAGAGGTTGTGTTTGCAAAGTGGCTGCAATCCTCATTTCTTTCTGTTTTGCCATTGYCCTTTAGCTGCTCTAACTCAGTGCAAGATGCCATTTGAAGAGTTTTTGGGCTTTGTTTTCCACAACAGGCATTGCAYGGCTGAGTTAGGACTCACTGCCTGTACAGCAAAAAAATAAACTGGGCTAAGGTTTCTCAAGTTCAGCAGTAATGGAGTGGGATTTCATTTAATTTAGTTAAATACTGTTGCTTGACAGAATGAAATCTGATATCTAAGGTAGAGATTAAAACTGGTGGACCTAGTGCAAACTATTTTGGGTTTTTAATTATTCTTCTGATGAATTATCCTAATTAAATTTGTCAGACAATCATAGGATATACCAGTTGTGCATAAACTGATAATAGCTGGCTGTTCATCTCCTGTCTAGYAGGGATTATATTCTCTAGATAAAAATCACATGAACTGGAAAAAATAGCATTCAAAATATTGAAGTTGATGCACAATCACCTAATTAACTTTTTCTCAAGTGCTTGGAGAAAGATGGAGTAAGTGGAGAAATGGTGTAATTCACAGAGCTTTTGCCAGATGATGCTGTTGGTCACACCCAGTGCTGCACATGAACACATTTTGCTGGACGAAGCACCTGGCACGAGATATTGTTTGGGAAAGGGACGGGAGAGAAGAGAAGACAAGGCAAGGCAAGGCAGTGCAAATAGCTTTCTAACTTTTTTTTCATTCTGTGCTAACAGATAATTGGCCATCTACCGGACAAAATATTTCTTCACCATCCTAATGACTTGGCTGCGCATAAAAAATCTTTTCACGCTGCAGCTTGGCTCTGAACCGTGAACATTTTTTTAATAACAGCAATAAAATGAAAGTCAGCCCAYAATTAATTCCTCTCACCAGACCTCAGCGACCTAAAATATGTAGCCTCCTTTGGAATTCTATTAAACTCAGTGGTTTCTGGTGGATATTATTTATACTTCCCTGTATGCAAGCAGCCACTCATCAATTTTTGATAGATACTATTAGGAATTTATATTGTACATGTYTAAACTTACATTTCAGACCTCTGTGGTCTTATTGAAAAAAAGGATTTTTGACCTTATAAACTGTCATTTGCAATTTCATACACCAGCTTTAGTTAGCAAATAGTTTTCTCAGTTGTATTTAATTTTTTCTGCATAATAGCCAAATGTCTGCTACTGATAGAGATACCAGAAAGCAAGAAGTAAGACCAGATTAAAAATACTGAGTGGCTTTATTCTATTTTGGTTCTTTGATAGAATGATTTTGAAAAACAGACTTCCAGTATTTTGAAAAACTTCCAGTAATACAAAAACCCCACATGTGTTTGAGAACTGCTTTTTTCCCTCATGCAGGATACCAAGAACTGTGGCCCAGCCCTTGTGACAGTGCCCCGTGGCTCCTCCTGAGCTTCCAAGCCAACTTTGTGGCTCCCAAGGAACACGTGCTGTCCCTGACCCCAGCCTGTCTGCAGGAAGACAGTGAGACAAGACATAACTGTGCTGCTGCTGGTGTGATCTAGGGATAACAATTGCAGCCAGAGAATTACTCTGAGCTCCATCAGGACACCAAAGAAGTGCCTGGAGAGAGGCAGAGCAGGGAGGTGTAAAGGTGGCTCTCCATGCATGCTTTCCCAGTGCACCCATGTCATGGGTTAACCCCAGACTGCAGCTACGCCCCACAGAGCTACTCACTCACATCCCATGGCAGGGTAGAGGAGAGAATTGAAAGAGCAAAATTGAGAAAACTCGTGCGTTGAGAAATAGTTTAATAGGTAGAGCAAAAGATACACATGCCAGCAAAGTAAAACAAGGAATTAATTCACCTCTTYCCRTTGGCAGGCTGGTGTGCAGCTGTCTTCAGGAGAGTAGGGCTCTCTCATGCATGATGGTCACTTGGAAAGACAAGTGCCATCACTCTGAATGTTCCCTATCTTCCCTCTCCTTCCCCCAGCTTTATGTTGTRTGGTATGGGACATCCCTTTGSTCAGTTGGGGTCAGCTGTCCTGGTTGTGACCCCTCCCCAGTCCTTGTGCCCCCAGCCTGCTCGCTGGTGTGCTGGGATGAGGAGCAGGAATGGCCTTGGCTCTGGGTAAGCTCTGCTCAGCAGTAACCAAAACATCTCTGTATCACCARCAGAGATTCCAGAACAAACCCAAAACACAGCCCCATACTYGCTGCTATGAAGAACATTAACTCTATCCCAGCCAAAACCAGCACAAGCTGCCTTTCRCCAGAGTCATCCAACCAGAGCAGAAAATATGGCTCCAAGTGTTTATCAACAGCTGCCAACTGAGGAGACATTCTAGGTACAGCAGTCCTGAGAAACACAGGACAGCTCAAGAATTTAAACCTTTTGTCACCTATTTATTCACAGGACAATTACTGGGGGACCGTGGAAGGGAGCAGACTTGAATTTTGGTTTCTGCTCCCCCCGTTCCTGATGTGTAACCRGCTCATGGGTGTGAAATGAATTTCAGCCACGGTGTGGGGGCTGGGAGCTGGGATACMTCCCTGGTGCCCGCATCCAGCCTTAGCTGGATGAAACTCACACAGTTTCTTACTGTTCTCAGCTCCCCGCAATGCAGCTGCAGAAGGGTGTGTGGGGCAGAAGGGGTGCGTGGAGCAGCCATGGCCTCAGCCCGCTGCTCCTGTGGGGAAGGAGACCTCCCCTCCCTCTGGCTGAGCAGCCTGTGGGCCATAAGCTCTGGTTTGCAGCGCTGCTTTGCCACAGCTGCTCCTGCAGGTTCCAGCCGAGGCTTCCCAAAGGTGGGATCTGCAGGCTCCCAGCACTGTTGGTGCCCTGCTGAGGCAATGAGGCCCAAATCCCCGGGCTGTCTCTGTCTCTGGCAGCAAGACACCTTGTGGCTCACAGCAGGGCAGTTCTGAGCACAGGAGAAGGCAAACTGCAGTCACCCCTTGTGCACAGGTACTTTCTTGGTGCCTGAAGCCTTAACAAAGTGTGGAGCCGGTGTTTTTATTGCATTTCTCCCCACAGACACTCCATGTCTGTCCATCCTCTTCTTCCTTAACTCTCCCTTGTTTTCAATTCCTTCCTGGTGACCGGAGACCCAGCTCCTGGTGTGGTCAGAGCCATGTCAGGAAGGAGAACGACCTTCAGGTTCCCAGAAACGCCCCTCTCTGTACAGCCCAACTGCACTGGCTGCTCATGCTGTTAGATCATRTTGCAAATTCATGTCTAATTTGACCCTGAGGTCTCCTCCAGCTTTGCTGCTTTCTAGGATTCTCCCTCCCTTTGGATGTCTGTGTTTCAAATTACGTTTCCCTGGGTGTACTGGGTTACATTTTCCCATGAATGCCATTGTTATTTTCCAGCTCTATATTTTTAATCACACTGCTACATTTTAATCACTCCTACATTTATTACCTCTGTTTTTAGCAATGTGATCAGATCCTTCAGATGTACAAGAGCAAGGACTGTGAAAATAGGATTGCAGTACTATTTGTGGCTTCTTTCTTTACTCTAACAATTGTCCAGCACCCTTTCTCTCCCTCTGTGCTATATGGAAGGAATTGAAGAAACCCARGAGATATCCTCTGTGTGACACAAGCTCTCAGACTGTGCCTTTCCCAGGTTCCATCAGTACCCTTTCAGCATCCCTTGCCTTTAGAGTCTGTTTTTAACAAATCCACCCCATTTGAAAGGAGTTGAAGAAAGAAACCTCAGAAATACCATCTGCCAATACTTCAACGAATTTTACACTGTGAAAAGTTCCTTATTTKCTTAGACTACTGATTTTAGGATATTTTGTAAAGGGGATCCCTTGTGYGATGAGTGATGTGGCTTCCACACCTTCCCAACTCAGAGGTGATGTYCCCTGAGGCCTGGAGCCTGATGCAGCAATCAGTTGCAGAGATAACAACCAGTGGAACCTGACCAGGACTGGACACCAGTTTTAGAGAAGTTGTAGTCTAGATTGCTGCTGGCTTTGATGGTAATTGCTTTGTCTGCAGCTAATTTGACATTGGGCTTTTTTTCTCACAGTTTTCATTATAATTTTGATTTGATTTAATATTTATATTTCAGGAGGACTCCACTCTCTAAGTTAAGAAAACTATATTTTCTTTACTCTGAGAGACAATCCTGAAATGTTTGTAAGCCTTTGGGGTTTTTTTCCTGACTAATCAGAAGGGAATCTAAGGCTACATCTCCCTTGTCTTCTAAAGGATCAAAATGCTGCGCTACTGAAAGGCACGRGCATGGTAGAGTTTCTCTTAACAAAGAAATTTGGAACAGATGTAACATTGTATTCTTAAAACAGAACTATTAAGGCAGCTTCACGGGACAAAACAACAGGGTGGGGAAACCTGAGGGATATTGAATACATTGTAACAAGTATTAGAAAAATCTTATGAGCTTTTTACCTGTGCTGCTAAAGGCAGGGATAAGAACTGCATTTTCTCGTGGGTATCCTGTGTCAGCAGTTCACATCAGCTATTCCATAATCCCCAATATTTAATAGGGCTTTGAATCTGCTGTTTGTGAACTGTCCTTACACCAAACTTGTGCACCCAGGGCAAGCTTCCTCTGAGGTTTCCAGGGCTCTTGAGAGAACTAAAATTGCAAAGAAAATATATTCACATAATGCACCGGTTTCACTGTCTCAAGGTGCTTTCAAATTTTATCCCAGCTGGTCACAGAACTAGTTCAACTCTTCCTTGCTATGTTTTTCAGTCAAATATTTTCATTAAAAATTCAGCATGACAGAAAATAAATAAAAAGGAATTATTTTGATTTAAAAGGGCAGACAAAAACATTAATATCTCAAAACAATATTTTGTGAACAAAACCCCATCATAAAAATATTTTTGAAAGCCATCTTCTCATCAGATGAGTCCCAAAAACCTACCAGTTACTCCTTGCCCATAGTACTGTCCAGTCCAGAACCATTTTAAGGACTAAACCTCATGGCTGGTGGTGGGGTGCTGTTGCACTCTTGCTGGTCTATTCTAGTTTCTCCAACACCCAGCAGAGAGAAAACATTTCAGTATTCAGGCTTTCCTCAGTGTTGAGTCTGAAGCAGGAAGACCAGCAGTACAACTGGAGCCTTGGTGGCAGTATTTGCCAGTGTATAATCATCTGTAGTCAGGACCAAGTCTCATCATGCATAAAGGCATCAGAGGGCACTGGTTTTGCTTTTCCCAAGAGTCAAATGTTTTATTCCTAAAGCAAAGAATGAAAAAAAAAAAAAAAACCAAAAACCACCACATCCCATGATCCCATTCCCACAGGCCAGATTTTATTCTCATTTGCTCTAAAACCGGGAACATCAATAAAGTGGCACCAGTCCGACTGTGTTTAGAATCGAATTTCTAACCTTGTACTTTCAGATAGCTCACAGCATTGAAATAATGCAGTGGTAACATCAGGTTAAATCCTGTCTCACTCAGTTTTGCCAGAGTATTTTCCATCACCTTCAGTGGGGCCAGGATTCCACCCAGAATATTATGCTTTCTTTGAGGGAAGAGTTTGCATTCACCCATCTGAAGGAAAGTACACCGACTTGCTGAAAGTACTGCCTGTGCCGAGCACGGAAACACCAACGGGAAACAATTGGCTGCATTAATCCTCACTGTTGGTTTTTGAAGTAAAATTGCAGAAAGCTTTTTCCTCTGACTTTACTTCTCATCTTTGCAACAACCTAGACATACTTTAAACATAATCCATGTGCAGAACAGGGTTAAAATATAAAATATCACAAACCCAAATCCCTACACTGAGAGACCAGGGACTCAGGGAGAGAAACTGCTAAACGTTTCTTGTCAGTCTAGAAACTATTCCACTGTTAAACCTCCTCATTTCAGAGATTTATTTTGCTAGAAAGGATTTTAATCTTCACATTTCAGTT
This sequence comes from Malurus melanocephalus, assembly GCF_030028575.1. Taxonomy (NCBI): domain Eukaryota; kingdom Metazoa; phylum Chordata; class Aves; order Passeriformes; family Maluridae; genus Malurus; species Malurus melanocephalus. The sequence goes on from NW_026623449.1 coordinate 368,012, forward strand.
CCTCAGAGGAGGCAAAAATCTTCCGAGTGCAGAGTCTGCAGCAGCGGTGAATCAACTATTGTAATACGCTGCCTCTTAAAATACTTCAGGGTAGTCAGGCATTAGGAAGGCTCCTATTTTGTGTGAACTGATCAAATACAGATGTTGCCAAAGAGCTGACCTTATTGACCGTGACTTAACTAGAGATTGAATGGCAGGCAGACGGTCAGTAGTAGGGTGAAACCATGTTTTAGCGGTAGGGTGTAAATGTATATACAGTTTACAGGATGTGAATGACACCAAGCAAACATCTGTTCTATTGATAAATACTTGTTGTACTTCCAAAATTTTTTATCCCAGGGAAACATTATGTGTATGTATATGTGTGTATATAATACATCCTGCCCAGTATTGTTCGGTGTCTTGTGTGCATGTCGTGGTCCTCGAAAATTCTGGAAACAGAAAAATATTAAAAATTGTACTAACTTTCCTTTCTTCCTGCAATATCAGATTTCATATAAAACTCATCAGCTGAGCTGAGTATTAGTCTTGATCAGTGGCAGGAAACCGGGGGATCAAATGCTAATAAATCAGAAACAGATACCTCCACTCGAGCAGAGATATATCACCAACCTGAAAAACAGGGCAAATTATTTGACAACTTTTATATGCATACACCTAGAGGAAAAAAGAAAAAAAAAAGCTTTTCAAAAGATTCCTTAAAAGCTGAAACAAAGGACAAACGTGGAGAAAAAGTAACTTAATGAGGGAAAGAACATAGAACATGAAATTGAACAGCCCTACAAACACCTTTGTTTTCTTTTGGATTGACATAATAAAAGAAGATTACATRAAAAGGCTTTTGCTAATACAAAGGCAACATATTTCTATGGCACATTAGCTCTGCCCTACTGCTATTTGCTCCTCGGGTGAGGGCAGTGAAGTAGCAGAGTAGGCCTGGTTTAATGTGTCATTACCTTTTTTCAGGAGATAAATAGTAACATCACAATTCCAACAAAAAATGTGCATCAGGWCTGAAGTGCTCAGGGAGGCATAGTGCTCCCAGCATCTTAGAAACTTGTAAAGGCACAATCGACAGCTTTAATTTTAATATTTTTAAGGTGTGATGCTTAACTCTGTTAGCTYGAAGTTCCTGATACCAATTTCAGAYGAGCACCCTTGGAGTGTGGTCTTCTCTTCAAATTGAAACTATTTGCTCCTGTGCATAGCCTACTAAATTTAATTAGAAAATCCTGGTAGACCAGCAGGACAAAAWTTCCCTTCCTTCCTATTTTCCCCTTCCACAATATATCACCTAGAGTAATTAGGACCAGYGAGGGATCATCTTCACTGGATTAACCTTAACTAAATTGTATGCATTCAACATGTGCTCTTTTGATTAACTTGAGCCTGGACTGCTGCCTGTGGTACACCCACCTTGTAATTCTACACACTTAATTAATTTCAGATGAACGGCAAAAAGGATAAGCTGAATTCTCCAATTAATAAACTGATATTAGTTAATGTATTTTAGCTTAACTTTTAATTTTCTTCCTGTGTAGGGATAGGAAAAACAGAAAATAAGAGAGGGGTGGAAGTGAGCAAGCTTTGCCAACRAGCTTGTAATGACTTTTCAGGGCCTGATCCTGCAGCAGTCTAAGCAGATAACTTTCCACCCGACAAGGAGRGGAATTTTGGCAAAAGAATCAGTCCCCACATTTAAAGTATAAAATGCAATAGGCAGGAACAGGATTTTTTTTTTCTCTTTCAAAATGATAAATAAGCATTATTTAAAACCTCCTCACCTTAATTCAGTTTTCCATATGGTTTCACTCATGCGTGGGTTTTCCTCCTTATTAAAAAAAAATATTATAATGTCACTGGCTATGGGCCCAATCCTCCAGGCCTYAGTCCCACAGGCTAAGGCTATTTTTCTCTTCTCTACTGTCATGGGGAGCTGCCTTACAGCCCCATCTCAAATGCATTTGCACAGATAAGTAACTTTGCTTTTGAATCTAGCCCTTGTGAATTCAAGAGTATTTATCAGAGGAATTGAATTACTCATGTAGAAAAATACTTTCAGGAATAGATCCTAAAAATGTTACTGGAAACACAAAGAAACATCCGAAGAAAGACACATGTGGAAGACTGCTCCCCAGTTCTTTCAGAACATAATTAATTCAGTTGCTAATTATTAAGCAGGGCTCTTAATCTTCTCTGAGTGAATTGCAGTGAATATTCAGTTTCTTGCTTTTAATGTGTAGCTCTGCTGAAATTTCCATTCCAGCATTGGTAAATGTGTGGTTTCAATAAAATTGACAGGATTAAAGTGAAATCTGCATATAAGTATTTTGCTGAAATGTAGATTGGCTGCTCAGCRTCTTCCAGGATTGAAGATTGAATGAAAGCAAAACCAAGTTCACAGAAAACAAGGTCTATACAGTCAGATGTGGTTTTTAAATTAATTCTGTCTCTGTAAAATCATTCACTGTTTTTCCTCTCCAGAAAACAGTACYCTAACAAATGCTGCCAGAAAAATACAACAAATAGTAGCTACATAATTCCATTGGAGGTATTTCTAGGGCAGATATCAACAAGCTCTTTGTGCATGATTTATATTGACTGCTGGTACTTGGCAGTACTAATGAGAATAACAACAAATAGCTRTATGCAATAAGATGGCCTAGCAAGTTTTTTTGTCTCCTGATTAGTATTTGATTACTTCATCAAGTCATCAACAAGTGGTACTTTGTTATTAACATTTCTCTACTATTAAGAGATAGTAAATGATTTGCTGACAATTTGATCCACAATCTTTCAAAAATCGCAGAAAATTTATTAGGTAGTAGCATTACATAAAATTTTTCAAACATCTTAATAGCTATAGAGCCTTTGTCTCCCCGCAAAAGGTGTTTTGACACCTTCATCACTTCAGTAATCTCCCAATTCTTGTGGATTAGCTCTGACGGCTTTACCTCCTACTTGCAATTCTTTAAAAAGAAATCAGACAAAACAGTTTGAATAGTAAAATCCCTTATGAGAAGGGAGGAAGTAATGATAGATAGTCTTGAAGTAAAGTAGTCAGTATTTGGGTCATTTTAAAACTGTGGAACAGATGCAATTCCTGCCAAATTTCCATCATATTTCTTTTGACAAAATCCATTTAAAGCAAAAATAAAACAAAAAAGCAAACTCAAACAAAAAACAAACAAACAAACAAACAAACAAAACAAAACCAAAACAAAACCAAAACAAAACAAAAAACCCCAAGCTTACATTTTTAAGCATCTGTTTGGAAACACTTGGGAGGATTTTGTGATATAGAAAAAAGCAGCAGAGTGCAGAAAATAAAGGATTGCTTAATAGAGACTTACCTTGCAGCCAGTGAGTGTGCGAGATCTTCTGGCCGAATGCATTGTTTTTATTAGTGTCAAGTACTTGATTTAAAGTGAGACCTCGTCACCCTCCAGAGAGATATTTTTCCTGGAGTATATGCACGTATCTATTTATCTATTGAGTGTGAGTGTGTATATACACACACCTAGCAGCGGGCCTGGTTAGTGTCGCCCTGACTGAGAGAGGATGTTAGTAATTACCATTTCTCTAAACACTACTTTAGTTCAGTTTAGTGCATCAGCTGCTGGCTTCTGCTGCCACAGTGCCCGTGCTGCCTACTGCAAGTGGCTGCAAAGCCCAAAGCCACAATAAGAGCCATTTCCACCTCCATGGAACTCGGTGGCTTTTTGCTGAGAATGGGATTGTTCTTGGCTGCTTTCCAGGGTGTCCATGGGCAGCGGGGAGAATCTTTGGGCAGCATCGCGTGAGAAACCCTGGGACTGGTGTAGGACATGGACTGGCTGCTGGGCTGGAGTGCCCCAGATGGGAGAGACTGTGGAAGCAGAGCCTTACCCATGCTGCTTATGCCCACTGAGCCAGAGCASTTGGCCACAGAAGAGAAATTAAGCTTTGGCTGATGCTGAAAACAGCAGCAACAGCAGCTCTGTAGCAGCTGGAACTTTCCCCACACCTGCACAGGGATGCTTTTGCAATGGACTTTCTCTGGTTCCCCACTCCTTCCCCATGAATGTGTTTTCCAAGGGTTGTGCYGAAACAGCAAATGGGAGCTGAGAGCTGGTAATGTAGCAACTGATGCTGTAAACTCTTACACAATTATTTTTCCCTTTCACAGGCAACATTTCTACTGTTTTGCAAACAGACCAAATGAAGTTCTCTTGCACTGACACCAAGACAAAAAACAGCCTGTGTGCATTAGCTGTAGAATGAGTCCATATTAAGAAGAGCTTCTGGTCTTACATTTTATGAGCCCAGTAAATCAACAGCATCAAGGAAAAATATGACATCGCTGCTCATGCAGTGTCTGCAACACAGAAATTTTCTCATGCAACAATAACAGAGAAAAAAAAAAGAGTATATCTTCCTCTCACATTTATTGTTTTATGGTTAGGTCACTTTTAAAGTGACTTTCACTCTCTTATTTCTGGAGAGTTCCTTGATACAACAGGTCTGTGTTTTTTGTTTTGTTTCATGTTGTGGGGTTTTGGGTTTTTTTTGTTTTTTTTTTTTTTTTTTTTTTAATGTTTGTGTGGTCTCTATACTACCTTTCCCATAAAAAGGTACATCTTGCCTGGTGATGTGCTACACAACATTCTCCTTTCACATGTTCTCTATGTGTGTTGATTTTCTAAAACAGCTCTTGAAACTCTTCTTTACATGCTTGAGAGGCTTCCATAGTATATCACCAGCTGGAATGTTATTAATGTTTAATTTTCACCCTGAAGTATTCTCACATCAAATCATTAATCTCTATTGTTCAGTTTTGACTACAGCATTATTAAACAGTCTATTAAGTAAAAAGAAATCTAGGGACTGTATAAAAAGGCCCAGTACTATTCTGGTGACAGCTTCCTGGTGGTCCATCATATATAAAACCAGCTATAAGGAATATATTTCAAAATGGCACTGTAACACATATTTCATAGTTGTTAAATTTAATTCTATAAATAGTTACTGACTRTATTTGGACCGTTTTTAAAAAGTGAGCATGTAATAAATCACCCTGTGAAAAATACTCATGGAACATCCTCAACTACCACAGCAAGGAGAAAACCTTCATTTTTTGTCAATAGTATCTACAGCAATTAGCTCCAATATTGAGCAAAATTAGAACTTGATCCTTCAAGCATTTATACACATGAGTAGTCCCACAGGGACCAATCAATATCCTCTGTAGTCATGGAAATATTCACATGCATATGGTCAATCATAACTACGTTTTTCAGAAATGGGGTGTTTTTTTCCAACGGTGAAACATTTTAGGGTTCAGTCCAGCTTTCTCTAAATTTTGGTAAAATAGCCCATGTTAGTCAGAGTAGGCTTTTGGGCAAACACAAAATAAATTCTGAAAACAGTAAACATATTTTTCTTTTTAGTGCAGTGACTGCTCTTAACATTAAACCCTATACTTTACATGCATAACCACMCAGCAGGGTTATACAAAATACAGGATTACTCAGGCATTAAGTGATTTTTCTGCAGCCTACATGTTCTTTTTCTATACTGACATGCACTCTGCATACTTTCAGTTGTTTTCCTAATAGTGAAGGCAATGCCTTGGTTGGGCACAGAGCATTCTTGCATTGGCAAGAGCCAGTGACATGCAGTGCATTTTACAGCTGACATTTCTAAGCTGTAATGGAATCGGTACTATTTATTGAATGACTTCCASCAAAGGTAGAAGAAAGATAAAGCTGCTGTTTTCGATTATGCAATCAAGAATGCAAAAAAGCAAAGCTGTAGTTCTGGTATGGAAACCATTATATTTGATAAACTGTGTCAAACAACAATAGTGTTTGTGCTAATCACATTTTAGAAGGCTGCTRTTGTAGTTGATTTTGCTACAAAATGGAAAACAATGGATTATAAAGTCCCCTGACCTATCCCAAACCGTCCTGCTTAATCAACTCAGTTCTAAATCATTGTTGGCTTAGACAGTAATCCAATATGCAAGTTCAACCAGATTCTCTGCCATCACTCTTTGAGAAATCAATATTGAAGCTAAATCAGACTCCTACTAAGCATTCTGCAGTAATGACAACCTGATATCCACCCTGCTATCAAACAGTGTAGCTTGCTTTAAATCCATCTGGTTTATTCACAGTTATAAAGATCAAAGTTACAGCTTTTGGGCCAAGGACTTTTAAGAGGCTCCCTCTTCATTGATRTTTCAACTCTCTATGGCAGGTAGGGGCTGAGACCTTCCATCTCTGTTCCACTGAGAACCAAGTACTCTGAAAATATGTTTCAGTCACACAAGAAACTCTGAGATCCCCTTTACTGTAGCAGAGRGGGCTGCATCTTCCTGGTATCCTCGAGGAATAATGGTGCTCCTTTTTCCAAACCATTACCTCAGTTGAGTTGTTCCCCCTCCCTCCTTTTCTCCCTGGCTCTGCCCTCCTCCAGCCCTGCCTGCTTACCCCAAAGGCACCCCCACCCTGCCAACCTGCCCTTCCCAGCCCCATGCAGGTCAGCCTGTGCCAGTGCCAGCTCCAGAGCAGTGGGCACTGCCACCTCCCCTGTCCTTGCAGGGACAGGCAGAATGTGTGCAGTGTGGTGGGGGCACCAAATCCCTTGCAAATGTCACCAACAATCTATAAATCAGACAGCSCAGAGAGCAGCCTGACTACAGAGCCAGCAAGGAACATTTTTAAATGTCAGTAGGAAATCTGCTGTATTGTTGCTCATGGAAATTGACAGCTAGTGAATTAATCAACATTAATCCACTACTAAGCAAGAAGTAGGAATCATATGATCTTCATAAATGACTAGAAGAGGTTTCTTTCTCTCATTGCTTCTCCTTGAATGACTGGTTGAGAAAGCATGAAACTGTTTATCTGCTATCTTAATAAGACCTTCCAATCTTATAAAAGATACTATTTCTGGGAGAAAGCCCCATGTATAAAATAAAACCATACATTTTTTGCCAGTACAGTTAACCACCAAACTGGTTATACCTTTGTAAAGTCATTAAAAATATTCACACAAGATTAAGCCTAGGGCATATTAATTATTCAAGATACCAGAATATCACTCATTTTTAGTTCACTATTTTATAAAAAAAACAAACAAACAAAAAAAAAAAAACAAAACAGCTCAACACAGTGACTTTAACACACATTCCTATTTTCCAGAAGCTTTTCTTTTGCCTTTTTTTTTCTTTTTTTTTTCCACGACCATTTCCTATAAACAGATATATTATAAGTAACATACTTACACTTCAGGAATGTCTTCATTTTTATCCTGGCATTCACATCTGTCCCTGTTTAATGCTCTGCTGGTGGTCTGGCTCCATGGTATGCCCACTGCAATGTTCATCTTAAACAATATTTACATTGATTAGGGACCCCAGAGCACTAGAGGCACTTACTAGAAAATKAACACAATACCCTGGGATAACAGGGAACATCTAACTGTTTTATTTTYGAACTTTTTTTGAATGTATTGTTTAAGTGTGTAAACAGTGTCAAAATGGAAAGGTGGTTGAGAAGGACACTGTGAATGTATAATATTAAACTCTGTGCAAAATGTGCCGTTGATAAACATGTAAGGAATGGACACAGTGATGCATTTTTATCCAAGTTATAGCAGTATCTACTGCAAATCTGAACATTTTCTTCTACATGTATGCAAAGTAAAAGTCTTTCCCGACACTAAAAGCTTATAAGCTTAGTACCATAAAATTGGAGTAGGAAAGCATATTTGTCCAAAAAAAAAAACAAACAAAACAAAAAACCTATAGAAGGATTCAATATTTTGCCTTACACCACATATTAGTGGCAAAACCAAAATTGAACTTTCATTTTGTTTTGAGTGTGAAGGGTACCATAGGGGTATAAAGGTCTTTTCAGATTGAGGGCCTGAGCTGCTAAATTTGGAAATATTCCRGCTGAGTGGTAGTAYRGAAAGCCATGACAAAGCTCTTGTGMAAGCAGGCTGAAAAAATCAGAGGGTAGCTTGGGCAAATTGCTTGAAGCAGTTTTATTATGGGACCCCAGAACCTCCAGTTAGGATGACATTCATCGGGTCACTGTAGAACAGGGAGCACAGACATAGTGCACAAACTGCAAAGACTGAGAGSATGCTTGAACAACTGCTATTTTGGTCTCCCAAAAATCAAGCATTTTCATATCTGCCAACACAAAATTTAAATGTTACTGTGTGGGAGCCCGTTTGGGTGTTGGTTTTGGTTTGTACGCTTGGAGCATAAAGCAGGTGACAATCTGCAAGAAGTCAGGGAGAAGGGATGTCAGATAAGGGGATGGTRTGAAGCTCAGAATTGGTCAGTGGGYTTTCTCCCTCTACCATCAGCTTCTTCTGTCTTCAGTTGCATCCTGCAAGAGGAAAGCAAACTGGAGGGGAGAACGACAAGGATCGTTTATGTGTTCCTCCTGTGCCACACTGCTGAGGGGCTTCATGCTCATTCTGAACAGGCCAGTCCTGAGAGCTGTCACCTCTCTGAGACCTCACAGGCAAGAAAAGTGTGTGATCTGAGAGGACAGGCTGAAGTAATGAAGTCTGAGCGTTGCACTGCAGCCCAAGCTCAAGGASAGCATGTGTCCCCAGTGTGCCACGCCACAGATGTCAGAGCTCCCATAGCTTTGAAATGGACATAGAGGAAGGAGGAGCTCATCCATCAGTGCAATCAGGGAATCATGGATGGGACATGCTGGTGATATCTTAARGCATTAGCATTTCCCTCAGGCTCACAACATCTGTTTCTGTCTATGAAAAGTTTTCGGTGCAGTTGTTGTTCCACAGAATTTTACTCCCATTAAGAGAGACATGCTCTTTCCAGCTTTCTCCTTGGTTTAGAAAGGGTCTGAGGTGACTAGAAAAGGTGGTGTGAAAATTTTTAGCTGAGAATCATGACAGTAGGAAACACAAAGTATTGTTTTATGACAGCTTAAAAATTTGTTTTTATGCATACAATGTGCATATGTGCTTTTTTATACCTGTTCAAATCCAAAAAAAGCTGATCAATATATAATCATCTTAGCAAAACTCTTGTGCTGATTAATTAACTGAAGAGTAACATGCCTTCTGCTGCTCTTTATTAAAATGTCTTTGATGATGAGGAGGAAGGAGATAATCCATTTTCAGAAAAAAAGATGGGAAACCTGAAAAATATCCTTTTGAATTAAATAGTGCTGTTGTAGTTTTTCATCTCAGAACCCTGTACTTAGCACAGAAATCATCTCAAAAAGTTGGGGATGGGAAAGGGCAGCCACGAAATGCTGGGAAGGAAAAGAAAATGTACACGTACAAAATGTCACTTTACTGCAGAATATGAGTAAAAAACYGTCTGTCTGAAAAAGTGATTGATTCTGACATTTGGGAAGTAGGTATAAGCAAATAAAAAGTGATCCCTCTAAATCTTGTTTTGCAACATGTGTAAAATAATGCAAGTTACATACTTAYGATGCAACCCAAATTAAATATGGTTGTGTTCAATATGTCCGTGAAATGAGATCTACTGCTACTTTTTTATGTTACAGAAATTCCCTAGGACTGTTTTATGAACTCTTACTAGTTTATTTTTTAATATTAAAAAATGGRAAAAGGCCTCTTTCTGTTTTGCTGTTCTCTACCAGTGAGTCATAGGTCCCTTGCTGCTCGGAGATGAAAGTTGTTTTAGTAATTCTGGAAATAAACCTACTGCTGAGTCAGCATCGCAACAGAAAATGACAAGTTTCAAATTAAGAAACACATCAGAAATAAGAAGTAATGGTGYACCTCTCAGCCTCCCCCGTTAAAATTGGCTGGCATGTCAGGAGCTGATTTTGCAAGTGCCATACGTACAAGACATGAGAAATGTATATTGTCAGGACAAAAATCAGGTTCATTTAATAGCAAAGAGGATAAAAGAAATCAAGGTAAAATTCAAGGTAGTGATGGTAGCAGCCATAAATATTTTACCCACCATGGCACTCCACCCTAAAATGCTTAAATCTAATCCTTTTGCAAAGAGATTTTTGCTTCCAGTTTTCTCTGCAAGGGGTTTTCAAACAAGCTATTTTAATAGCATTTCTAAGTCAGTGTATACTTACAGATAAACCACTGGGATTTTGCTACTCTGTTTATCTGGGATTCTAGATTTTACAGAGAAAATAATTGGAAACAAAACATTTCCCAGCAATCAGTCTACTCTTTCTGATTTGCTAAACATGTCCATATGTAGTTATTGCTTGTATTTGGAAGATTGGTAGCAGTTTTAGRGGAGAAATAATCTACAACTGCAAATTCAGGTAGTTATTTGGCAGTCATAGGGGGAAACCTTWGTAATTTTTTTTGGTAAAGGGAACTCAGCAGTATACTGCTACTTACACCTTAATATTGAACAATTAATAATGGCATATTTTTAGTCTTTTGAGGTAATATAATCATTTATTGAAACAGTACCCAAGACTGCTGTGGAGGAGAAAACTGCTGCATGCTTCCCCTTTGCACCTTTGGGCTGATTCTGCCCTGTTGATGTCCACTCGGCAGCTGCCACTGCGACGGCACCGACCCTTTGTGTCSTCTGAAATCTCAAACAACTTTTGCCAGTGAGTTGTTTCAGCAAGATACAAAGGCTAATGAAACAAATACAAATCCTAAGACTGATTTCAGTGTAATCTGAATTTGAGTCAACTCAGAAAAAAACCCAGTTCTCTGATAGACAGAATTTCTTAAAATATTGCAGTTCTCTGATTATAATTTGTGTTTTAACCCTGCCCGATGCTCCATATTTGCATGAAGTCCTTCCTGACTGTGCACAAGCTYTTCACTGGAATCTTTCACTGTCTTTATTCGTTTCTTTTCTGTTTTTAAATACCTTGCTGACAAGTGGACCTGAGGCTTACCAAAGTCTTCTATAAATACATAAATATTTCCCGCTAGTAATAACATGGTACTAAATATTGCAATGACTTTACATTAAAAGTGTCACTGTGACTTAAGCTACAAAATTTTTGCAGAGGAGGAGGAACCATTAGTACTAAATAATGTGCTTGCTAAATAATTTTACACAAAGAGTATTTAGAATTATAGCWTAAAAAACTTAACGTTAGTATTCCCTGGGACTTGTGACTAGCAAGTGTCACTATGAAAGATAATGAAAAAACTTACTGTAAAACCTCTGAGTCCTTTTTCGTTTCTTTCCTTCTCTCTCGCTGTAGCATATATATGTGCTGAAAATCAGAATCCTGCAGAAGAAAAATATTCCAGGACACTGTAAAAGTGCCTTTCCCTTTCTCTCAGCCCGAGGGAACACTGACTATTTCAATAATCGGTGCGAACTTTTTGGTTATGATTTCTGTTTCCTTTCTCTGTGTCTCCCTCCCTCTCAATTTTTTCCACCATCATATGAGTGTTTTCTCAATAAAGGAAATAGAAGAGCTGCGTGACAGCATTTATTTAAAGAAAATACAAAACGTGTATTAAAATGAGAGAGTTTAAAAAGAAAATATGAGGCAGGAATTACAGCCTTAAGAGAAGGGYGGAAAGATGGCAAATACTACAGGAGAGCAAATTACAAATACTGAGCTTTTGCTCAGCATGAAAAGCGGGACCTATGGAGAACAAATTCCTTGCATTTTACCTTCATCCCAGCTTCACTGGGGATCAGTGCTCCGACTGGAATAACTGTGAATTATAGTCAGTATAATGGAATCCTGCAATTTACCAAAAGGAGCAGGAAAAATGGACTTTCGCTAGAACTTTCGTACTTTTCTCTCAACCTTCACTAGTCAGACATATGGACTATGTTAGCACTTCAGGTTACTGGCCCAATGTCAACCTTGAAAATTAATTTCCCAGAAATACAGAAATTGCCATTTTTCACACCTTAGGTAAGGAAGGCCAAAAGAAGTAAAGCTAAAACTATTCAAATGCTGGTTTTGAATCAGTTGATTTCCTCTGAAACAGCAAGTATACCAGGTTGACAGAAATTTTTGTATACAGAGGCATGTGACCCATCGCAAACCTGGTTATAATTATGGATTTCAAAACAGTATCTAATAAGCCGAGACCCAGACAGCAGCGCACAGCAGTGGAACACGTCCAGGATTCATTAAAGATGTCCAATCTAGAAGTCCAGGGTTTAAAGACAGTTTTCAGACACAATTTTCCCACTTGTCTCAGGAATAAGGTAGAATAGCAAAAACAGAGGTAATAAAACGTGGTCAACCTCAATGACTTGGCGTGCATTCTTGGCAATGGCAAAATAGAGAGACCACAGCTTAGCTCTGAGAGTGAACTTGCAACACCCTGAATTTTGCATCCATTTTTTTCCTGTGGCTGTTTTTGTTGGATCAAACAACTAATCCATTTGCCCATATTTTCAAAGATGACACACCAAAACCACATCTACCATAAAAACACACTTAAATGCACCACTGTCTCTGGGAAATAGCACATTTCTCTCTGGGAATTATTTTGATTCACCAATTACCACAAAAACTGCAAAGACATATTGATATCCAGTAAAGATGGAAGAAGAATTGTGGCGTGGAAGGATAAAATCATGATCCTTCACTTGGCTTTTCTGTTAATGGTTTTGGGCCCATATGAGAACACCTTCTGGCTAGGTTGTCTGCAGTGTCTGAACCTGTAAACCCTGGATTTAAAATCAGGCTTTTGGAGGTAAAAGGTGAAGCCCATTAGTGAATAGACAGAGCAGACTTGTAAAATTCCGTATCTGCTATTGCCACAAAGGAGGAACACGTCCCAGTGCCAGGGTGGGAAATTTCCGGATTAATTATCCAGCCTATGGTTGCCAAAATGAGRACCAAAAGTGCAGTGGGTGAGTACACACATGCACAATCATCCAGATGAGCTTTTACCTTTGGGTTTCATATTTGTAATAACTCGTCCAAATGTCAGTGTAATTTACAGTAATAAAGCCATGTGCATTTGCTATTATATAGTCTTYAAAAAAATGCATCTTGGACACATGGTAATGGTAAACATTACCCCTCCAAATGGTGCTTATTTGTAGGAAAAAAAMCCCTTGTTTTAACAGACAGGCATTTTTTGATGGTACATTTTGCAGATGTATCTCTCGTTGAAAAATACCCCATTTTGTGCCTGTGAAGTAAAACAAGGCTGACTGTTTAGGGAACTGATGTCCCTCTATTACAAACCCATACCATAAAAAAAAGCTAAGGATGTTGTGACTTTAAAAGAACAAATTTCATTGTTTGGCTTCAGCACAGTGCGAGAGGGATGCAGAGGGTGAAATCTCTGGATCATATACCAAAATAAACATTTCAAATCTAATATACACGCAGAGAGAATTGTTAAAGTGTAACATTCCCTAACCTAATATAAATTTTGGTACAGCTTAATCTGTTAGAAAGAAAAAAAATAATCACCATGCTCATAATATGTAATCTCTTAAATTGATTAGAAATGTTTCTCCGGACCGAAMAATTTCTGGCTTCTGAGGGTGCTCAGGTACTCTGTACTTTTCCAAAACATGCCCAGAACCAGGACTGTAGGTCAGTATGCACCAGTGCTGTGACATGATGGTCTTATTGTTATCCTTGAAGACCAGAGGCCTTTCCCAGTCAAGCACAGCACAGGATTGGGCACYGAGGCCACGGTGATGTGTAGGTGCTGAGAGAACCACTCAACACCTCGAGGGGTCAGATTGCAATGCCCTGCAACCAGCACAACAGGGTGCAACGCAGTAAAAATTAGATTTCCCACCCAAAAAACCCACCAAAAAACAACAACAACAAAAAAAAAAAGGTCAGCGTGATTCACTTTCACAGAAATTTAACATGTCAAGGAGCTAAAGCCATTCGGGTCCTCACTAAGCTAATTTAAACAACCAAAAATATTGCTACCATGGCAATATCTTGAAATTTCCCCTCCAAAAGCAGATCAGAATTTTAGTCAGGCTTCCGGAGCAAAGCATGGAATACTTTAAAGTAAATAGCTTCCCATTTCCCTCTGTTTCACAACAGCTTCCTKCTTGTACTGGAGTCCCGGAGACCCAGGGACAACTGGGGCCGTTTGCCTCCCACTGCGCGCCTCCCCARCTCTACCCTTGCATAGCAAAGGTGCATGGGGATTTGCCAATTTGCTCGCTCTGACAGGATGAATATCTCAATTACAAATTCTCACAAGCATCTAGAGACTTTTTGTTTTGTTTCATGGCTTGTGAGGAAGCTTGTAAGGAAAAAAGAGAGAGTCCAAGAGAGAAGTGAAGGCAGCCCAATGCTTGCACACATCAGGTAGGGCTTTGTTGCTGAAGTAATTCACAATTTTAAAATGTACAGTTTGTATTTTAAYAGCTAGTGAGGTTTTCCTCAAACTGAAAGGAAAGCTCCTGAGTATCTTCCAGAAAATTTGATTTTGCTGTCCCTTACCAATGATCTCCTGAGCTGATTTTCATCAGAGGYAGCAGCAGCCTGTCCTTTCTATTCTTCCGGCTCCTCTGGCATCTCCTCCACTCCCCCACTGCTGATATACAAGACTGAACTAGTGCATGAGAAGGCAGGGTGTTTGCTTTCAAACAGGAAGAAAAAAGGACAGAGTCCATCTGGGGTACAAATTTAACCATGGGTTTCTTGTATGAGTAAGTGTGACCGCGTACCATCCYAATTTCCCCTTGAAAATACGACACGGATGGAGCCTGGTGAACACATTCCTGCTTGAAATGAATTTAAGCAACTCTGTGCTAAAGGGCAAGAAGTGCTTCATTTCAGAGGGAGGTCAGATTCTACTGCTACCCCAAGATGTCACAAGGAATGACTGAAAATAACTGCCAGGAGTGGATTCCTCATTTGCAGAGCGCCAATTCAGTGGACTCGGCACGGCTCAAACCGTGTGTAGATGGTGGTGAATGTAAACGCAGTCAGGCTCTCACATCCCCCCTTCCTCAAAAGGCTGAAGAGATGGGCAGAGCCTCCAGCTGGGCTGTGCATATGCCTCCCTTCACCCTTCCTGCTGCAGATTGATGCTTCCAGTGAGCAGGGGTACGGGATGGATGGCATCCAGAATGACTCATAACAAAGAGCATATGGCAGGACTGGATGCAGCCATCTAACATCTGTTGCACTGCTTATTATTAACATTTCTCACTCCTCTTGGAGCTAGTAACCGAAACTAATAAATATTGTCTTCACAAATCCTACCTGAGGAAATCCCGTATCCTCTTGGTTTCTTCGTTCAGTGCAAATGATGAAAATTATTTTATTCTTTAGGCATTTTAAACAGTCCAAAATTCTTTCACTCAGAGGTGCTTGAACAAACTACAATGAACAATAACTTGTCTTTAAGTTTATTCATGTCCTAAAGGTTTAAATGGCTCCTATTTCACATCCCAAGAGCTGAAGATTTTGTTGTAGCTGCACTAAGGTGAAGGGGATGAGTTTAAAAACAGGATGAAAAAGCATCTTCCAAAAAATAGATACAGGATCAGCTCATTTTATAGTCTGCCTTACAGAATGGTAACAACAACTGTACCTAACAAAGGAACCATTCCTGAAAGAAGTGAAAAGTATTAGTTCTATTGAATTTTTTTTTTCTCAGATAATATTTTTTCCAAGAGAAGTGGGACTGCAAGTGCAGACATAGAAAAATGCAAAATCAGCTGATGAAGCAGCATGTCCACTTTGCAAAAGATTCACTGAGTGAGGACATGAAAAATAGCAGGCAGCCCCTCTCAAACAGAGATTAAACCATGTATCAAACCCAACACTTCGACCATAAAAAGGTATCCAAAGAACAGCGTTGTGACTGGATGATCTAAGTTACTCCCTTTCAGCCGAGAGATGGAAATAGTTGCCAACAAAAATGTTAGGATTTGACAAAACTTGGCAAATTGCTGGGACATAAAATCATGTTTTGTAAGTTATAAGGCCTTCCAGGAGATGTGACAAATCCTGAAAAAGGGTGGAAAAGCATGCACAGCCCACAGAAACTTACTCCCTTCTCATGGACCTGCCAAAAGAAAGGAAATGTGAAAAAAAAGTGCACAAGAGACTTGCCAGTGCCAGACTTACCATTTCATTTAATAAGCACACTTCATAAAATGTTGAAAAAAAATTATTGTAATAAAGAGTATGCATATTATTATAAACAGTGACTAGTTCAGAAAGCAAAAGCGTTAAATTTTTGCCCTGGGGACAGAGAAGCTATTGATGTTGGGATCAAATGTCCTAACCCAAAGAGTCACACCTAAAAAAGAATTAGAATCCCATTAGTGGTTCTCTCTATTATGTATAATTTTCCTTCTTTGTCATCCCTTTAAAACTGAATATTGTTGCTAATCAATTGTATGAATGGTAATGGTAATGGCAGAAGCCATTGAGAGTCATTGTTCCAACTCCTTCCAAAGTGAATGAAAGCCAGACGTGTGCAGGGCAGACCTGCAGGAGGAGCAAGAAAATTGCTCTCAGGGGTGTGAGGTATTGCATGTTGCCCTTCATCCAATCAATTGTTGCTCCTAACAGGATGGGAAAGCGGGAATCAATCTTCTGCAGAGCCTGAGTGTGACCAGGGAGGGAAAACAGCCCTTCATGGACACAGCAAGCTGCCYGAGGATCTAAAACACAACAAACACGCAGTAGATCTCCCTGATTCCTTGTGCAGCACACACGCTTGCAGTTTCAATACAATTTCATTGCTGGTGGTGGCATCAGCAGCGAAATGGGCCAGCGATCCAAGCTAACCCAAGAGTTACCCAAGCAGAAGAGAAAAATGATTTAGCTTTGGGCAGACCCAGAGGTAGCGAGACAGCTCTAAGAAGGGGCTGAATAAGAAGAAAAAAAATTGTGATTGAGATAGCTGAGTAGACTACAGAAAACCCTCACAATAGAAACAGCACCCAAGATCCTCACTCTGGAAATTTAAATCTGAAAGCGTGTTACCCAGAGCAATTCTGGCACAGCAAGATGTTGTAGTGAATGTGGAATTGGTTTAGTACTGTTTCTAGCAGCTTCCATCATGCTATCCAAAATTTCTTTGGGTCYCAAATGCAGAGGAATGTATCTTAAATGATAAACAAATGTAATGGAACACTTCAAAACTGATCAAGTACAATATTTATTAGCAGAGATTCTGCATTTTAAAAGACCTTAAGTAAAAKGGAACTAATTGCTAAAAAACTTTTCCTTCCTTTGCTTTTTAAAAGYGTGTCTCCTTTAATTTCCTGAGATAAAATGTGACGTTTAGAATATAAGGTTGCTCATAATTAAGCATTCTAACGTACATAGTGATGGAATTTGTTTTAAAATATTRCCCTCTGTGACTGCCTCATGGGATACACATCCTGTTTTCCAGACAGTAACAGGATGTAGCAGTTGTGCCATTATGATTGGATTAGTGGATCTAATTATGTGAATGACTATACTAGTTTTCCATTTTAATATGCATCATCAGTCTTTGATAACAGAGACCTTCCATAATATCATCCAGAGCACAGTGATAGCAGAATGAGCCCTCAAGCACAAATTTAAATTGGACACTTGCAACACTGATGCAGAGCTTAGCACATCCCTTGYTCCTCACACTTCCCAAAGCTCTTCTCATCTCCAGAGAATGCATGAGAATGGCTTGGACCAAGATATCCACATGCAGTCATCYTCAGATCTTTTCAACCTCTTCTCACTTGATCACCCCAGATAATCCAAAAAATGGATTGGATCCAAAAAGTGACACAACAATCTGTAAAACGAGTTTTCAAAATCCTTAACAAACATATCAGATTCTCTTCCATTTGCCAGGACTGTACTTCCTATACCAAATGCATTTGGTTCCCTATTTACACTCTAACAACTAAATACACACCTCAGTTCCCAGCTCAGGTTGAATACAATTCAATTGCACTGAATAGTTGCCTTTCCATGCTCTCCTCTCTTTTCCCCCAAGTGGAATATAYATTTAAATATACATATTTAAATATATATATGAATACTTGTGTGTACAGTAAATATACACYTGTATWTGCATACTGACGCAGAGAGAGAAAAATCTTGAAGTTTACCGAATTGCTTACACAAGTGTCGATTCAGTGACCTGAACTGTCATCAGAGAGTATTTCCCGTGCTTCATTTTCAGCACAATCTGCCTTGCTGTAGTTTTACAGAACCTAAAATAGTTGCTCAAGATGTGATTATCTTCTAGAAAACAAACAGAAAAATGTAGTCTCACCACTTGCTACCCTAACATCTTCCTTTATACCTGACTGCATTGCATTTCTGAGCAAGACACAGTTTTTCTTGCAGAATGTGCTCTTGCATGCCCAAATATGCCTCAACATTCCCTTGGACAGTCATATATTTACAGTTCAGGAGAATATCTGATTCAGGTATGAGCTCCAGAGTAATTGTCTTCTGGYATTAATTTGTTTTTCAGTCAGTAATAAATAAGACACACATTATGACTGATGTCATCCAAGTTCAAAAGTTTTACCCCTTCAATTGAGATGTCAGGTCTCTGAGAGAATCATGCTACAAGCTTGCTGCCMGTCATCTCATCACCAGTGAATTTCTATATCCTTCTTTTGACATGTTCAACCCACAGAACAAATTAKAGAATGTACTAAGGTAATGAACATGTGGTATATAATATGTTTTAATATATGAAGGCTTAGCAATTTGAGAACTAGCACTTAGCCTTATTTTGGCTACTTCTGTTTCTTACTATTCTCTCTCAAGGGTTTTGAATAATGTCTGCATGAACTGCAGAAGAATCCGACTTCTCTCTCTCTCTCTCTCTCTCTCCAAAATCATATCCTGTCTTAGAGCTGGCAGAAAACATCCTAGAGGAAATAATAAAGCACATATTTTTAATCTTAACCCAGTACAATTCAGCACATGGCCACAGGTTCTTGTACTGTTCTCAAAATTGCCACGTTCTCATTAGTTATAAAGCAAAAATAAAACAATCCTATGAAGTTCTTCTTAGAATCAGAGTTGGAATGAACATGTGCCATTATCCTTTTAAAGCTTAATGTATTTTTCTTGTYGAGATAGGCTCAAATCATAAAACAAATTGTAAATCCCGAGTTGCTTGTTCTCTCATCTTAGACAACTTAGTTTCCAAGCAACAATCCAAGTCAATAAGGACAATCTGATAATTTTGATTCAGACCTGAACTCCAATGTTAGACATTCTGATGAGCTTCCCTTATCAAGAACACATCAAATGTTGTTTTAGTATTAGAATTGTCCTTTTCCTGAAAGCAGACAGAGATTTTTGTTGTTAAGGCTCTGAAACTGCTGGTACAAAGCAGCAGAAACAACCCACTGTTGTGTGGAAGAATCTATACCAATGAAACTAAATATGGGGTAGGAATTGTCCACCACAGATTTTAGATAGGTAATGAGCTGCTGATAGGTACTGGAGTGCTGCTTGGAGAACTTCAAAGGAAATTYAACATTTGTTATTATGAAAAATGAGCATTTTGAGTAAGATTCCTAGATAATCCACCACAACACTGGATTCCATCACCTCCTTTTCTTTTTTTTTTCCACCTGTGGTGAAAAAGAGGAAAGGAAGAAACGGGATAATGGGAGGAGAAAGAAAACTCTCGTTAGTGCCAAGTAAACTTTTCTTTCAGAATCACAGAAAATACTTTAAACCATCCGTGGCTTTTATCATCTATATAGGTCAAGTGTGAAGTTTGGTGAATCCAAGGAATCATCTTGGATCATCTTGGAAAAGCGTAAGTTTTCTTTAACCTTTCCCATAATGAATGTAACATTTCAGGTTCTTGTTCTCAACTTAGTACCCAGATTTTCTAAATAATTAGGATGTTGCATGCAACTAATGAGGGCACAGGTAGCTAAAACTGAGTGATGTTAGACTAATCCTCATAGGGAGCACTCACCTTCTTTCAGTTTCAAATAGTGTTAGAGTAGATCATTGTGCTCAAACTGCACACAGAAATAGTTYTGAGAGAAAGACCTTTTTAATGGAGGGCTCTGCCTGCAAAAAAACCACCATCATGGTATTTTCCAAAGTTCTAGTTCTACTGATCCAAAGGAAAGCTACTCTGCTGCACCATCTAGTGACAATGAGACTTGCACTTCAGACAATTGACTTAATTAAAATATTACCCCTTTCCTCCAGCCTTATCTTTCCTTAGTTATAGAGTCAAATCCCAGTGCCTTCGCAGCCACAGGAGACTTCCTGTTATCTTCAGCTGGCTGAGGATGTCATTGGTGCTCCTAAAACACTTCCAGGAATGATGAAAGAAGAAAAACATTCTCCTAATTCCAGTGATTCTTCCTGGCCATAGCGCCATCATTCTGTGCAGAAATGACGCTGAAGCACAAAGTCCTGATGGAAGCACAAACCTTCCCAAAACTGTGGTTGCTGGAATCTCAGGTTTTGCTTTGGGAGACTCCAAGGCTCATTAATTGCAGCTCATTTTACCCTGGCCATGGCATTAGGGSTGATCCAGGTTTTGCACTAGGAAGCCTGTTTCTTTGATTGAACTCTCTTTACCATCAAACTGAGACACACAACATCCTCCTCCTTGGATGGAGGTCTGCGTATTTGTGACTTTGAGACTGAGCTTTCTCAGAACATGCAGTACCTCTAGTTAGAGATAATGGCTTTTTTAGAACTTAGCATTTGGCTCAGTTCAATGGAAAGTCCTTGAATTTCTATGGGATTTTTTTSCCTGTGAAAGTTATTCCACAGACAGCTGGATTCTCTAGCTTTCTCTGGACATCACATCAGGATAGCTTTGATGAGGACAGGGCCATTGGATAAACAGCTAGCTCTGTACACTTTATATGGCCAATATAAGCACATTTAATTCATATATTTCATCCCTGATTTTTCACAGCTTATTGATTAAAACGAGCTCATCATAAATAAATATATTTTAATATAGTTGATTCTACAAGTTACCCCAAGTGTGTAGAAGGAGTGATTTCCTACATGGCTGTTTCCTGGTATTCCTAGCACGAGTGACATACGCTGGGGATTGGCTAGGTGGCACTGGTGCATACTGATGTGGTACCACACAGATGTGACTGTTTATAATGGGATATTTGTTGGTTGCGTTTCCTGGGATGTAATTGTTCATCTGGAGCTTGATGGTGCTATTGCTCTGTACTAATTATAGCACTGGTAAGGAAGAAGGATGCTGATACCCAGTTTTCCTTTAATCTTTCACCTTGAGTTCCCTTGTTTGTAAGCTGGATGTTCGCTACAGGAGGAAAGAAACCAACTGTTTCAGATATTACAAGCCCACTGTTTCTATGCCSATGGTTTCTATGTCTTTCATACATYTCTGAATATCCAACACACCCTGAAAGCTTTGGCTCTGTATCATTTTTCCACACCTGAACTACAACCAAGAGTAGACAGAGCAGCACTCTTGGCTCTGTGGTGTTGTACGCATATCAAAAGGCAGTAGTGAGTACCCAAAATTCCCCCCCCCCCCTTTTTTCTTTTCCTAGGAATAGCAGGAATTTTACTATAGTGGTATCTAAAAGATASTCATCCTCTACATCTCAGACCTCTTCCATAATATGAAGGAACAGATTTCTCCAAYGCAGAGACAGTGAATCTAACAGCTAAAACTTTACTGTGCCATCGTAGGAGCTTGACCTGATGTTTTAAGGGACTGATTAGAACAGTTGACATTAATTTCATTTATCTGTCGGGGCCAGGGAAAAATGAAAATACATGTAACACCTGTGTGCAAGGGTAACCTGTGCTGGATGTCTCTCCCTCTCATTCTCTGTTGCATTTGTGACCCACAGAAAGGGATGTCTTTGTATGCAATAGCATGGCATGTGCTGGACTTTGTCCTGACTATGACCTCCGGGAACTAGAGAAAAACACATGAATATATAATAATAGGAAGAAGCAGAAGAAGAAGAAGAAGTTGTCATCATTCAAATTCAGCAAGAGGAGGAAATAGTTAAAGGAAAGCCTACATGAGTGATTGCTGCTGAATGCAGAANAGAAGAAGAAGAAGAAGAAGAAGAAGAAGAAGAAGAAGAAGAAGAAGAAGAAGAAGAAGAAGAAGAAGAAGAAGAAGAAGAAGAAGAAGAAGAAGTTGTCATCATTCAAATTCAGCAAGAGGAGGAAATAGTTAAAGGAAAGCCTACATGAGTGATTGCTGCTGAATGCAGAACTAACCACATGGAAAACTACATTCAAGAGGAATCCTTAGATAGGCCTGCAGAATAATTCACTTTCTACTCCTCAAAATAGCATTTCCACTGTTCCCATACACCAGAACTAAACTGAATTTTAAGGAGGTTGGAATTACAGTTCTGTAGGATATACCCCAAAAAGAATGGAGTGATTTTGCATTAAGAATATGACTGAGTGGGAGATGGAGGAAGAAACAGGTTCAGCTGCCAGCTTCCTGCTGCCAAAGGGAAGCACAGCTGCCTCATCTACTGAGCCACAGTATTTGGGTAACAGCATTTTGGAAATTCGACACTCATTGACATTGGAGCGGTTGCGTACTCCGATCTCCGTGGCTGCCATCCATGTGGTACCCCGGAGTCCCCTGTCACTCCCTGACTGTGAGCCAGTTTCTGAAATGTGCTCTGAGGACTCTTGGGAGTGATGGCACATGGCATGAGAGAGCAGGAAATTCYTCAAAGAAAGTAACTCTTCAACAGCACAATTTGATCTCAAAGTGAGTAGAAAAATGCTATCAAAGTAGGAGCAAAGTAATTATTTGCACATTCTAGTACCTGCACCAGTTTTATTCTGTGGGRTGCAGCCTTACACGATGCACCTGTACATCTGTACACTTTCTCCACGCTCCCAGGTTCTGTATTTTGAACACTGTAAAATCCCTTCCTCTAGTTTTACCAAAGACAGGCTGACTACATGAAGCTGTTTTAAGGTCCTCACAAGCTGTACTGTTTCTGTTTCTGTCTCTGCATTCCTCTCTGTGTTTCTCCAGCAGTGATAATTTCTGAGGCTGTTTACAGTCTCCCTCAATACTTCCCTCTTTCAACGTCTAGAGGTCAATTCTTGCCCCAGCCCACTGCGCCAATTTCAATTTTCTGTTCCTTAGATTTTGATTAAGCACCTCTGCTTTTTCCCAGGCTGCCTCTACAATTTGGAGGAGTCTGCCCATAAGCTTCTGCAAAGCACCTCCTCTTGTCAATGAGAGAGTTCATACAGGGAATAAAATACATGAGATAAACTCACCTGTCAAATAATAATTTATAAAAGCCATAAAGGAGAAAATGAATTTAAATTATACTCTATGTAAATGCACTGTAGCAGAGCTGAAATCTAATCAACCAAGCCATTATCCGAGACACTAGTGTTTTGAATCTGCCAGTCCATATACTGCATTATTATGAAATAATGACATGTTGGTAGGCTGAAAAACTAGCTGGTATCTACTTTTCTTAGAAAGCATAGGGCTAGGCTACTTCTGGTAACTTACAGGGAGAAACCAAGGTGATTTTTACAACATTGCAAATCACTGGACTCTCCTGTCTCTGGTAGAAACCTACAGTTTAAACCTTTAAGTGACTTTGTTGTTCGATTAACATCAGTGCATCAGTCTGACTCATCAGGTCATGTGAATGGAGGAAAATCATTCCATTTTCTCTTTGCAACATGGAGGACTATTTCCTTCACCCAGAAGGGATCAAGAGTTACCAAATAATTAATCTCTAAAGATAAAGTATTTTCAAATGTTTATACAAATACAAAGGTGAAGGACACACTGCTTTTACATATGCGGGTTTTCAAGGGCCTAATTATGAAAATATAACATTACATGCAGGGTAAAAATATGAYAAATACAACTGTTCATAACCGCCGATTCTTCAGACCCTGTGTAAAAGTTTCCAGAGTGTTAAACTTCTTGCAATCAAAGGGAACACATTTTTTGTGTTATSAACTTCTATTTTGTGATGGGAGATGATGTCATAAATCTGGAAAACCAGTCCAAGATTCATTGGTATTTGTAGCACCCATGGGAGAGACACCAACCCAGGATAAAAATTACTTAAGACATCTGCTGTGGTACACGGGCATGCCTGATACAAAACTAAATTTTGCCAAAGGATATACTAGTTGGACAGAAATTTCTTGCGGGAGCCTGTGATCATTAAAGGAAAGCATAAACCCAACCCAGAGCATGCTGCAGCACTCAGGCATGTAGATTGGCAGATGTGATCGCTTTATATTCTTTACTGGGACTTACCTCAAGAAGTGCCAAATTTGTTCTAAATTATGCTACAGTTGTGSAACCCCTGCAGGCATTATTACATGATAACTTTAGTTTTTGTGGACAACTGTTTCCAAGTCTTGTTTTCAACTGTTCAAGAGCTGGACTGTTAGAAATTAGCACTTCTTCTGGACAATCCCCTTTGTAACTGTAGCTRCTTCACACTGTGGTTTAGATGCAGTGTTCAGACGCATGAAATGAAGCCTGAAAGAAAAAACACTTCAGTATGAAGCACAATAAAATAAATGTTTTGTCATTAAAAAAATTGGTTGCTTCTRTCTAAGACATTGCATTTATAGCGTGTATCAAAATTAATTGTCTCAATGGCAATATCACTGTCAACAAATCCCAGTGTGCAGCACCTCAAAATGCTGCTGTAGATCTCTTGTACTTTCCTCCTAATTGACAATTTGTAGAGTACATTGAAACAGTTTGTTCTATGAAAACTGTAAATGGAATATACAAAWGAATTTGAAGTGTCTGTTAGGGCTTACTCTATGTTGTAAGAATATACTCCTTCCTAATGCTGCCTCTATGTGTTGTATTCTTTTATATTAGAACCAGTTCATTTTGTTCTGTGTCATTTGGGGTTAAAGTAAATTTGTCACTTCAAAGTTTATGTATTTCTACCACCAGTGTGGGTATGCACAACTTCTCTTCTTGAGCTGCAGGAAAAGGGTGACCAAAGGGTGTTCCTTCATCACAGGCACAGGAACCATTCTGTCTGGGAATTGAGCCAGGTTTGCAGAGAATCTCTAACTCCCTTCACAATCCCCTGCCCTGACAGAAGTACCTCCTCTGGCCTCCACTGCCCCTACTGTCACCTGGAGCGACAACCATTCAGTCCTGCTAAGGTCCTTGTCCCTCACACCTCACCTATCTCTGCCTGTGCAATTTACTGTTGGATAAATGTATCTGCTGCACTCTTGCATGCTGATTCCTTCTGGCAGCTCCAGGGGAGGGTGTCCGTTCCCTTTGGTCTCAGATAACACTTGAGGGAGGTGTTTCTCTGGGGTTCTTGGTCGACCCTGAATACCCTTTGTGCTCACAGYTGTCACAGCACACACACTGTGATGACTGAGGACGTTCTCTTGCTGTTGGGTGAGTGTCCCACACCCCTTGCTGAAGGCTGTGTTTCGATTGTTGAACTGTTTGCACAATGCTCTGAAGATCCCCTCCAGGAGGTTGTTCCACTGTAGAACTTTGCTACATTTAATCAGCATTCCATCCTTCCTCTACCTGTGTATCAGTCAATCTTTCAGCAGCTATTAATTTTGAATTACCTTAGAATTCATCAGGTGGCTAAGATGACTTGAAGCGGGAAAAAGTGATGTCTTAGTTTACTTCAGCACCTATTTTGTATGGCCCTGCATTTAAATTGCACAGTCCAGTGGATGGATCTTTCCACCTCTGCTGAAAACTTCAGGGTGAGAGAGGTTTCTGACGGTGATTTTGCCGAGTGCTTTTTGCAGAGACCCTGGCTGCAGTAATCTCTTTTCCATGTCACTTCTCAATCCCACAGTGCAGGTGCTGTGCTGGAGACACAGGAATGAAGAAAGAGMCAGCGACTCTGAACCTGTTTAAATACAACAACCCTTTAGATAGAAGAGATGCTCTGAGTTCCCATATTGTATATTATCCTGATTTTAGGGTTTGGCTAATGGGTTCTGACATAAAGAAAAGCTGCTTATTTAGCATGGATGGAGCAGTCTCATGAGAAAGACTATCATGAGCTGTAGCATCACCAGCATCGGCTGATCCTTGTCATTTCGTTACGAGCCTCTCGCTGCACGATGCCTTCTTGGTGATGTTTCGTCTCACAGTGATCCATCCCCCAAGGTGCAATTTCCTGCTGGATGGGACCAGTCTGCACCAGGACAATGTTTCATTCCCCATTATTCTGTTCAAAAGAAGAACATTTCAGTTAGTTGTAGCTTCCTTACTCTAGATCCTACACACAGCAAAAGGGCTAAAATTATGAGCATCGATTTRTCCTGAATGAAATAGGATGGGGTGAAAGAAACAATGTGATCCTCTTTAACAATGCGATCTTAGCTATCAACTGGCTTAAATACACGCTTTTAAAGATTGTCTGGTGCTTAATTTGCTCTGGGTTACTTCTAGGACATCTTCCTCTGGGAGAGAGAATTACTGTGCCTGCATCACATATATATGAGTGGGTACTTTGGGCTTCTGGTATTTTTCTTCTTAAAGTTCAAATCCTTTCTGCCTGTCTAAGGTGTTACTGCTTCAGCTTGCTTTTAGCTAARCCTTTTCCCTGACAAAAGAGAGCTGGGATGCTGGCTGCAAAGCACAACTGGTGGAAAGCCACCCCTCTAGTGGCCACATCCAGCAGGGAGACTCCAGCAAGTTACACAAAAGCAAATCTCTGCAGGATTGAGTTTTTGCTTTTTTTTTTTTTGGTCTGGCAATAAAAAAAAAAATTAAAAAGTCACATTCGTGTTTAAATGCAGTGCTACCTAAATTAAAATAATGGGGGAAATACAGTATTGTTTAGTTTCCCAGTCATGAAAGTATTGTAAACATTAGAGCTGGATTGATGCACTTCTTGATGACTTGAAGTGGTTTTCATAAATGAAGTCCAAATATGTAATAGCTGCTCTCAATTTTCTATGAGAAGATTTATTCAAAAATAAATTTAGCTAAGGGGAAAAAAGAGACAGATTTGAAAGCTGAGTTATTGCCAAGAACTCAAACATTGAAGCAGCCAGTCCCTTTTGAGACAGCTGCAACATTTCATGGTGTAAAGTCAGCGAATTTCCACAGGCCCTGCTGCCAGAGACCACAAAATGGTTTCAAACAACGGCTCACTTCATGATATTTTTGTTTTTTWAAAAAAAGTGTCCTTGTGCTGCTGAGTGGGCAGTGTGCGCAAAGTTAGCAGATTAATGAAAATGTTTCACTGGCACAAGATTTTGATTGCCCCAGTGCAAAATTGCTTGCAGATTGGAAAACAGCATGTTTCATTTCAAACTCATTCTCTTCCCATACATTAGCACTTGTCAATGTAGCCATTAAGCACAGTCAGTGCAGAAATTTAATTACAAAACCATTTATTTTATTGAAAGAAAAATAAACCTAAGCTACCTCAAATGCATTAGGTGGGTTCAAAACATGTTCGGCTGATAACACCCAAGGGTAGAGAGGCTGCTGTAAGAATAATGTTCCTTTCATGTGTGGTGGGGACTCAATATTAGAAACAGCTGCCTATAAGTCATTCTTTATTTAAGTTCTATTATGAATTAAAGAACAACTGATTTAATGAAGGAACTTTTTATATCTGAAGTTACTCAGCTGTGGTATTCACTCTGTCTTCGTTTAAGAAATTTTAAAAGTGAAATAGGTGAACAGAATGATACTTTTTAGTGAATACTTTTTCTGCCTCTTTTTTTTTTGCTCGTGTTAGCCTTTTGTTCTCCTAATGCTCAAAGAATGTAAGGTCTGYGGTATTAAAGGAAGTAACAAAAATGTGCTAAACACATCAAAAGTAGAAAATCTGTATCTTATTTATGCCACAGAGTTCTACACTCTGAATGTCTTATAGGCATTTGGAAAGGTCCAGGAATAAGGATCTCTAAGAAAATGATAGATGTGGGTCAAGCAGCACTCTGATGTCATGGTACATATTGCCTCTGTCTCACTACTAATGAGCTGCCAATAACAGGTCTGTTTTACTGTTCTGCTTGAAGAAGAAAAAAAGGAGTTATAACCTTAGTGGTTTGGACTGATTTGTCAATTTAAGCACTCTTTTTTCCCCTGTCTGATATATCTACCCACAATTTCTGGCAGACTCTCATGCAGTCCACCAGCTGAAGAGCCGGAGCAGGAGATGAGCGTGGTGGGCAGCACCCCGGGATGGATGGTGGACACAGAGACCACAGAGCTACAGGGAAACCACAGCGTGGAGAGAAAATGCAGGGCAGATGGGGTGTGTGCTCCAGGGACAGTGGCTCTGGCAAACACAGGATTCCTCCTCGCCACAGCCCTGTGCCCACGCCACCAACGCCAGGGTGCCTCGTGTGTGTGGGGGGGAGGGAAAGGTGCAGCCCTCCCCATATCCCAGCGCCCTACACGTGACTTTGATCACCTCCTGCCCCAGCCAAGCATGCAAACAGATGCTATTAATGAATATAAAGGTATTTCATACAGCAACAACACTTCATGTCATGTCTTCTTGTGTTGGACAATGTTTTCACATCAGGTTCTACAGCATTGCCTTTCATTAACAGAATTAACAGTTAAATGCACTTCTTAGTTTTACATGATTTCCTTAAAACACCTGTTTTCACTTTTTTCCAAGTTTACCATAAAGATAAATACCCCATATTTTTCTGTTGAATTTTAACGTCTGTATTTAACTTTACTCGTGCAAACCTCTCTCCACCAGCTGAAGTGCCAACCATAGGGACACATCCTCAGCAATGAGAAGGACACAAAAATCTCCTCACCTGTGCCCTGCACTGCAACATCATGGATTCTCCTGAAGCAAACAGCATGAATGCATAACTCTGCCAGCCCTGGCCTTCCCAGAATAAACATCCAACATTTTCCCATCCTTTCCTGCCCCGGAGCCTGGCAGAGGGAAGGTRCTGGAGCCACTGATGCTCCAAGTGGAGGTAACTTATCCCTCCTACATCTTCTACATCTGCCCTGAGGAAAGCTCTGTAACAAAACAGACACTGCGCCCATTCACACACAACTGGGCACAAAGTACTGAGCAGATAAGAGCCCAGCACACTCCAAGAGGGACATTCCATGTCTGAATTAGGGTATTATTTGTACCGGGATTTTACATTTGTTAATCAGATAAGTTTTCTCTCTTCAGTTCCCCTAGAGAACTGGCACAAAATATAGTCTCAAAACCTAGGAAATCCTAGACTTGCATTTCTGCCTGATTATCAAAAATGCATATGTCAGAGTGGAAGGGGGGGAAAAAAAAAACGCACAAAGAAGTTGGAAACAACCCATCCCTGAGTTTAGTTTCTGAGTTGAAATCTATTTGCAAGGAGCCAATGAGGGAAACAAATTCTGTCAAAAGATATGCAGAGGATGAGGCTTGAGGGAAAGCCAGCACCAGGTTACCTCCGGGGATGCTCCCTGGAGGTCAGGAAATGTGCTGTGTGTTGGAGCTCTTCTGAAGCATCCCATCTCACCCCATAAAACTGCCTGCCAGCACCACCCTCCTCCTTCCCTTGGGTCCAGCATCAGGGAGAGGCTGATGGGCTCAGGGACTACCTGAGCCCATCACAGTTGTCTTGGGGTTTGGTTGTTTTTTGGTTTTTGGGGAGGGGTGGATTTTGTGCTTTGGCATAAAAAGTTTCCAAGAGCTGCTTGAATATTAACTTGAAAGGCTTCAGGAAAGGAGGCTGTAGCACAGGACTCAGCAAGGGAGAGCTGCAAAATAGAAAGCCAGGGTCTAAACAAATACCCCTTCCATGGGGAATAATCACCTGCACAAGTWTCATCTTTGTGGGCTATTTGGGGTTTCCAAACTTACAAAATTGTCTCCTGGAAGTGTGAGATGAAAGACAGATGGAGAATGACTGGACCATGTATCATTAACACAAAATAATTTTTCTGGGATGAAGCAATTTAGTCCATTCCCTGATTTTTTAGTACCTCTCCATTTTAACTTTGTTTGAACCATTCAAATAAACTTCTGTCTAGACAAATCTTTTGTTAGCCATCTCAACAATGAAAAGGAGCTTTCCTTTTTAAAGTCTACATGTGTTTCTCTCCTAATATTCTTAGGCACAAACATCTGCCTGTTTTAGGGATCTACAAATTTTCTATTACTAGTATTTGAACTTCTAAAAAGAAACTTATGGTGCACATCTGARGTAGTGAAATCTTATTTCCATTTTACAGATGAAGAGAAGAAGAAGGTAAAATGAGATTCTATGTTTTTCCCRGATCTGAAAGCTTACAGAAAAGTCTGAGACTGCACTAGGCTCCCTGGTCTATCTTTTATCTCTGTCAGTTCAAAAAGGATTTGGAATAGGAGTTATCCCAGATTTACAGAAAAAACAGCCTCTGTTATCCTAAATTTGGGTACTCCCTGTGGTACTACGGTCCCTGAGTTCAATCCTTGCTCAAGACTCACAAGTGAAAACTAAGCCCCGTATTGAGAGTCATTACAGTAACTCAAAGTAGAGCACACCTTTCCATGTACTGACATTCCCTGTTCCACAACCCCACYTACCTCTGCCCTGCCATGGTATTTTTTCCTTTTTAATGTAATGTGAGAAGCAATACAGAATGAGAAAAGCCTGAGAAGAAAAGTTGCAAAGACTTTTTCAGACCCTCAAAGGAAGCATGGTATAATAAACTGATAGTGAGCACAAGCAAATATGCAATGTGCACGTGTCTAGAGTRATGGGACACCTTAGGATCTAATTCTTCAGTCCAAAGAAAAATAATCTGTTTTATTTTAATGCATTAAGGAGTAAGACACAATAATCATAAAAATTCTTAATGTAGAGTAGAAAAATGGGAAGGATTACCATGGCAGGAAAAACAGAAATGAGCATTGCCAGAACCATCTCAGGGCACAGACTTCAGCCACAAGTGGTGGATGCCCCAGAAACAGGGAATGTGGGAGACACACCAAACTATGGGGAGGTATCTGCATCCTCAGCTTCAACGTGTGTGTGGTTACAATGATCACTTGGGCCTGTCTCAAGAGCCAGGGTGGAGATGTCAGCTCCATCATGTTTACCTCTCTGGAGTCTGACAGGATAAATTTAATACCTAAATCCACTGTGCCCTGCAAACAGCTAAYCTTGGAGAATTCCCCAGACAGAACAAGGGAGAGCTGCCCACTTCAACCCACCACCTTCTGCAATGTGTGCAATGCTGCATCTGTAAAATACCTCCTCCAGATGGGGAAAAAAAAAATTAAAAATTGAGACAGCGTGAGTGTAAACATATTCCCATAACACATGAAGTAGGGACAAGTGGACAAGTACTTGACTACATGAGTTTCACAGCTCACTGGGTGTCATTCCAWAAAGCATCTATCACCGCCACTGGCAATGAATTTTGAAAACAACTGTATTTTGCATCTCAGTTTAACAGGATTGCACAGCTGCCGACAAACTACCTAAGCCGAGAGACCCAGGAAATGTGTGTCTTACCTCTGCAGATCTTGTCCCTGGTTATATTATCAGTGACAGGAGTGACAATGTTGCTAGGATGGTGTTAGACAGCACATTTACACACAGATCTGACTTGTCAAATCAGTACTTTCTGCCTGAAATTTCACACAGTTCTATTAAGAATAATTTCTTCTTTTTCTTTTTTCTTTTTTCTTTTTTCTTTTTTCTTTTTTCTTTTTTCTTTTTTCTTTTTTCTTTTTTTCTTTTTTCTTTTTTCTTTTTTTTCATACAAAACATGTCTCACTTGAGGTTTGTAAACTTTTGCCCATTTCAGTAATTCCAGAAGAGCAAGCACAGGATTAGAAAATACATTGTGTCTTGCTAGAAAAACAGAAACCGCTTGCCGCCTCCATGCTGAGATGTAGGTACAGGAGAGGTGTTTATWGCAGCTAAAAATCAAAGAGGAGGGGGAAAAGGGCAAAGAGAGTGGCCTCTTATACCACTGGGAATTTGGATGCAAGAGCATTGGGATTTACTCCTCCCTACGTATTATTCCTAGATGTGAGAAACTTTTGCACTGGGGGCCATGTTAATGCACAGTAAGACAGAATCCCGTAACCTAAAGAATGAAAATTTTAAAAGAGAAAGAATGGGGAAAGAAACAAGACACAGAGAGGTAAATTAATCAGTTTGAGTACAGCAGTCAGAAACAAACCCCACGTTTCTATCCTGCAGCATTTATTCCTCTGAAATCAGTCATTCTCCCATACAGGCCTTTGAGGSCGGTCACTGAAGTGTGCAGGGGAGYTGTCTCRCTASAGATAAAGTTAAAAATKACAATATAACCATKAACAAAATTACTATTTTAGAGCTGGTTTAGTCTACTATAAAAAGGAATGTATAACTTTTATATCAATTTAAATAGCTCTGACTTTTTCCTTACTGGTTTACCTGTGAAATTATTGCTGGGAAATAATCATTCCCAGTGTTTCATAAGAAAAGACTAAATTCTGAAATTTGTACGTTTTTATCCCAAAGACCCACTGCCTCCTGCAGAAATGCAGGGAATGTTGTTCCYGTCACCTGCCCTGGCTGACAGCACACCAAGCTGCTGGGCAAGGAGCATTTGCAGTAACCTCTCAGAGCAGGTGTCTCTGAAGCACAAGGGACAATCCAGGCAAGTCATCCTGTGGTTCTATTAACCCAGGAATGTCTTTAACTCTCCAAATACCTTAATCTGGTTTTGCAGTGCTCAGCTGTGGGGTGTTTTGGATCCAAATACTCAGCAATATACTTTGATGCCAGTGAGTGAGGAGAAAGAAGGGAATTGAAGATGTAAAGGAAACAGCGTGATGGCTCAGGTTGACTCCTACTCAACAGCCCCATTTTCTTGCTGCAAACACTGCTGGTGGGTGACACAGTTGGGCCAGGGCTGTGGAACTGCCTGCACACTTGCACACATCTCTGCTTAAAAGATTTCTTTTGGTTACTAAAGTTTCTCCTCTTACCCACAGTGTGTTCTGGTTTGATCTTGATTTTGGGTCCAGCTGGGGATTCAGACACCGACTCGAGCGTATCTTCCCAAACACTGTTGTACCAACATCAGTTTCTGCCCTAGAAATAGGAAAAATATAAAACTTGAATCATCTTTCTACCCTATGAGCCAGAGACATATCCCTTTTTAATACAGAAAAGAAAATATACTTGGTTTTGTTCATCACTCTTCTTTCTARGCTGTGAGGCATTATTGCCCACTTAAAATATGTGTATGTTGAGATTAAATCATGTATTGAAAATCACGAAGTTTTTTTCTTCCTAGCAGCTGTATAGCAAGTTAACACTTCGGCTTTTCTGAGAGACTGTCTGCATTTATTAGTGGTCTTTGGCTAAATTGTGACTGAAAAACTAGGTTAAAAAGTAACTACCTCTACAGAAATGGAAACGACGTTTTCAATAATTGTCTAATGATGTTATTTTCTGCTTCTGTGCTAGGAATTGTAGCTTGGATTATACAAATGCTTTGCAGAGGGGCAGTAAATTGTCATTCTCTCTATGGATTTACAATATCAATCTTGGTAATTTGTTAGTTACAGTGTATGTAATGTGATATCATTGCTCATGTTACACAAGAGGATTACACGGCTTGCTAAATAAAGCAGTGGTCTTTCCAAGAGGGACCATACTTCCTTCCAGACYGATGCTGAGACAAGTGAAATCAGATTGGTGATCTCAGCCTTAGGACCATCTCTGGTGAATGCAGAATGAGATCCCCAAACACGCACAGAGCCAATCACTCATCTCTCTCATCTTGCTCCCAACACCTGGAATCCAGATTGTTRCATTTTATATTCATCAGCTGTTGAAACACATTGATGTGTGGTTTCCCAGTGCAAGATTTACCTTGTCCCAGATTTGTATCTATGCTCCTGTTAGTTCAGTCTTTTCAGGTTGTACAAGGGGATATTCAACTAGYCTGTTTGACAGGCTTCAGTATTTTGCAGTTTGAAAATCCATTCCTGTTTAATCTCTGACTTTCAAGAGAGGAAGATACTGTTGCCACTGTACTGGATGTTTGATGCAAATCAGAGAATACAGAGGAGAAAGAGCTACTAAAATTTGCAGTTTTGAGTCCAACTTTATTCTTTACAACACTTTTGGTCTCTGAAGTTCTTCCTGTGATGTTCTGCTGCCCAACCTAATTTTTTTTTTTTTATTTCACTTCTCACAGATTAAATCCTTTTCCTCTACTCACGAAGTTTGTTCTTTTTTACTGTCTGCATTTATCTGCCTATAGTTGGTTTTATCTCTCCTTCCTGTGATTAATTGTAACGCTGTTTTCTGAGCTCTGGCTAGCATTTCCATGTATTTCATGTGAAGTGTGTCCTACAACTGAGCACAATATCCCAGAAGTAGCTGACTGAAAGAGAATGGCATCTTAAACACCTACAATCAAATTATTAATGCTTATCTTCCCTGGATTATTTTCCTAGTTCTAAAACTTTTGAATAATTTTGTATTGATTGGAAGAGTTGCACCGACAGCTTTAAACCTGCCAGTCTCTGTTTATCTGCAAAAGGGTAAAGCTCAGCATTTCTGTCAGTCTGGGTCAGCCCTGATCACAAAAGATTTTATCTGTGGCTGAAGGGCTTGCATTTGAGTGAACTCAGCCCAGCCATGGATGCCTTTTGCACTGGTGACTTTGGATAAYTCTCAAGCTTCTACCAATCCTTTGCGTGGCAAACTCTGCGAGGAAATTAATGGTGCTTAGATTTTTCAAAAATACTTAGTTGCTGAAAGACAAGGGGCGCGTTTAGAGCAAGGGCTGACCTTAAGGTCACTCTAAATCACAAACCCACCACTGTTTCTGCAGCAAGCCTCTTAGACTGACCCACAGCACTAAGCCTGCACAMGCCCAAGACCCCGGTGTGGTCCCTGTGCTGAGGCCAAACCCACCCTTGCTTTTGCATCCTTTGCTCCACTGCAGTGTGGAACACTGGAAGCAAATCAGYACCAGTCCCATAAAGTCCCTCTTCCCGATTTAGGACCCATCCCTGCTTCACCTCCTGAAATTGCTTTTGTGAGCCAAGCCTGGAAAGGTGGATTAATGGTCCATTCCCCATTTCAGYAGCTTTGTTTGCCACAGACTGCTTGAGAATATTCCTAATCTAATAATAAATGGGCCCTAAAACCAAACAATAGAGATTTTGGATGTGGTTTGTTGCATTCATTTGAAAATAAAACTCAATTCTCCATTCTGCAGCCTTTTTAAGTTCATATTTTTCTGGGGAATTCTGCTCCGTGGCCCAACAAAAATAGCAAGCAAAACAAACAAATACATAACACATGGCCCACAATTATCTTAAGGCTCTGCTGACAGAGGCACAAGAGCACCACTTGCCTGAATAAGTGAGCTTTTTGGATGAGACAGCTGAATTTCAGGGAATGGAGCTGTGTCTGCCTATTTGTTTTAAGTGGACAATAATGTCTRTTAATCACTAACTTCTGGTTACCACTGACCAAGACAACTTGAACAAATAACCTGGAGGTCCGAGTATCTGCATTCCATTACCAGGCTCCAAAAGCCCCTTAATCACTTCACCACAAATCCTGCAGCTGGGCACAGAGGGATGTAAGGAGCGCTTTCAACAGCCTTGATTTGGCTTTGAGCTCTGCAAAAACACAGGCACAATAATGGGCAGGAGATGGGCAGTTTGTGAATGCTTTCTGCATTTTGTTGCTGCTGCTGGAAGAGAACAAAAACTCTGTAGCTGAGAGCAGTGGGAGCAATGCCAGCCCACTGGGCAGAGGTGGTGTGGGGCTGGGATGGGGCTCAGGGGCTGTGCTGGCTCCTTGTGGCTGCTGCCACCATCATCACTCCCTGTCTCCCAGTGCACAAGGGATAGAGTCTGGAAGGAAACTGAGGAGCAGTTGGAGATCTGACATTACAAAACGTAATTCCGAGCCAAAGGAGATGATGTGGGCCTGGTGTTCTTCCACTTCCCACTGCCCCCAGCCGGAGATTGCCTCCACAAAGGGGCAGCCCGGACAYGGAGCCAGCACCTGTGGGTGGCTGCTCCAGGGGCTCCTGGAGGGAGCACCGACTGTGCCACACAGAGTGCCACCATCCCCATCACCCGGTGGCCACAGCTCAGAGGCAGCAGAGGCAAACCTCTCTGAGCCTATTGGTGATTCCCAAATAAAACTGTCTGGGAGAGATGGGGGAGGGTACAAACCCACTCCCCAGAGATGTCAGCTGAGCTCTGACAGGAGCAATTTCCCACAGCTTATTGCAGCCAGAGACCCCTGTGTCAGAGAGCAGGGAGAGGAGGAGCAAGGTCATCCTCCTAAAATCAGGAGGCACAAGGATTATTGCTTTATGTGGAAGAGATGTGGGAGTGAGACTGGCAGAGCTCGGGAGTTCTGCTCTTTGAGATTTTTACAAGGGAGCAACGAGCCAGTGTAATTACTGGGCTGAAGCTCACAACAGAACTTATAAATTCACTGTCAGTGCACTTGCCTCCCTTCTCAGATTCTTAACTCCAGTTCAGTCTTTCCCCTCCATTCACAGGTACAAATGCCTCTGGCTTCGTGGAAGTGACTAGAACAGAACTGACTTGCTAGTTTTTACCCTAAGAAACTGTTGGTAGCCTACAGGTAGAAATCAAAAGCATGTCAGTTGAGATTTGGGTAAAGTAAGATTTGTACAGCATTAAGGAGGTTTAAGTGCTCAGATCTGAAAATTAGCCTGGTCTTTGTACTTTTCTTGCCTTACCAAAAAATCTAGAGTGAAACTTGCCATTCTGGGTTATTTCACCATCAATCAAATGCACAAATAAGGCTTTGGGCAAACTCCTTCGGGGTTTTTTCAAATGATTCCAAAAATATGTGCGAAGAATGAGAGAGCAGGTACTGATCATTTAGAAATCCTTAATAACAAACAGTGTTAAGAAAGTCAGTTTAAATTAGTTGATACAGCACAAAAGCATGACAGATTTTTTTTCTGTGTTGTATTGGTGATTAATACTTTAGGAGAGGAAACATATGTTACAGGCCAGCTAATATAATTTAAATAATGTTATGGTATTATCTTGACAATGAATCATTCAGGGAAATTATCTACAAYTAAGGGTTTCGACAATTGCTTAGTGAAAACTTTTGCATTATAAGATTGGGTTCCATTTTCAAACAAACTGCAGCTCATAATCAAACACAATTTAAATGAATTGACAGAAGTTCTCTGTGAGTTCCACTGGGATATAAAAAAGGTGATGTCTCCAAGATGGCAGAAACGTTTCTAATGGAGAAAACAAGACATGTCCAAAGGCTCTTTTTTTGAGCACCACAGAAAATCAAGTTGCCAAGTCTAGGCAGGTGGGATGGGAAAATCTTTCCCTCCAACACACTTTCTCCTAAAGGCATCAGGAATCATTTTAGTCCATGTATCTCAGGAGACTGACACAAAGTCCCTTTGAGTCAAGGGGAGGATTTTCATTAATATCAGGAGGCATTTGCTGGGGAGCCAAAAGCCTGTGTGAATTAAATCAGTGAATCAGGGAAGAAAATGGGAGCCAGGCCCAGGCTGGACTTCAGGAAGCAACTGGGTATGATTCAATCAAAGGAATGAAGAGCCCCAGCTCCMATATCTCCCCCTCTGTAATCCCTTTGTAGGCTGCAGCTCTTGGATAGACTTGGGGACTCAGCTTTTAGGGCTGAAAACAGCTGCTTCCCCATTCTAAAAAACCAACTATCAGCCATCCCGGTCTCCTGAACCAGGAACTACATTCAATGGTTCTCCAGGCTTTGCCATGCTTTATAGATTTAAGTAAAGGCAAAGGTATCTAGAGTCCCAAGAGGAACAACTATCATGTCACAGGCAGTATCTTACGTTCTATTTCCAAATAAAACACTCAAAAATGCTCTTTTTCCCCTAGTTTTCTGGAGGGAGCACAAGGAAGTATGCCACGGCAGCAGAATCCTTCATAAAATTAGGCCAATAATAATAATAATATTTCTTCGGTAAGAGTTTTTTTAATGGTTTGTTCATAGTCTCCTGCAGAAAAAGACAGAGGATGACAAGGCCCTCATGTCAAAGCAGTAAAACCAGCATGAAATACAGGGAGGAGATTGCAAAAAAGAAGCACAAAAACATAGAATGAGGTGAGTCCAGGAGAAAAAGGCAGATCTTCAAGGTATTGCCCGTCCTTGCCCTGAGCTCAGTGGCAGCTCCCACCTGGCCAGGGGAGGGGTGGGTTCCCCAGTGCCCCCCAGCACACACCCAACACATCAGAGGGAGTGCTGAGACCCCATCTCCTGTATCTCCAGGGACAGGCTGGAGCAGACAGCTCAGCACGATACTGAAGGCTGAATGCTGCCTTCCTAGAGCACGGTGCAGGGCACTCACCCATCCCCTACGGAAAGGGAACCAGCTCCTGGCAGTCTCCAAAAGGCAAAGAGTCTCCAGAGTCAGAGACCTCCTTTACTGACACCCTGGAGAAATCAGGTGTAATAGTGCCATCATGTATGAATGCTGGAACAGAGGAATCTCAAAAGGTGAACACAGTTTGTACTGAAATGGTTGTGAGTTTTCTGAAAAGACTGTGGAGCTTTACCTGCTCTYAAAAATTACTACTGAAATTTTGAAGTGGAGTTATTTTCAGGATCGTAAGTCAAACACACTTGACTAGATGAAGGTTGCAATATAAAGTGCATTCTCATTTACATTTACATGTAATTGCTTTCCATTGTGGAAAAATTAAGGAAGCAAAATGTATTGTTTAAAACTACACTTGATTAGCTGAGACAGATCTTCACACGTGCCAATTTTTACATTTTACTCCTGAGATAGCCATCTTTACTAGTAACATATTTTATGGGTTATTAAAAAATCACATTGTCTTATCCTACTTAACTGCAAATAATTCAAACAGAATGTTGGAAGTTTTCCCTTGCAGCTTGTAAGAAAAAAAAAAGTTATCTTTCCAAAACGGTTGTTTTAGAAAAAATCCTAAATATTTCAGAAATTATTTCAATAGTCAATCAAAGCCTAACACAGAGTAAAAACACAATTCCTTCGTACTTGTGGATCTTCACCTGTCAAGCTGTTGTGAGACAGCTTCCACTTTTTCAGAGGGGCTCTCTGGAAAAGCTCTGGCTTTCGAGCATATCAAATGCCATCTGGCTGCACAGCCTACCCACAGAGGCAACTCTCATGCCTACAGAGTAGCAGAGAACTCCAATTCCAAYCCAAATATTTTCYCTTTCAGGCAAGGCATTTTAGCTTYTTTACTAACATAAATAAATAAAAAGCAAATACTTCTGTAAAAGAAATCTCACATCATCAGAATTAGAGCTGCGTAAATTATTGGATTTTTTGGTGGAGTAGTCAAACGAAAATAGTAATGGGAATAAAAATAATAATTMATTTAAAGTCTTGCTAAGTTTATTTACTAACCTCCTCATCGCACTTATTTTCAGAAGATCAAACCACAAAACATCAAAATTTCCTATTCATTGAAAAYCTGCTCCATCCATGGCACAGCTACCACAGCTATTCTTAATAAAGCTCAGAAGAGGCAATCACCAAGCCAGGATAATTTTAAACACTGCTGTTGAAAACACCTTTCAGCTGAACTCTGAAGCTCCTGAGATATGAGTGCTGTGGTTAATTTCAAGTTTACTGATTGGGAAAGAACTTCTAAATCATGGCATTCATAAGAAATAAAAATCTACTTGAAATGAGTCCAAGACAAATGTTTTTTATACAGAGGCTCAAATCTAGATTTTGAAATCATGCAAGACTGTTAAGTCCAATGAGTTGATCCTTCCTCACAAACTCCATTTTCAAGCATAATTTCATTCCATTTTATAAGTCTCCCAGCATTCAATGACATTTCTCTCTAAATATATGTTTAGGTCATATGAAGACAAATATGACATTTACAACWTCATTTGAGATTAACTGTATGAAATAATTAAGGTACAATGAACAAATTCAACCCCAAAGCTGAAGGTCAGACCCCATTAAACAAACCGCTCTTCATACTTCCAGGAGCCCCTGCCAACTTGTACAGAGTATCTGAATTTTTTGCTATCTGGTCCTCACAGTGGGGCCTGGGGGTTTTGTTTGCATTTTAGAAGTTAATCAGCCTTTTGTGGCAGTAACTGTAAAGCAAAGTGTTACCTGGTGTGCCAGGAATGTCCTGTTTTCTTTTCAGAGGAGGCAGCCAAGGTACTGCGTTACCATCATATGCCTTTCATAACTGCTCACTATTATCAGCTTCTCAGTTTCATCTCTTGGATCAGCAGCAATTTCTTAAAAGCATTTATTTTCTTTGCTAGCCCRGCAAAGGGCTGTCACAGCACATTGGATTGCACCAGCAAACAGGCCCACTGGAGCAGCAAGATGCTCATCCCTGCCCAGCCTCCTGCACCCTGGTGTGGGCATTGCTGGGCGTGCATGGCTGGGGCACTCAGAGAAGAGCAGGAAAAAT
This sequence comes from Malurus melanocephalus, assembly GCF_030028575.1. Taxonomy (NCBI): domain Eukaryota; kingdom Metazoa; phylum Chordata; class Aves; order Passeriformes; family Maluridae; genus Malurus; species Malurus melanocephalus. The sequence continues at coordinate 408,342 of NW_026623449.1, forward strand.
GGAGTGCAATATTCCATGGCATGTGCAGGTTTTATCTGCTGCCATGGATGGTGCCCATCCTGCAAAGATACTGCCCAAGGCCAAATAAATCTGCTGCAGCAGACAGCAGGTAGGCTGGCAATATTTTTCCCCAAGCAGGATGATTTCATTGCTTTGTAAAAAAATAAACAAACTGAAATCTTCTTCCCTCCACTTTACAATGCAAAGAGGGCAGGAGGAGACTGAAAGAACCCTGGAAACTCTGTCCCAGTTTRGGGAAACTTTTCCTGTCACAGCTGAAGAAGAGTACAGCTGAGAACCTGCTTGCAAGTGCCAGCAGAGAGAGCTGAAGTTGKTTTGGGAGAGCAGGATGTGCTCTGCAGTGCACAGTCTGCTGGCACTGGGCAGCACCTGCCCCAAGAGCATCACAGGTATGCTCATCTCCTCCACCCCCAGATCTGAGCTGTTCACTGTGCCAGAGCTGCTCTTCTCCCACCACCTCCTCACTGGGACAAAGCCTAAATTAGCAAGAACTCCCTTCCCATCAGCACCAGGCAAGGCAAACGATGATTCCGCACTTGCAGCCGATTGTTCCACTGCACAGATTTCTAAGTGAAATCAAAGCCTTAGATTAGGGGCATCACAAGGCCATTGCATGGATTGCTCTAAAACTGAGAAAATTCTTAGGCTGAGTGTCCTCTCCATCTCCCCTCCACCTAAGCAATGAGTTCAGTGCTACACCCAAAGGTTGTCCCCTCAAGGTTATCCCTCCATCCTTATCCTTCCCAACATGAACAGAACAAATCACCCTGACACGACCTGTGGCACAGAAGATCTCAGCAGGCAAAGAAAAACTTTTTACATTTCCAAGAGTTCCTGCACATAGCACTTCAAAGAAGGTCAGAAACTCTTTGTCTCACAGTTTCAGRGTGATGGCTGCCACCACTGGGGGCTCTCCATGTAGAATCAATTAGTAATAGCCAGTCTCAGGTGACTCTGCAGAGGCGGGCTCTTTTCCTCTTCTGAAATGCCGTCAAGATTTCCTCATCTAGGGATTATGCCTATGACAAGAAAGCAAAGTAATTTAATATAAGCTGAAAGGGAAATGGAAAACTCCTCCACCTAAAGTTAAAGCAGGGACTGTTGTATCTGGAAACACCACTATAATCTCCAAAATGATTTCTCACCTCTGCCTCAAAAAAATCCAAAAAAACCCCAAAAAACCCCAAACCCTTTCGAAACAACCTTTCCAGAGCATAGATATGTAAATCGGCTTAGGTCAATCCCATGCCCACTAGCAGAGGTCATTCCCTATTTCAGATACAGCTTTGTTCTTTGTCTTTTATAGAAAGAGAAATACCACTCTAGACAGAAGCAAGGCTTTCAAACCCTGCTTAGACCCTTCCTAGACTATCTTTTCAGTTGTTATAAATTAGAAGTCAATGGATCTCTGCAGTTTACAGCACTGAGTTTCTGACCCACTGAGTCTAAAACAGGAAACAGGTTTATAAGGTAAATGGCCACAAATTTCTTATTACTTGGTACATTTTTTWAAAAATATGCATTCTTTGGGCAGCATACCACAAATATTATGTTCTATCACAAATATTTTAGTAAAGTAACATAYTTAAAACATGATGTAATTTGTGGATAACCATGGACTCTTTGGTCCATTCTTTAAATCAGTCTGCCTGATGGCTGTATCCCTTTTTCCTTTTTTTCCTCCCCTTTAACGGTCACATATTTTATTTACCAAACTAATTCATGAGAGTTGGAGGAAAGGTACTGTCTGTGCTTTCCTCACACAGAGCAGATTCCAGAGACATTTTGGTGCTATTCAGAAAGAGAGCTTGGCAGGCCCTCCCTGTCATGGTAATTCACATAGGCTTAAGGCTACCACTCAGACAGAAAGAGAAAAACAAATATGAGTGGAGGAACAATTTTCCTAATTGTTTACACTTACTTTGCGAACTTATTTGTGAAACTTGTGTCACTCTATTTTTTTTTTATATGGTCTCAAACAATAAAGCATTTCAGTAAAGAAAACAGACATGGTAGTTGTTTATAGTTGGGCACTTGTTTTCTTATTGTGACCACAGTTTCAGAGGCAAAGAATCTCCCTCTGCCTTCTTTGCTGACTCTGTATGTCAGGCAAAGCTTGGATTCACATGGGGTGTGACATGGGTTTTGTTGAGGTGACGAAAAGAAAAACTAGAACAACAACAGCAACAACAACCAAAAAACCCTAGAAAATAATCCACATTAAAAGCTATTGTCAAAGAAGGAGAAACAAGGCAGAGTGAGCAAGAGGAGAGCAGGTAAGAGGTTGCTTTACTCCTATCAGATAGAAGAGCTCTCCCTTCCCATATGGCATCACTACAGCCTTTGACCTCTCAGGACACAATTTCAGATGGCAAACTGGCAAATCAGGTAATCAGGTTTCAAATGCTTTGTTGTTTTGAGGTACTTTGTGTCAGTCTTTTTTCTACTTTTTTTTTTTTTTTTTTTTTTTTTTTTTTTTTTAAACAACAAGAAAGAATTGCCAATAATTTGGATTCCAAGGAGAAAACTCAAATTCACCAAAGACTGAGTGTATTCAGATCTGGATTATCTGGATTCCAAATTAATCCTAAACTTATATAAATCCTGAACTGAACTTAACTGAGCCTTTAAAGAGTTGTCTGCTCCTCCGGAACAAGTGGGTCCAGACGAAAGCACCAGAATGTCACACAGGAATTTATCTTGCCATTATTTCCACCTTAACTATAGGCACAAAATACCAGAAAAAACTTGACTAGAGAGCCAGAGAAAATAAATATTTAAAAATCTTTATTCCATTTTGTTCTTTTGCTCTTTCTCCCATCCACATCAAAATAATGCTGGAGAGCAAAGAGTGTTTTCCCAGCGTGTTCCCAGAGGGATGATTGAGTTGCCTATGGTAAGGGCAAACTTTCTTGGAGAAGAGACACAATTTCCTTTGCAGCCTCTACAGAACTACTAAAACGCTCTGCTGGATGCAGGAGCCACCAGCCTTATTGGCTTTCCACTCCAGGAATAAGATGTATTCCTTCAATCACAAGTTTATGTAAAAAATAATAAAACAGCACAAAAATCACATAATGCAGCAGATATAAAACAGTCCTACGTAGCAGGGTAGAAATTTGAGTACAACAGACCTGATTCAGCATCTGTAGGGTTTGTAGAAGTAATCAGTCCTTAGGAAATGTGTGACTTAAGAGAGCATTAAGGCCCAGTCTAAGGATGATCCTACTTCAGGAATGGCACAGAAAGAAGAAAATGGAGGTGAGAAAAAAAAAGGAACAAAAGGGTTTAGAAGACAGGCTCCATTTGAGGGCAATATGTTATTCCCATCAGACTGTTTCCACTCTGGGTTTTCATACTTGAGAGGTTGGATAAGCCTTGGACAAGCCTCTGACCTTTTAAATGCTTAGCTGAATCTGAAATTCCAAGCTTTTTTGAAGCTATCCCATCATAAACACTAACATATAAACAGATTCCACATAAATATTAAATGCAAAAGACATAATTTACAAAAATGTCAGTGTGCCAAAGAATACTTCTGAACCTGTATAAAGATGTTTTTTTWAAATGTGCCACACACTGAAAAGTAGCTAGGCTAGCTCAAGGCTGCTTTTAAAAGTATTTTGCTGCAGTCAGCATTACTTCAGTGGGTCCCCACAGATACTTGGGATATGTATGCACAACTCAGCTGTTTCACTTTGCATCAGATTGCCTTGGTATCTTGAGATCCTGATATGATAGCTGGAAAAATCAGCAGCAGAATTCCCCTGAAGTCTGGCTATTCATATTTACTATTAGTATTCAGAAGCTCAGCTGTCTTTGTGACAGGCCCATGACAAGAAGATAATTTGCTTCTGATAATATGTATTGCTGTATTCCAATAACAGGGCTAAAAGGGCTGCAGGAGTTCAAGGTTACTTACTAGATCCACGTGTAAGATTCATAAGGCTCCTCATTTTTCATGGTATCAGCACACTCATAGATTGCATCTCCGTGTTCTTCAAACCACTTAAAATTTCCATGTTCCCCGGAAGCACCACTGWATACAATTTTACATGCACACCTGGGTTCAAAAGCAGCAACAATAACTGTTTTTATCATTCAACAGAAAGGTGCAGAGCATGTTTTCCATGTGCTTTTATTACAGCAGTCTCACCAGGAAAAGCCAACATACTGCTGTGTACCTTTGTGCACATCTTTGAATTGAAGCACTTCATATGGACTTTCTACCACTAAGAATCAGACACAGTGTTGACACCCACCCATCTACATTCAAGACATTCTTCAATAGCCACCARTCAGCCACTTGGAAATGCAGCTCAAGCAACTAAAGTGATTTGGGTAGCAGAAGTAATGTGGTTACTGGGAGAAAGTTTGTGGAAATGCATTGGCAAGATTAGTGGAAGAGCATTTCCTATAATTTGCTGACCGCCAAATTAAAGATATTTGTAAAGCTGACTTGTAGTCTGCTTGCAGCTCTCTGTGCATGGAGTCAGGATACCAGGGCTCAAAAAAACTGGGCACTCAGTGGCAGTGTGCCTTTTTCCTAGAAAAGTATGGTTGAATGAATAAGATTAATGAAATTCAGTTACATGCTTTCCAGAACAACTATAACTACCCCATCTGTGCCTCTGCAGTACTCAAAAATACTTTCTATGTTCTTGAATCTTTTGACAGTATATCTGAGCATGGGTTGTTTGTAGCAGCCATAGTACAGACATAAATAACCTTTAAAAGTTTCAGCCGTATAATATTCTAATGATCCAGGTTGTCTTCTGTTTGTTTGAAGGCAAAGAAGTATAGCTGATTTCACCTTGGAACAATTTACTAGGGTTTCAGCAAAATAAATATAAGATGATTTCTAAGCATATTGTTTCTTTAATTTCCAAAAAAAAAAACCCCGGGGCTCACGTGCTGGATTACTGCATGACACAGTACAATTTTGGCATCTTTATCTCTGATACAACACCAAATAAATATGTTCTTCTCATGGAGAACCCACACAGCCCCAATGACTTGTATTTCTTTCAAGATATTAATTTGTCTGACCTACCAGCCAGAATGCTACCCATATTTTTCTCCAACTCGGCTCCTGCTTTGAGGGCACAAAGGGTAGCTTGGATGCGTTGCTCTTATTTCTTCCCTCCCAAACCAAGCTCCACCCTTGGACTCTTTCACCAAGTGGGTGCCAAAAAGTCAAAGCAAGTCACAAGTGTTCAGCAGCAGCAAGAGTAAGTCCCAAGTGGAAAGGGACCTAAAAAGGCCTTTTTTAGGGCAGCCTTTGAGCAAGGCTCCTCTCAAGCACGTGTGTACTGCAAACACACATGAGGCTCCAGACTTCATAAATGGTTGAACAAGTTTACTGACGTGACTCATTCTATTGCTATGTCTAAACCGAATCAGTTTTAGCTACTCAGCTTTGATGAATGTTAAGGTCATAGCAGCCATAAAAAAACAAGAAAGGCACCTGAAAACATTATCAACATGGGAAAAATATGGGGTTTAGCTGAAAATAAACAGAAGATATTTCAAAACAAAGAGCAAGTTTATTTGTCCTTTCCCAGAAAGATTACCTTCTCTCATAAAAGTATCTCGTTATTAAAGTTCCTCTGCTTCCCCAGAAACAGCATCATGGTTCTGTAACACTGTTAGCCTGGTCAAAGGCTATGTGGGCCACAGAAACCCAGGCAATGACAGTGTTTATGAGAGCTGAAAGCAAGAAGAGGGTGAGAAAGATGAGGAGAGACAATATTATCCATCTACAAAATAAAGAGCTAGGCAAGAGGGCAAAATTGCTGAAGGGTAGATAGAGCTAGTAGTGCAGAAACACCGTCAATTTCTTTTTGAGAAAAGGGAAGAGAAAATTGCACATGCTCAAAGAAAAGTCTTGAAAGTACCTGACAGCCAACTCTGACTAAAGGGGAAATAGAAATTAATTTGGAGCAACTTARATCCAATAAAATTTTATTCTGTTAACCCCTTTTGTTTAGCAAATTCATTTCAAAGTGATTTTTCTGATAAGGAATTTTAGGGCCCAATCATATGGGAATTTTCAGGACTAGGATTTTATGTAGTGGGCTCTGCTCTTGAGTGTTTTAGCTGGCTGAAGCCATAGTAGCTGAAAACGCTGCAGTACATCTACATCTACGCCTTATATTTTCTCCTTTTCTTAGTTTTAAGTCATTGCTGAAGTTCTACACAGGAGGTCACAATTTGGGCATCARACACAATATTTTCCATCCACCAGCTAGAACCTAACAAACATTGCCTTAAATAAATTTGTGCCCATGCCAAATTCAAAATTAACTTCCCAAGCCAAGCTAGGGTTGATGGGATGGGGCCAAGGGGCCCACAACTCCGCTGTTGAGCTAATGGAGCAGTCTCAAGCTGCCAATCCAACAAGGGAGACTTTTTTATTTAACATATACATTACACAACGTGTGCAATATTTTCCACATTCAATGAGAAGACTTTATTTATAAGCTGCCTGCGTTGAAATGGTCTCTTATTACAAGGAAGCAGCAAGCCAGGTTGAGCCTGGAAATGAACTCTCGTTTTCTCCTTCACTGCAACGTTCAGTGACATTTTGCTCATTCACTCCAAAAACATTTTACAGATGATTTTGGACGTTTATTGAATATGTAGGCCCTAGAATAATGAATTATATTCCAAGATATTTTCATCTTTTTCAGCCTTCATTACTTATTGGAATAGTCAGTAAGACACCAAGCTTAAGGAATTGTATCTACCTCCAGGAGTACCTATGGTGAAGTCATACAGTTACATTTTCAGCCAGGAAAGTGTTTTTTGTCTACATCAATGTTTTCAAATGGATCAGCATTTTGCAGATAGGTTTCACACATAGTTTTCAGCCTTTTCCACTAATGCAAATTTGAGTTAGATGCTTCATAGTTTGAAAGAACAGTCCAAATCTTCACATCTGTGTCGACTGCAATATGAATTGATGCTTACACAAATAATAAAAAGTATGTACATAGCTCTGTCTTCATTCATGGGCCCGGGATACTTTCTCTGAAAATTCCAATCCCCATATTCACKTATGACGTCAGTCAACTTTCTCATCACATAGGAAACTAATCATCATTAAAAAGAAGTCATTGCATGTATGAAGTTCTTGTAATGCTGTGTAAAATAATTCATTATGTAAGCCTTGGGATATCCTGCAAGTGTATATATGATCAAAATGACCATTCCATTTCTACATCCTTGATCTCATTCAAGTGCTTTTGCTACATCYAAGACATTTGACAGATGGTCTTGGGCAACAAACCCCAGAGGAATTTTCTAAATTGTGAATCCTGGCCCCACAGAGGCATCATCTACCACCTTTGAATTAAATATATATTACTTACTGAGAAGCATATTTTCCAACCTCAGTATCTTCCCTGTATTTCCTATTGTTGGAATATTCTGCTTGGTGAGTAACCATACAGCCAAGAACCACTGGTGGCTGTGACCCTCATTCTGGATACCTGTCTTGTGTACTGTCTCAGGAATTCATGGTGGGATTGCTTAAACCAGTGCATTGTCCTGCAGAGATAACAGAGGTATCTCTGATCAAACCAGTTGTGCTGCAAGAAACGTGACTAATTCAGGCTGATAGCTCTAATTTGAGCTCTGGAACAACCTTTTTCACTCCAGGAGAGAACAGATTCCACTCCACTGTTGCAACAGATGTTTGTTTAACAGAGGATGCACATTAACCACGGCAACTGGTGCATAGTTATTCAAAAGCTCTATAAATTAGCATTTCGTTTAATGCTCTCTCTCCCTGATCAGGGAACAGGGACAAATTAGGAAATAGGGACAATTAATAACTGAGGACACTTTTGAAATAGGCCTACAGAGGAAAGGCAATCTCTTGTCTACATAAAAAAAAAAAAAAGTCACTTTGTAAGCACTTAAAGTTAGAAGAGTGTCAGGGGAATTTTAAAATGAAAGGCTGTGGAAAGAGCACAAAGATTGGAATGACTCATCCTCTCCTGGGAAAGCAATAAAATCTCTCTGTCCTTTGAAAAAAAACCCCATAATTTAGGTCTGATATCAATAAAAGTCTGATAGGAAACAATGACTTTTCAATAGCATTTCAATAATAAAGTCCCATTTATGTAAAATAGACAAGAAGACTACAAGTAAACACTTCTTTCCATTCAAATAGTAGGAGTCTATCAGTTCAAAGACTGACCTGGGAGGTCTGGGTTTAAATGTTGACTGCCAGGTGTTTAGGGACTCCTGGTACTTGGGAAAACACAGGATGACAACAATATCAACCTGTCAGTGGAGACATGCTGAGTGACATCAGAGCCACTGGAGGGACAGAAAGCACAAAGGACTGAGGCAATTTGATGGTTTCAGATACATTGACAGCTGCTGTTTCCTGCAGTGACTGTATCCTTGAAGCAACTGGTCAGAGAACTTCCAAAAAAAAAGAAACTGTTGGGTGATTAATTTCTCAACTCATAAGAGATTCAAAATATTACCTTTGAAAATTTTGACCAAGATGTATAGACAATCTATCCCCTTGGAGGATTTAAGATGTCAAACCTGAAAATCTCAACCAGGAACAATTAATTGCTAAGTTAGACAGAAAGAAATAAAAAGAATCAACAGAAGTTACTCACAGAGGTACAGAGATGTTTGCAAAAACATGGTAAAAATACATGGCTAGCTGCAGATTTTGAAGAAACYGAGACCAAAAAATAGTAGAGCTAAGCACAGGAGTATAGAAGAATACTAGAAACAAGATGGCATGCTTCAAAACATGCAGTTCATACACAACAGAAAAAAACATTAAACAGTTAAATTAAGGCATGCCAAAAGCGAAACCAGAATAAGAAAGGACAAAAGTGACTTTGAGACAGACCTTTCTAAAGTAGTAAAAACTAACAATAAGAATCTATTTCTAAAACATCACAAGCAGAAATCCTGCCACAGAAAATTTAGGGCTGATAGGTAATCAGAGTCTAATAGGAGCACTTGCAGAAATACTGTTTGAAACCTGTTTCTCTGTGATTCATTATTGAGTAATATAGAGAGGATTCTTTCTCTCAGCAGAATGAGCTGGAAGAGCTGTCTCAAATTGAAAAGTCAGGAGAAAAGTTCTTAAAATAAATCCCTAAAACAAAAGCAAATTGGCTGGAAGAGTGACATTTGCCCAGGAGTCCTAAGGCAATCCATTGATGAAAATCTCAAACTACTAGCTGGTAAAATTTACAGTCTGAACATCTGTCCGTACCATGGCAAGGGAAGATGGCAAACCTAAAACTGCTTTTCAGATTAGGTATATGAACAATTTAGGAAAGTATAAATCAGGAAGTCTGACTTGCTTATTGGGCAACTTTGCAGGAAACAATTTGGGATCCCAGTTGCATATATATCGGGTTAATCCAGGATGTCAACTTACGTGCCTTCAGCACAGRGACAAAATGCAGAATGATCTGTTCAGATTCTTTGAAGAGTAGATGAGCAGAAAACAGTGGTATCRAAACTACCTCTAACAGTGATGGTCACACTTAAAGAGCTGTGGTCAGCAGCTCACTGCTCACGAGGAAAGCAGTGACTAGTGGTGGTCCTCAGGAGCTGATATTGGGACTGGCACTTTTTGTCATCTGTGTTGGTGACATGGACATGACATGAGTGTGCCCTCAGCAAGTTTGCCCACAACATTGAGCTGTGTGGTGTTGTTGATGTGCTGCAGGGAAGGGATGCCATCCAGAGGGTCCTTGACAGGTTTGAGGCATKAGCCTGTGTGAACCTCAKGAAGTTCAACAARGCCAAGTACAAGGTCTTGCACTCGGGTCAGGGAAATCTCAACCACAAGTCCAGGTTGGGCAGAGGATGGATCTAGAGTAGCCCTGAGGAAAAATACTCGGGGATATTTGAGGATGAGAAGCTCCTCATGACCCAACAATGTGCACTTGCCATCCAGAAAGCCCAACAATATCCAGGGCTACMTCCAAAGCAGCGTGACCAGCAGCTCAAGGAAGRTGATTCTGCCCCTCTGCTTTGCTCTTGTGAGCCCCACCTGGAGTGCTACACCCAGACTGTGGCACCCAACCCAAAAAAATATTGACTTGTTGAACAAGTTCAGAAGAGGACCATGAAGATGATCAGAGCGATGGATGAGAGAGTTGGGGATGAGAGATTGTTCAGTCTGGAGAAGATCCTTGTAGCACCTGCCAGTATGGAAAGKGGGCCTGCAAGAAATCTGGAGAGGAAATTTTCACAAGGGCGTGTAGAGATAGGAAAATGGGGAATGGGCTTAAACTGAAGGAGATAGATTTAGATTAGATATTARGAAGAAATTCTTTACTATGAGKGTGATGATGCACYGGAACAGGTTGCCCAGGGAAACTGGACATCCCATCCCTTGAAGTGTTCAGGGCCATGCTGGATGGGGCTCTGGGCAACCTGATCTTGTGAAAGGTGTCCCTGTCCATAGTAGGGCTGGAACTAGAACAACTCTAACCAATCCAAACTAAACCCTTCTATGATTCCATGTTTCTATGATTTGCAAAAGGAAGAAAATAATGAAGTTATCAAGTTTGGTGATAATACCAAATTCAACAGATTTGCAAAAGGATTGCAAAAGAATTGGGAAATGAATTYACAGCTAAAATTCAATATATACAAGTGCAAACAAATCCATGCCAAGGCAAAAAAAACAACCCTAAATTTATGAARTTTTCAGTACTCACCACAACACAGGAAAGATATTCTGAAGCCTTGGTGGATATGTCCATCAGATGGTGGAGCTCAGTAAAGGCACATGAAGAAAATGGAATTTTAGGAGTTATTAGGAAAGGAATAGAGAAAAAATACAAACACAACTCACAAATACAAACAGTATTATGCCACGGTTCAGCACCTCAGCCCATGTCTTGCACACACCTTTAGTTCCTACATCTCAAAAAACATGTTGCAGAGCAGGAAAAGAACAGGGAAAAGAAAGAAGGATGTTCAGCAGCGTGGAGTGACTTCTGTAAGAGAAGAGAGGAAATGGATTGTGCTTCTTCAGTCTGGAAAAGAAGTGACTGATGGAAGATATGCTAGACTATTCAAACCATGGCTGGAACACAAAGGGTAATAAGGGCCCATTATCTGTTATTTCTCCTGACACAAGACCCAGGGGATGCCAAAGCAAACTCCATGGCAGCAGCTGTAAAGAAAATAAAAGGAAGAACTTATCTCCCATGGGATTTATTGTAAATTAATTGCCATCCTATGTTGTGGAAGTAAAGAGCCCCCAAATATAAACGTGTTCAACAAACAATTTGACAAATCAATAAGAGAAAACAGCAGGTCATGCAGGGTTAGTAAACCCATGGATACAGACTTTAGTCATGGAAGTCCATGGGAGTAAACACTGCTGGGGTGTAGAAATTTGCAATAGAAACACTAAGATTGCATGAATGGGAAATGTTGAGGTATGTCTGTGCCTGGAAGCACCAGAAAGCAGAGAAGAAAAAGCAAAATAAGAATTGCAGGCACTGGCGGCACCCAAATTAGCAGAAGGTCAAATTCCTGGCACATCTAGCTGCAGATTTCCAGGACTGTTGAGGTGGGAAGGCATCTCAGAAAATCATCTCTGGTCCAGCCCCTGCCCTAAACAGGGCTACAGCCACTGAGTTTTGAATGCCTCAAAGGATGAAGGCTCCACATCCTCTCTGTGTGAGCCATTCCAGCGTCCAGTGTTTGATCACCATCACAGAACAAAGTGCTTCCTTATGTTTAAATAGATTTTCCTGTGTTTCCACTTGYGCCCATTACTTCTTGTCCTCACTGGGCACCACTGAGAAGAGTCTGGTTCCACCTTGTTTAGTTCCCTTCACACACATTGGTAAGAGMCCCTGAGCCTTCTCCAGGCTGAACTGCTCCAGTGTCCGTCACCTTTCATCACATGCCAGGTGCCCCAATCAGCCTTGTGGCACTAATTACCCCTCYCCTTCCAGGTTTCAGACTAAATTTTGCTGTCATGTTCCTGCAATGGCACTACAGCACATATCACAGGTGAATTATCTCTGGATTTACCTTATTCARAACGCAAGGGTTTGGTTGGATCCAGTACAGCTGTTTTAGGTGTCTTCACTGGTGTGTTTATGTTCCTTCCCTGCTTTCCTGCAGGCAATCCCTCTCCCAGTCAAGTGGGCATCTCCAGTACAATGCACCCAGMGTGTTGGAGCTTCCCACTTCCCTTAGTGCAAGTACAGTTGAACACAGCACAAACAAAATTACACAGGAAAGTTTTACAGACCATTCTCTGAAATGGCTCTGAGAAGCCRGTGCTGCCTCCCAAAACACAATGCTACTTTCCAACAGTGGAAACCAGGGGGGCTCAGCTGACAAAAGCAGAAAGGGCTGGTTGTGTTATATTTATGGCAGACCACACAAGAGTGGCAAATAAAAGACACAGCAAAGTAATGGGGGGCTGTAACAGAAGTTCCAGTGACACAGCTGGGAAATTGGTGCCCTGTCTTTATACACGTCCCTCTTTATACAACCTTCATTTAGATAGCAAAGGTTTCTCAGAATGGTTTACAATTTTATAAGGACCCATTGAAGTGAGAATACAGACTAAATTATTTGCCACATTATGGAATGTTTTTTACACTCGGACAATGGGGAGTTTTAAATTCACGCTGCACTTCAAGCATGAGTTATTTAAACTGGGAATATCTTTTCAAACTTCAGACAAAAAAAAGTGACATTCATTATATATTGTGCAAAAGCTACCAACTCATATACATGACATCAAGTCRTATATTACAGACATGAAGCTTTTCACATTTTACCGAATGTCATAAGGTTTGCAGTTCCCACATTGTGTTTCAGTATTTCTGCCAAAATTGCCAACAAAGAACGTGTCTTTAACTTCTCTGACCCTATTGTGTCAAAAACATCTCTCATGCACCCCATACTGTATCTTTTAGACCTACTTAGTGTTCATTTCTGAAATTTCAGAAATGCTCAATAGGAAAACCTCAGAACACACAATACAGCTTCTTTACATCTGGAGCCATACATCAAAAATCATGCCTACAAAAAAATGTTCTGCAATTTTTTCCTTAAAAATTTAATGAAAGAACTACTAGTATTTCCACCAAAATAAGCTGGATGTTGTAAGTGGCTAAAAAAAGAAGTAACTGAACTGATAAAAATGAAATTACTTTTGAAATTTAACTCTTCGGCAGGCCTTAAATATATACCAAGAAGAAAAGGCAGAGTTCATTAATTCTAATAATAAAATTGCAACTTCATACTGATTAGTGTATCATTCACTGCATAAAATTACTTTCTATTTAGACTGATTTGTAGCTTCCCTTAAACATTTTTCTCCTTACTTATTAGGTATGACTAAAAAAATTACTATTTCAAAATAAGCACATAAAAGGCCACTAATTCTTACCTGTATCTCAGCTCAACAAAATCAAGTATGAAACAAGTCTCTCCCCCTCCTGTTGATTAGTGCTGTGTATTCCTATCCCTATTTTCTTTCACCAACTKTATGGATGTTTGAAGAAAACTCTGATCATGATCTGGAAAAGATGTTGGATTTGCTTTAGGCAGAGCCTTCCCAAAAAGTGCCATCTTTTCCATAAAAGCATTTATCAACACAAAAGCTCATTTGAGAAGGTAAATGCTTTCCTWTAACTCACAGAATGGCTGTGAATTGAGCCACAGGGGCAGTGGAATCCCTTCCATGGCTAAATTTAAAAAATAAAGAGGATGCTGAAGATGCACTTCTTGTGAAAGTAAGTAGGGTAGAAAGAGTTCCTGCAGCAGCACCTACTGTATTCTATCCCCTTTCAAAAGCAGTGTGTACACAAATACAGAATTTCTGCACTATCAATATTATACATTTGCTAYAGCTCAGAATCAAACCATTGGCTGGTTCTGTGCACAGATGGTGGAGATGAAGCAGGGAGGCTCTTTAATCACTGACAGTGAATCAAATTCACACAAATTTTCAAATGGAATTTACAMAACCTGTATTTTAATTTCTATTTGCATAATAGCAGCAGCTCTTAACTTCACTCATTAACAGAAAGGACTCAAAAAACGCACAAAGATGAATTTCCCACAACGTTTCCTATTTCCTTTGTTGGGTCCTGGTGCAGTTATACCAAGAGTGCAATTCATTCTAGRGTCTGTTTCCATGATAAATATTTGGGCATCGGTGTTTTATTGTTTTGACTGATTCCAGGAGAATCCTTTTTGCAGTTGTTCATCAAAATATTTGAAGACAACAGCTTGACAATGCACAGAAAATACCAGACAAATGAGTTTAACTCTTTGAGAAAGAGATTGGCTTCTATACAAAGAATTCCTTAACTTCTCAGTAAGGAATAAATCTCCTGTGCTAGATGGCTTTCTAGTGTACAAATTAACTTACTCTCTTTACCAATGTCCCTCCCATTACCAAACAAAGCTGGACAAACCATTCCTTGGTGTTTAAGCTGTCTAATAATACTTCTATTATTTCCAGAAGTTTGGTTCAAGGTCTATCATGAGCCTGCAATTACACAGAATGCACCWATACTCAAGCTACTTTTTTTGAAGTTGGAATATGAAAAAATTATCAATAARCCTGCAATGAAGGCTGAAGTTGACAGGCAGTTATGGATGTCCAAACTCCATAGTATTGCATAACCTTACAAATTTAACACAGAAGTCAAGACTAGATTGTTTTCCATTAGAAGGCTCTCTGGCCATGGACTAAGGTCTGGTGATACAACACTTCTATCTTATTATTATCAAAGAAATTTAATTATGTTATTCTAGATGTGTATTTCTTGCTGAAATCCAGAAAGAGCCAGGTACAGAACACCCTCCAAGACAATAGATGTGGCCAGGGAAATTGCCAATGCAGCTGAACTCTGCTGTCAGGAAATCACCAAGCATCTACCAGAGCCAGAATTAGTTTTCACCTTTACTCTTTTTGTTAAAATATAGAACTCAGTTATCTTCCAGCCCAGAAGAGGTTTGAACTATATATATATATATATATATATAGAGAGAGAGAGAGAGAGAGAGAGAGAGATAAATATACTAACACTTAAGTCAAGAAATTCAACCTTCCTATCAATCAACTCGAATAACTTCTCTATCTTTGAAAAAAATGAATTATCAATATGTCAGCAGATTATGGATTGTGGATGCATATTTATCCTGGAGACTACAGGCTTGAAGGAAGAAGAGTGCAAGCCAAGCTTTATTCCCAAGAAAAATGCAAGCCAAGCTTTATTCCTAACTCTGCTACCAGCAGCCACAGCAGGTAAGACCAAAAGTCATCCCAGTACCACCTCATACCCTTAAACACAGCTAGTAAGAAGCTTAACAGGAGAGTTCAAAACCTAGGCAAGCACACAGTGAAGCTTTGTCCAATTTACTAAATTCTGGTGAAGTTTAGTAATTACCCAGTCTACTGTTGGGTTTTTTTTGTTTGGTTTTTGTTTTTTTGTTTTTTTGGTTTTTTTTTCTGCAATACAGTCTAGTTTCTTAAAGTGTCTTTGCCAAACACACCTTGGAAAATGCTTTTTTCTGGAATCTGCATTCAAGGTGTTTAACCTCTTTACTCGGTCACCTAGATGGAGAGATAAGATTAGAATGTCTTTCTCTGTGAAGCATCTCTGAGAAATTCCAGGCTGAGTCTTCATATAAAAGTACAGTATTAGATTATTAGTACAATTTTTGATAGGGCTTCTGTCTTTCATTTTATCCTGCAGTCAGTAAGCACAGTACTTCTCATGTTCCATTGTGTGGTTTGCTTTGTCAGACAAAACCTGATATCTGCTTCCCCACTAATATCATTGCACYGTCTGAATGTATTTTAAGAGCTTATGATACTTGGCAATGAGTGGGTTTGCTTTTGTTATTGTTGGGTCAGAAAGCAGTGCATTTAATTTAAACGTTAGCACAAGATGGGTTTTATCTGATCAAGAAATCATGCAATAGTAGAAAGGGGTATATTTTCCTTTAAAAACCAGGGACCCCTTGATATCTTTTCAAAGCCAAGGGTTTTCATCTGTTTGAATGACAGCCACATACTCCCATTACACTGACTGTAAACCAAAAACGAGAGCAGCAAAGCTGGACAAGGATGCAAAAGCAGATTTTTTTTTGGCAGCTGTATGTAATACATTTGAACTTGTGAATGAAAGATGGTGACATGGCTTCAGCAACCCAAAAGCCCTTTATCAGCAAAAGAATCCTTGAAACATATTTGCAGAACAGTAGTAAAACAATTAAAATTTACCGATGCGTTTTTACTGGAACACGCAAAGAGGAATTTTGGCCTTTCCTTGTCAATGATGCTGGCTAATGGAGCATGTCCACAGGGAGTCAGCTGCTGTGCTCAGTAGCCTTCAGCCCCTCAGCCCRAAGCAGGGTTTCCAAGCTGGGTCACCATCACCCAGACACCAGCACAGCTTTCCCACCCACTGCGTGTCACCGAGCCCAGGTCACAGCAGATGGCGCGGGCTGGGGCCATTGGCCACTGCTCCCAGATCAGCCCACTGCCCTGCTTCTGAAACTGGGGCCCCACCCCTCCTTTTCACCCAATTGAATCTGACATTTCCGTTCAGTAAAAGAGAGAACATACACAGGAATTTCACCAAAAGTTCAAACCTTGCAATAATTTTATAAGCGTCGACAGCAGCATCTGGTGCTTGCAGAAGATACACCCCGACAAAGTCATGTATTTCTGTGAAAAGCCACCATCCTCAAATTAAAGCTTTTCTGTTTAATGCTCACCTTTACAGTTGCACCATGTCTGACACACGTACCTGGGCATGGCTTGCTCTTTTGAAAGAAACATTTTAAGTATGTATTTCTGTCTTTCATTTTTTTCTTTCCTCCCCTTTGGGTAGCRGCATATGTTGACTCTTCTAAGCTTCAACAGCAATGTGATATATCCTGAGATTCTATCAGGACAAGATATGAACAAAAATATTTTACACAGCTAAATAAGAAAACACAGATTATTGTGTGAGCCCCCGGAGGCCTACTTTGTTCAACAGTTTGTTTTACTTTTCATAAAATTTATTTTGGCTGTAGCCAGATTGATGGTGATTACATTTGAAGTCCCTCCCACAAATCTGTCACATAAATACATCATTAATTCAGGATCTTTAAAATTATTTGGATAATGAATGCATTTTCTCATTCATTAGCAGACACTGGTCATTGCTGTAAAATCAGSAGACAATGAAACTTTCTCTGCGTTAGCAGGCTTTGGGTGCCAGGGTTTGTTACTGCTTTAAATGCATACAAGTCAGAAACCTACACAGCTTTGAGAAAAAGAAAAAAAAAAATGAAAAAAAACACCTCAAGTGATATCAGATGTCTTACAGCCTAGAAAGACAAACTATGCAACCCTAGTAATGGCCAAATTTGCAGGTTCTCCTTTTGCCAAATAACAACAAAAAACAACAAAACCCCTGCCCTTAAAGAGATTTTTGAAGTTTGATACAAAGTAAATCCTGAGCTTCATTGGTGTTTCTGTTCATAATACTGGTGGATTTGATATCTTCCAGCAAAAAAAAAAAAAAAAAAAAAAAAAAAAAAAAAAAAGAAGCAGAAAGAAAAAGCAATCTTGAGCTGCTGCAGTGAAGGGGGCAGGAAGTGCCCACTGCAGGGTCTGTGGTCCACACAGCTTTTATTTCACGGAGACACACAGACAGCCTATTCCCTGGTGACAGCTCTCTGCTCTTTCCAATCCTGCACAGGATTTCCTTCTGTCTGAAAGTGTAAGAGTCGCTCCAGTAAACACTCTGCATATGTGTTCCAGCTGCTGCGCTCATTCTGCCAGCACAGCCCGGTGACAAGAAAAGTATTATTTCCTACTAAAACCTTCTAATCACCAGACCATGCCATTTTCATCTGGCTGATCCAGGCATCGAGGGCTTGCCTTGCTTTCAGTAACTTAATCATGATTAAGAAATTAGCTTTTGCATCCCAGCACAGTGAGCTCCATCTCAGGATTCTGCAAGCTGAACTTGTGAGCAGGCTGAGCTGGGCTGAGAGCTCAGTTCCCAGGAAAGCTTGCATTTATTAATATAGGCTCCAGAACCTATATTCTTGAAAATCTTGATACATATGGAAATTCATGTTAATACATATATCAGTGTACACTACATATTCATATTATATATAATACATACACATGCATTTAAAAGAAATTACCATCTGTAGAAGTTGCTGATGTCCCTATTTATTTTGGCACGGTCTTGCCTTTGCAGGAAGAGGGGTTTTTTTGTTGCAAAGCCTTGCACAGCTTTGCTATTCCTTTCCAGAACAACTGCATGGAACACGATGGAGAGAAACTTTCTCAACCTGCAGTAAAGAAAATAAGACTTAAGAACAAGCTTAAGACATATCCTATTACTAGCATAACAATGACTTTTTTTCAAAACTGGACTATCCTGTCCCTAGGGACACTTTAGCAGATTTCTGTTTAACCCTTTCTTTAGAGGAATTGTGGCAATGTTTYAAAGACTAATTTTTCAAATATTGTCAAAGAACACATTCTTTTTAATACTAATATTTTTTTCCTTTTTTTAGGGAACCATTGACAACAGATCTACTATGCTGCATTTCCATAAATCTTCAGGAGAAACAAAGTAAGATACAAGTCCAATTCTTACCAATTTTCATTTTCAGGTTTACAATTTTTATCTCTCTTCTTTGATGAAACCAAATCCACACCACCCCCCCACCCCCCCCAACAGGAAGTTTTTAATTGTTCAGCCCATGTGTACTCAAACAGGCTGACAGGATAACTCTGATTGTTCAAATGGAAATTGGAGCATGGTAATTACACACTCAAAACTGACTTCAAATAAAGGGCAAAGCTTTTTCTATACAGCACAAAATATGCAAACCTAAGTTCAAACAAGGGCCAATTCAGCAAAATACTCTTTTCTATACAGCTTAGAGTAATTTTGGGATGAAGAAGATATTTTAACTCTCATATTTACATTTTGATGATTTTTTTAATGTATTAATATACATAAAGGAYGCCAAGGAAAAGCAAACATTTCCAGACTTGTAAATATGATGAACRTATTACCAACATTTACATTGGCACCGGATTTCTCCACTTAGTGACACATTAACACAAAGCTTTGCATTTAAAAAATTCACACWATTATGTTTTTTTAAAAAATTATGTCTTTCCATAACCCATTTCATATGAAAATATCCATGTTTTATGCCCTTCCTTTAAAACCAATCAAAATATTTTACTAGGTTGATGAAGTAGCTTGGCAATTTGGCATCTACCTCTGCATGGCCATTGAGGACCAGAGTTCAATTCCCAGGTCTACAAGCTGAAACAGATGTGGAAACCACAGATCTTCACATSCTGTATGATGGAACTCTCCTTCGGAAGAACTGCATTCCTTGAGAGCAGAGAGTCAGGAGAGGGTACCAAAAAAAAGCTAGGATGGTGAATCCCCAAATAATGGGATTTATGGTCAGACTTTCCTGCTATGGGCAGGCACTTTTAGCTTTCACACTTCTGCACTTTCACCTTTTAGCTCAGACTAATCCATAAAGTGTGTGAAAACCCATCCATCTGAAGAAGAATGCCAAGATTTTTCATTATTATTATATCACATGCCATCAGCACTTTTATCCATCTATACTGTAGGGATGAGCTTATCCACATTAATATCCACAAGATCTATGCTTAAAGTATGTAAGGCAAATATTTAAGGAGGGAAAAAGCAAAACCACAGAGAAGTCCTTGCAATATTTTGTTTATTAATACAATTCCTTTGGGGTGCCTTTAATGAGGAAAACTTGAACAAATAAGCCTTTCTAAGTGTCTGTCAGTGATGTTACAACCACACTAATATTCACACCTAGTGCATTCACCAGTTTGTCTGTTCCTCTTAATATTGTTCATAAATTCCTTTCTGGTAAGTCTCTGCAGACAGTGCATATCAAAGGGATTATTGCACTTAATGGGYGATTAAAGCCACTCGCCCTTCAGCCTCATGCCTGCAATGCCACCTTAGGCATACAATAATAACCCTGAAATGAATGGCTGTCATGTCTCGTTGCTTAATTATATTGTCACAAAGGTGCCCTCCTCAGAAACCTTCTTAGAAAATCCAAAAGAAACAGACTCCAGCAGTAGTTTTCTTTTCTTCAAGGGTTTTTGCAATTATTTTATTCCTTAAAACTTAAACATCAACAGCCTTAACCAAGCAAATCCATAGAGCTGCAAGTCCAAAGGCCTCAAGGCTGATGTGAAATATCAGATGGAAACCCTGTCCTGGCAGGAATCCACATGGCACAGAGGGACTCAGTGGTTATTGAAACCTGTAATACCTTTGTTTAGCAGTAATTTTCAAGGGAATTCATTTCAGTTCAAATGAAACATCCAGGGACTTTCCACACACTTTGAGTCACTGGCTCCCAGATTGTGTCAGGAGGGACAGCGAGGGCTCCTCGGGCACAGCCTACAAGTTTCTTGGTGGCCAGAGTTGTAAGTAATGTAATGATCATCTTGTTCCACCTTGTTTGGTTCAAGTCCAGCAGTATTTATTTAACACCGCATGGGCAGCCCCAGACATTCCCTGAAAAAGCAGAAGACTCACACCTTTTCCTTCATGTGGAGACACAAGAAAGAGACTTAGCAATATTTAAACTCCCCCAAATTTGGCTATGCACAAGTCAGCGATAATTCTCTTTTGTTATGTTTTTCCCCAGGAGCAGATGATGTTGAAGCCATTCCTAGTCACATTATTCACAAATGTTACCATGGGGAGTAAACGAATTATTTCTTTGGAGCTTAAACACAGATTTTCAACAATGCTCACAGCCCTCCTTCTCTGCCATCCAAGGGGCACGATGGAAGGCAGACCATGTGGGGCAGTCTCCTCCCATACATGGAGCTAGGTATGAGAATTATTTCCTCCTTTCTGTGTTTTTTCATCCATTTATACACAGGCACATGCAGAATTGTAGCTCATTTTCCATAAATATGACCAAGACCAGTTCCATTTTAAAAATTGCTACAGGCAACAATGTAAGGGAGGAAACCACTCTGCAATGTATTAATCATGGAACTATCAGAGTTTGACAGCTGTTCATGATAAAACATTGAAGAGTTTTACAGAGCTGTGATTTGATAGCTTCGTATTATGACAAGCTAGTCCTGTCTGTTCGTGTTTCAGTGATTAACTCCCATCACTCTGTCCAGCTTTGTGCAGTAAGAGCAGTTTTAGTGGTGCAAASTTTGCCCTTCTGCTACTTAGGGCAGCTCTGATGTGTCTGAGTCTGTCATGGCAGCTTCAGCAAGAGACAAGTCTGGGAATACAGCTTGGGCTGGATAAGCCTCAGCAACACTGCAAAAGGACACACGATCACAGATCTACTCCCCTCATCGATTTTTATTTGCACATTGGGAGCAATGAAATTCATGAGCATCCTCAACCAAACATTCCTCACTGTCATGGCATCACACACATTTCTTTTTCATGATGCTACCTGCCTCTCCAGGTCTGATGTCTAAACACATTTATAGCAACTATTAAACTGCTAATGCAAAGTGCATGACACATATATAAGCAAGCAATATTATGCTAAAAAAAAACCTATCAGAGTTTCAAATAATGTCTTGCAATCCAGAATTTTGAAGTTCATAGCTGACTTTCAGAATTACTGGAATTTTTGCCTGTAAAAAAAAATAAAACCTATCCTGTTCTTTGTAATTTCCGTATGTGGAGTCAATCCAGTCCATTGCAATTCAATTCACTGACTCCAACAGTAAAGAAAACAACCATTAGCTAGCCACCTGTAGAGATTTCCTTTCTTCACATGGTCCAGAGCCTTTAATCTCTTMGCAAGCACAAGTGGCTACTGAACTGCATTTGCTCAGGGCTCAGTTGAAAACATGAATTAACGGAGTTGTAATACTGCTTTAAATGAAGAAGTTTAACATTATCCCTAAACATTACAGCTAGTTTACAGAAGATTAAATCCATTGGAAACCCAGCTACACATATTCATGCTAGTTTTGGTGCTTARTAAGGTGTCCTTATTAGAACAATAATCACAAGACAATTTAGCTCTAACTAATGCATAGCAGCTACTGTAATTAGAAAACCCCTTATAATAGTGCAGAGCAGCAACAGTTAATGGAGTTATTAAAAAAAAAAAAAAAAAGGCAAGCATTACCTCAAGAGGGAATATAGTTCTTCCTTTAGAAAAAAAACTTTTACATAACAACCTAAAAGGCTAGCAGGTCATTAGTCATTTTCAATAATGACAACAGGTAATTTATTGTCATGCACATGCCACGCAGTTAACAAAGGGGTCAGCTCTAGGTGTGYTAGCAGCAGGAGTTCTCAAAATAGATGTGCAAGGAACAGTCACACTAACCTAAAAATTAGGTCAGGTTTTCTATACTTTATTTTGAATCAATTTATTCCCTGATAGAAATACTAAAATTTACAATTAAAAATATCCAAAGAATCAGATTACATTCTCAAAAGCTAATAATTGTGAGCATTCAATCAGCAATGCATTAACATAGTCAGAGTATTAAATTTAGGCTCAGTCTGAAATACAAAAAAAAAAGGAAAAAGAGGGCTATTTAAGGTGTCTCAGATAATTTCTAAAGAGGCAGGACCTTGTAAAAGTGACTGTTTCAGAAAATATACCTGTTAGCTCACGTGCTGATATGTTGCAAGTCAACAGACCCGTATGTGAGTGGTGACATCCATGAAGTCATCAGCCCTCAGCAGGTTCCAGCACCATCACAGATTCTGCATCTGAGAAATTTTACAGCCAAAGCGTCTGCAGTTTTCCTGGATGMTGGGAAAGAAGTATCTCTTAACTGCATTATTGCACAGAAAACATATGATGTGGTCATTTTTTGGTTTAAAGAACAACTATTACACAACGTTTTGTTTCCACTGATCCTGAATCATCTTTTAGCTCAGATGAGAGCATAAAGTGTCTGAAAAYCCATCCATCTGAAGAARAATGCCAAGAGTTTTCATTATTATCAAGAATACTATCAGGGGAACAAATCTGGATGATACCTGGTGGAAGCTATTGCCAGAGTTCCCCCAAACTCTCCCTCACCCCACAAACACCACCTGGGATGTGTAAGAAGCTGGGACTTGCTGCCTTCGTAACTTCACTGGCTTGGTGACATGTTATGAATAGGAGAAATATTAGGAATGATTTTAAGCATTCCTTCCCTGACGCTCCAAATCCCTTGTTTACTTTATTGCCTGAGAGCTGTCAGATCGGCCCCTGAGTTGACAAGTCTCAAAGTTGAGTGAAGTTGTCAAACAATGATTTGCAGTAGGCAGCCACCTCYGAAGGGTTTCAGTACACAGGAATTYGAAGAGAAACACCGATAACCTTTCAAACTCCCCTAGCTTTCTGCTGTTTGACATGCACAGAGTTTGAAGCAATGCCATTTGACACAAAACCATCAAACTTGAAGTAATTACTCAGCTGCATGGGAAGAGGTAGGAAAATACTTTGCCTTTTTTAAACAAGATTCCAGGTGGTGCTGATCTTGAACCTCAGAAAGCTTTATCAAGAATTATCAGCCTGGAAAACACAGCCATAAGAAAGCTGCTATTGCAAAGCCAACATGGCTACCAAAGTCAGTCCAAATTATTGAATTCAAATCCAAATATTAACTAAAGCAGAAGTTTGAATTTGTTTGGGTCTGGAACTTTGAGGAAATTTAAGCTCTCTCAG
The DNA here is from genome assembly GCF_030028575.1 of Malurus melanocephalus. Classification (NCBI taxonomy): domain Eukaryota; kingdom Metazoa; phylum Chordata; class Aves; order Passeriformes; family Maluridae; genus Malurus; species Malurus melanocephalus. The sequence goes on from NW_026623449.1 coordinate 432,117, forward strand.
TGTATAAACCTAGGGAACAGTGACGGTTTTGACAATTGTTATTTACCAGGAAAGAAAGTTTACAACTCGATTTGGAAATTTCCGCAATTTGTAATCCCAGAGGGGTCCTTTGGGTTCCTCCCTGGAAACTGCAGACTGTTTCAGTGCTGAACTCTGTTCTTGAAACAGCAACTTTAAGAGAAGCCCGAAGTTCAGTGAGTATTTCAGAAAAGTGAATACGCTTTCCAATAATAAATCCATCATTAAACTTCTTGGCCTCGTGGCCTGCATCTCTTAACACCTCGTGCCATTTGTACGCGTTCTGAAAGGCTGCGGGAGGATGCTGTTGGCTGATGGGGCTGCCCTGGCAACTCCAGATTTAAGGAAGAACAGAAACCTTTCTTTTGGTAAGATGATCAACTTGATACCTAACTGCTGAATGAATATAAAACCCCCCAGAAATTAATTTTGCAATGAAGTACATAGTTTTGGTTTATAATATAAGAAAGCCAAATATATTTGATCATTTATATTTAGGCTTACATAAACAAGTATGGCATGTGTACATATGACTTCCTGATACTTTAAAAAGATGGAATTGTTTTTTAGTATTTTAGATTGCTGTATTTTTTTCTGATTTAATAGTTAATACATACACTCATGATTTATAGTTTCTGTAGAAATTTCACAAAAAACAACTTTGTARGTAATTCCTCTTTTATTAAATTAATTAAATCGTCAGTCAAACCTTTTCCTGACTTCCTCCCTCCAGTCATAAGAAAAAGAGCAAAATTCCCAATTTCATTTTTCTCTTTTAAATCAGTCCAATAGAAGGAAATGAACTTTTCAAAGGGATCGCATGGAGGCTGCAGAGTCAGGATTGGCGGGGTCCGTTCACTCTCCAGCACTGATATCCTCTGTGGCCTTTGGCAAGACACCCAGCCACTTTTCCACTCAGCTTCCCTGGAGGGAAAAATGGGATTTATGTAGCGTTAGACCCATCAGCTATTTGAGTCTTGTTCCTTTATTTCCTACAGTGCTTGTATGAGTCCCACTCACTTTGAAGGAGGTTTCTGGCAGCACTTGGCGCTACACAGTCGCCAATGCTAAACCTTAACCCTTCACAGGAGGAAATTGCTCCTCTGAATAAAACTGGTCCAAGCAGCATGTGCTGTCTGAGAGCTGAGCAGTGACCTTAGCTGGAGGAAAAAGTGGCAAATGCTACAATTCAGTCAGGTCAGCTAGCAAGACTCTAAGAACTACTCCAGGATTATGCTGAGACAAGAATGCAGAGCCCACGCTACTCTCCCAATACTGCAAAAAAAAAAAGAAAAAAAAATAGGAAAAGACAGCCAAACAAAGCAAAGCACCTGCAGCATGAATTTCTGGGCTTTGGCATAAGAATTAGATTATGTTGCTTATAGGACAATAATTAGGAAGGGAGTTTCTAGCTCATAATTAAAGAGTTAAGGGCTTACCAAGCTGCGAGTTGCAGATGTATTACGTGCCATAAAAGGTGTCAGGAAAAGTTCAGGAGAGTTGTGAAGAAATCCTGCCAAAACTCATGCCCAAACACATTTAATAACAAAATATGTGTACATGACAAGCATGTCTGACAGCTCGGTTTTCCAGCCACTACATGGTGTTTTGAAGAAACATTAGATGTTGATGGATCTGCTTTTTATAGGTAATGGTGCAAACTAAAAGGAAAAGGGAGATAAACATTGTATAACCTAATTAATGCATTAAYGTAGCTTCTTCCTCGTAAACCTTGGCAGCAAATCCATTTATTTTTGACAAAGCTATTTTGATCCTGTTGCAAGGAGTCTTGCTTGCTTGGTGGAAAGTAACAATATTCATTTGAGTTCTGGATGGTTTCCTGCCCTCTCCTCCAGCTTCATATTTGTTACTTGTTGAAACAAGTGATGTACTTTCAGTCCACAGGCTATAGCTAGGTTTGCTAAAAATATCACATCATTTATGTACTTCATCCCAAATGGTTGGTGGTGATGGTAAAGCAGAAGGGACCCCACACTGCCAAGGCTTTGCACCCACTCAGGAACTCCCTGAGATGTGTCTGGGGGTGTGAACACTGAAATCCTCCGTTTTTGTGGAGGCTGGGTAGAGGATCAGGGTCTGGCAAAGTAAGGCAGGCAGATCTCACACTGGCAGATGGAAAGCTGCCTTCTGCTTTGCATCTCCCTTTTACCTTCTGATAAAAGATTCTCCTTCTTGCTGTAGGAGTTCACATTTTAAGTCCTGATTCTGAGTCTTTAGCGCTGGACTATTTTTTTCCTGTCTACAGTCCCAGGGAAGTCATCAATACTGCTTGAAATATGCACGACCTGTGTCTCTTTGCAGGATCAGGGTCCAGTACAAACAATCCTGTGCCATTTAGTTTTGTACTACATGCAGCCCCAGAGCTTAATATCATAGRGCACATACCCTATACAGAATACAATTCTGCATTCCCAACTGCAGAAATTAATTAGCAGCCAGTAAAGCTATATGTGTGATTTAGGAACGGTGAATGCAACCTTGGGAAAAGGTTCACATCAAAAGCACGCTAAGGAGGTGAACAGGATGGAGCTGCAAGCATATTTTCTCAAGAAAAGCAATTAAAAATGACATGATGTTAGAATAAGTCAGTCCAGAAAGAATAACAGAACATTCACCTGCAAGTAATCTCAGGAGACTGGTCAACGCTGGGAGGAAAAAAAAAAGTGGTCTCACAAATTGCCCAGTGTTTAACTTGAAGTCCATTTGTTAATTTTTGTAAACACTGCTGCTTCCGTTTTGCACTGACACGCTATTGACAGTGGGGCTCGGGTCCCGCCAGGAAGGAAGTATCGGGTTTCAGGCAGCTTCGGGACGCTGCTCAAGTCTATCTTCACCTGAAGGGCTTTGGAAGAGCTCCCGACAGAGCGGTGCTGCTCGGGATCGTGGAGCACTCAGTGCCCACTGCCAGCTCAGCCGGGACTGCCCTTCCTTCACCCAGCCCTGCCCGGGGATTTCATTGCCCCGCCCCAGCCACACTGCAGCCCGGGCAGATTCCTTCTTTCCAGCCACATTTACCCTGTTACAGATTCAGCCAGACAGGCTGGGACACCTTCATGTGGAACTCGGTGTAGCTTCTTCAGCCCAGCCATCCTGCATGCTGCCCCCTCTTGCTGCCAGCCGTCCCAGTTGGTTTCTCAGTAGGATTTCACTCATATTCACTCAATTTGATATAACTCTGTCCTTAATAACATGGGTGCTACTCTGGCTGTAGGATGCTCATCACATATGCCTTGTTTTTAACTAAATGGTTTCAAACAGAAGGCCCAGCACCATGATTTTTGAGCATCTTTTCTGCTGAAGGATTAGACGCAGATTGCTCAAGATTTGAGAAAKGCAATTCCACATGTTAWGATACTGGAAACCATAGGCCTACAYCAAATTAATAATGMAAGCAGGAAAGCACCTAAGGCAACTACTTATTTAGTGTATGTACTAAATACAGAAAAAACTGGTTTCTAGACAGYTTCTGGGGCACTGGACATGCTGATCAGATAATTTCAGATTACCCATAGAAACAATTGCACATGTTTATGTGAAATACAGGTTATTGCTAGCTTTGTTCTACTAGCTCCACATGCTAACTCTGAAGGTTAAATATTTTGCTTTGAAAGAGTTTAAACAGTAATTTGACAAGTGGTCTGAAATCCTCATCCCGTTAGCAGCCAGCAGGTCCTGGTGAGCATCACAAACCAGGAGGGAGCTCCTGAAGGTGTCCCATGGCTGTGAGTGGGGCTGTCCTTAACCGAGGTGCACCAGGCAGCTGTGGGTGAGGTGCAGCCTGCTGTGGGTGAAAAGGAGCCCCCAGGGAGCACAGGCAGGGCTGGGACACAGCCGAGCCAGCAGAGTTCCTGCAGCCCCAGCTGGTGCTGTCCAACCGCTCTCAATCCAGGCAAACCTTGTGTCACAGCCACCCACTGMCTTTGTCACCTCCACACGGAGCAAGCAGGACACACTTGGAGCACCATCACTAGAGGCTTTTCCATGGATTCAGCTCAAGAAGGGGAGACTGGTCACTGTTGAGTGGTGCACRAGAACATATCTATGCTGTGAAAACCTTTGTGGTCTGTTTTTAAAGGTAACTCAAGGGCTGCATTTTCATTTCAATTCCCATTTTTAAGACACACACCTTTTTTCCTTTTTCATTTTTTATAAGCCTTCCTGCTTGCYTTATTTATACCTCAGGTACATGTGGTATGATGGACTAATCTTAAACATTTACAGCCCGAGGTTGGTTTGCGGTATTTATTTCAACTTATTATATATTATAGTATGTTTTTGATTATATATGACAATCAATTTGCTGGAATTTATAGCTCTCTGACTAATATGCTTTCATGATGTACTTGCCCTTAATTTGTGGATTTTATGGAGAGTTTATTGAGGTTGKATTTCCCGCTTCTCTTTCCACTTGCTCTTTCTTTTTAAATTTCAATTTGTGTAAATGCGTGACAGAGAGAGAAACAGAGAACATGAAATTGTAACAGTTACAAAAAATCATAGATAGTTTGCCTCACAGATTAAGGCTCCCAGAGCAGTCCCACAGCAGCCTTTCCTGGGCTCAGTGACCATATGGGGGAAACCCTCTCTACCTTTGAATTTGGTCCCTCAGGACAGACAAAATCTTTTGAGCAGACTCAGGACCCAAGATGGGAATTGCACCAAGACCAGCAGAGGAGTAGAGACCAAGAATTATTGTGGGCCCAGACTGGCACAGGCTGGAGGACACAGAGCACACTCAGCAGAGGCATCCATCCTCCCTTCCYCATGCTTTCTCCTTACTGCTCAGCTCCTCATCTGTTTGCAAACATCCCATCTGCCTTTGGCATATATGCTGAGATCAATGAGAGGCATACAGCAACAAAAGAAACAACCTGGACCTGCAGTCCGGGCCCACATTTTTAAGTTCTTCCCACACTAAGCACTTTCTAATTTAAACCCCCTGGTTATGGGATTTAGGTAGCTCCCAAGCAGTGTTAGTTTGATTTTTCAGACCAGATAAAAAATGTTTCAGGTTCTCAGCAAACAKGATTTGACACAGTGCTGAAAGGTAAGAAGTCAGGGGAAAGGGGGGTTCAGCTCACATCTCAGCTCAGATAACGAACGTGCRAAGCACAGTAAATAGGCCACAAGTAGAGGCAGATTGTGGCGAGGAGGTAAGAAACCCACTGTGAACAGAACAGGGACCTCAATCAGTCCCTCCCCAGGCAGTGATTACAGCAGCAATGACTGAAAAGCGTGTAACAGCCGTGGCATCTGAGTCTGCCCAGACTGCCTTCCCGGGCAGCTACCCTCGCAGGGGCTGTCTGGAGTGAGATTAAGCTGGACACATCAAAGAAACATCAAGGCAGGTAGAGCTGTGAGCTSTAGGGAGAGGATGACATAAGATGACACCTGATACAGGAGGAGATGAGAMCCACTGGAGCCTGAGGCTGAGCTCTGGTGCACTGCCAAAGGGTCAGGGAGATGGAGGGAAGGCAGAACAGAGAGGACAAGGGCTATCACCTACTCACGGTGCTGCATCAGGATAGCTGTGGAGAGCAGATGTTGATTTTGGTCTTCCTTCTCACCTCCCTCACAAGAGTGTTGCTTCATGTGGCCTCAGACAACTGAGGAGCTGCAACCAACTGGCAAAAACAGGGAAAAAAAAGAAATGTTCAGAAAAGGGAAAATGCAGGCACTTAGCAGCGCAAGTTTGATTAAARTTTAATGAGACTGAAGACTCTTTGAAATGCTTGTAACAACTTTAGGTATCTTCTGACCTTAGAGAGCACCAAAATCCAAAGCAACAAAAAATTTAGCAAAGAAAACTGGACTTGCTATAGAACTGAGAGAAAAGTCTCTAGGCTATMAAATACCTTAACAGAAGATACACAACATACAACCTCTTTTAAATATGTCCACAGATTTTTTTTTATTGATTTCTACTCAAACCTAATATACCTATGCAGTTCTTTGCAATGGCACCATCGCTGTTAAATATGAGTGGGTTTTTCCYGTAGCCCACGCTCCCCACCCAGACTCCCCCTCTTTCAGGGTGATTCTGGTTCAAGATGCTGGTCTTCCCATAAGAACAACAGGAACCATCTGAGAAATTCAGGTTTGTTACTAGTCTAATTCAAGATTCATCACCTACTGCTTTTTGAGAGGGAAGAGGGGGCAGCATCCATGTCGGAGAATTTCCAGAGCTGTCCACATATCACTAAATGCCTTTTGGGCACAATCCGTGATGGGGAAGGGGGAAATTATGCAGTCACTGCTTTATCTCATGAACCTTGCTTTTCCTGTTCTGATATCCTCACTGCAAAGATTATACAAAATTACTAGACTGCACAAAGACTGTAAAGTGCTTTACTTTGCTCAGAAGAGGGATTACGTGTATTTTACCTTATGACACCACAGATCTCGTGACACCACAAAGTGGGTGAATGTTTTGGGACATCTGCACTTCTGAGCTCCTGCCTCAAGCTATTCTTCATTATTTACTGCTAACTAATGAGCAGTCAGGTGGCTGATTCTTTTAACAGAGGGCACCGTTTAGACTGCTCTATACCCTCGAGCACCATTTACCATCTCACACTTTGGTCTGGGTTTTTCATTTAAGCAAATATCTCCCTTCCTTGAAACACTGCTGGATATAACAGATAGAGAGGCAGCCATGTACCAAAATAGACGCATTTCTAAACATTTCCAGCTGCCTTTAGGGCCCATATAGTATATGAGGTGAGATACTGTGAGGTTTCACCACACAGTAAAGAGCAGCCAAAGGGCATTTTCTAAACTTTTTTTTCCTACTGTCTTCCATTTGATGAAAGACTTGTGGTTAAACCTTTATCTTCTATAAACATTTAAAAGAAGGTTACCTTTTATTTTCACGTCTCACTTTTGTTTCATTAGAAGACAGGTTTTACTGCAGTAATTCAGGTGATTGATACCTTGGATCACCTTCAGAAAATAGATGTTAATGATCTGTATCTATGTCTGCATTCCAGCACAGATGTGAGCACAGATGTATTTGCATGCAAAATGCCCACGAAGCAGTGTTTCTTTCCAATGGCATTTTTTCTTTGCCTTTACATAAGGCAGCTCCCATGCAYGTGGTATGGAATCCTCTAGGAGCAGTATTTTTGTCAGATTGCTCTCACTCCTTTCTCTTCCTCCCACACCTCAGCAAGTACCTTCGTGCCAACCAGGTTTACTAACTTTTTTTAAGCAGCAGACCAATGGTGATTCTGTGGCAAGCGTATGGATGTGGTTCATAGCCAAGAAGTTCCACCAAATTAATTTTAAAAAAAAAAAAATTCCAGTCACAGCCTCACCACTGAGGARAAGAGGGACAACAGAGAGCCTGCAGTTAGGCAGGCATCTTCTGTCATTTTAAATGGTTATTGCAACCAACTGCACTCCAAAYCCCCACTGCAAAACAGCTCAAGCTCTGGCTGGTGACTTGCAGTCACTGTGCCATCACCAACCGTGGCTGCACGTCCAGAAGGGACCACAGGAGCATTTCAAATGCACAGGGTTTATGTTAAGTGTTTACACTCACCCTGTCTCCCAGTGAGGAAACTGTGCAGCAGTTGCTCTCACTGTATTCTGAACATGCAGGTTGAGCAGGGAGGTGGCACTAACATTTAAGAAATGCCTAATATTCCAAAAGTCAACACTGAATTAGGCTGCACATCTAAATGAACATTAATTCTTCAGTGGAGTGGTAGCTTAAAATTTAATAGGTAAACTCTTCAGAAAACTGAAGCTCTSTCAGGAAAGTTGGAATTTGTAAAAGAGCCCAGAAAGCTACAGAAAACTATTAAATCTCCCTTGTCCTTAAAGTTTGGGGTATTTTTTTTCCTTAGCAACCAGACCCAAAATTCAGAAGATGCCAGAAAACTATGAACTTATTTTAAATGAGCTGTGGAAATCTCCTGCTGTCCTGTGTCTCTCTGTCTGCAGCTATGACCTTCCTGTCCTAGTGTCATGTGTCTGATCGTATAAAGAAATAATTCATAGTGCACTTCTTAYGTTGTGCATAGTAATTGATTAAAAATGCCTCGTATTTCATTTCACTTATTTAATTCACTTATTAAATTTGAGTCCAAACAAACAATGTTAGGAAAGTATATAATTTTTTTTAAGCCTGAGAGTTTTTACACATTCACAAAACAATGAGAGGTTGACCTGGAGAAAGCAGTTGTAAGYGCAGACAAGAAAAATTACGTCATTTTTCTGTTAAAGAGAGATTYGTACCAAAAGCATGAAGCATACAGAAATGTAGGTATAGAAAAAAATCTGAAATACACTTTAAATTAGAACAGATCTGCTCGGAGATTGAAGAAAAATGAGGGGAAAAAAAAAACCAGCTAAAAAGTCCTAAATGCCCAAATCTTCTTGAAACAGACCTGTGAAATGAATAGTTGCTTCTGTTTACTAAACTCAAATAGTTCTCTTAAAATAAAAACCCTTTACAGGAGAGTAATTTCCTAAAAGAGGTAACTCAGTCTGCCAAAATGTTAATTTAAAAGGAGATTCTGTTTTGGATGTATTCTTAGAACTGTGAAAAGCAGACAAGCTCCTTCTTTTCAGCAAATCTCATCGCTCTTTCTTTTCAGCAAATCTCATCTCCCTTTCAAATATTCCCTCCAGTGAATAATAATGCAGGAATAATAACTGAAACAAT
>NW_026623449.1:441150-584674 GCF_030028575.1 Malurus melanocephalus
AGCAGCAGTTCCTGCCTTGCCATGGAAGCTTAGGTTGTGATTAATTAATGGCACTTCAGTCTCCTGAACTTTATTTGGAACATCTTTAAAAAGGCTCTTGAGAGAAAAGGAAKCTGCAGATTCTCTTCTTGCTACTGTTTAACTTCATCACTTTCCGATCTGTAGTTACTGGATGTTTCAATTTATCAGCAGACCCAGCCAGGAGGGGCCATAGCCCATTCAGTTGAAAGAAGGATTCCACGTGGGATCCATGGAATCACCAAAGACCAGCCTTATCCTGGGCCTTGGAATCTTACTGTACTCTACAAACTGACTTGGCAGAAACCATATACCCCAGAACAAAACTGTCATGAGCTTTTTCATAATGAAGGAGAAATCTTGCTGGTTCGGGAGCAAGAACACCCATCAGGAATAATGTGGATGATGAGACATAAGAAATGAAACAAAATAAGCCTCACTATTTTGGTTTCTTTATTCTGGCAATGTCTTTTTATCTGAGATGAGAGAGTTTGAAAATAATGAAACAAAAAGGTGGGGGGAGGGAAAGGAAAAAAGCAAAAGAGCTACCCAGTGATCCATATCCTTCAGCAACAACAGAAACAAAAGCACTGCTAGTCAAATTTATGAGCCTTGAGAGGTCTTGGCTGAAGTCAGTAGAGAAATATCTCCATTAAACACCCCCTCTCCCCARCTAATCCCAAACTCCTTCCCTCACACACTTAATGAATGAGCTCAAAATATCCATGTTTTACTGTGAGCACAAAGTTTCTCTCTCTTGCTCTCCGTCTCTTTGGGCTGATAACTGATATCACCTTCAGATTGTGCAGCTGAGTATAAAAATAAAAGCACTTGCAGCTTCCAGACTGAAAGCTCGATGGGAAGAGGGAAGCAAGCTGCTGAGCCATTCCTAATCTACCTGGAGGAGATTTTTCACCAGAGCCCTTCTCTGGAGAGCAGCTCACAGCAGCTCTAATGGCAGCAAGGCCACGACAGCCATTCCATGATTTTAACACACATTTAACCCACAAATATCTCATGCAGGTGCTGAGGTATGGGAACACTTGTGAGAGGATTGGAGCAAAATGTGCGGAGAGGGAAAAATGGCCACAAGCAGGGATTCACTCTGCCAGTGGCTTCCCTGTCTTACCCAGCCAGGAGACAGAAAGCCTCTTTTCATGCAATTCAAGCCCAAAATGTCTTTTTATACATGCTTAGCTGTGATTAAGTTTATAACATTTCCTAAACTGCTTTTTTCCTCTTCTGCATTCTAAGGTTTCTGACTATCAGCTTTTCAGGAAAATTCATGGGAAGCAAGCCTCTGCAAAGAATAAGGTGGGTAAATGAAATTCTGCACTGAACTGGGCTCACAGCCTGCTGTGTACTTTGCTTATAAAACAGAAGAAACACTGTTAATCTCATTTACTTTTGGTTGATGCCAACTACTTAAAGAAAGAAATCTCCTACTGAGTTCAGAGCCTGTTTCCCATTGAAATTTTTGGTCACAAATGGAAATGATACATTTCTACTCGTATCTTATGCTAGAACTCATACTTCTGACCTAGCAGCTCAGATAAGCAACATCACTGACTCCTTGAACATAGATACAGAAACACCAAAAAAACTAGAATGGTAGGCTCGTCTCAGCATTTAGCTAAACCTTTAGTTTTGCATCAGTGACTCCTAGTGATGTCCATTTCCACAGTGGACCCAGTCCTGTTAAATGTCCAATTTCTGGTGCCAAGTCATTAATCACAACTGAAAAGCAGTTAGATTTTTTTTTTAATAATTGGCTTCTATCTGGAGTCATGTTAGATCTCTTTAATATATAATCTTTCAGCTTCCTGGTTGCCATCAATTTTCTTTAGAAACATCTCTTCAAAGAAACATTTTACTAAAATACTGAGGTCTTYATCTCTCATTGTTGCTCGTATTTGCTGGCTTCATAGTATATCTAGGAATTATTAATTCTTTCATGTCCCTGTTTAAGGAAGGCAGAGATTCTACATTTTTTGCACATAGAGAAGGGAGGYTGTCACCCATGAGCTGGAAAAGCTGTTGGCAGTGGCAAAGCCAAGTGAAGGCTCCTTGTTGCCAGCGGGAAAATTAAAGTGTTAACATTAGTTCTGTCATGAGGTATTAAACTAATTCCTTGTTTCAGACCACTGCTATCCTGCTGAAAGGCCAAATCAGCTCAATTATTAAGCATGAGAAAACTCACGCTGTGTTGCAGGGTAAAAAAAGCTCTGCCATACCTTGCTTCCCTCCTGCAACAAACTATTAACTTGTTGAGGGAAAAGGCAGATGTTGCTGCTGAGATGACCCAGGTCTGGAGAGGCAACTCTATTTCTACCTTGGAGCCAGGTCTGAGGAAGTAAATTTCCGAAACCATGCCACCCCTCCACMTCAGCAACAATCCTGAACTACACCCTACACTATTACACATTTCACATCATCCCACTGCAAGCTGCAGCACAAAAATCCAAGGGTTAAAATCATATGGAATCGGTCCTTTCCTTGTCATTGTCATCACAGGTAGATGAGATGCTCCAAGACATCTTTCCTGTGGTTCTGGACGTTGTTTTGGATAGGGATGGGCAGTACTCACACTCACTTTGCCTAGCAGAAGACTGGGGACAAGAGAGAACCAACCTGCTGAGACAAACCTCCTTTGTGAAAGGTCAGCTGGGCACTGCTCCTGCCAGAGCCTGAACAATCACCTGAGAGGGCAAAGTCACACTCGTGGCTGCAAGGACATGTCAGTGACACTGCTCAATAGGCGAGACCCCACCCTCAGCACAACGTGAATGTCCCAACTCTCTGGGGCTGCTCTAGAGCCCACTGAAGTCAGGGGGTAATGCAGCTGCAAGTTAAATGCAAGCTGTTTTCTGATTTCCTAATCAAGAGAGCTTGAAGTAATGAACACTTGGCTAAAAGCCCTACCAAAAAATTCCCAATTAATTATTGATTATTGCACATAAAGTATTATTCATCAATGCATGGTGGTCCTACAAAGCAATATTTTTGTTTTAACACAGATTTAAGCATTTGGGCTAGGAAAATGTTATCTCACTTTGAGTCACATTCTGAAGACTTATACACCAGCTTTCTCCCTGGAAAAAAAACACATCCAGAAGTGGAGTCATAAGTTACATTCTTTGCAAGTGTTCCACTTCTCTCTACCTGCCGAGACAAGCACATGAGTTTTCACATTGCTGAATGAAACCACTTGACATAAGCCTTCCTGGCAAAACTCCATCAACATGCGAATGAAAAGCTCAGTCTCATTATAAAGGGGAAAAAAATAACACTGATTTTTGAATGATTAGCAGCATACACTCCATTAAAAAGCACGAGTTCAGATTACATTTGTGAGGCACTGCATCTGCAAGGTGACAAGGGACACCAGACTGCAATTGGATTTTACAACCTAACAACACCTTTGAAAACTTGGAGGACTCTTCTTGTCAATCCCTCTTCTGGGGCAGCATCAGGGGCCAATAGGGCTCTGACACTCCCACATGCACTACCCCAAGGAAAACAACACTTTCAGTCCTGCCTATCTGCTCTGTTCTGCCACAGCTCATCCTCAGAAAGGGGCTGTTTAACCAGCATTTGTCAAGCTCTGACCTCCTGCAACAGGGGCCCACCAGCACAGGTACAATCGAAATAATGCATTAGTACATCTAGACAAATGAGTTCCTCCTTTTCCTTCAGCAGTGGCATCTTGGCTTGTGCACTCCCTTCAGAGATGTTAACAACTGGCAGCTCTGCTYAGGGAGATCACTGATCTAATTTATTTTTCCTTCCCCCTTTAGGGAATGCTATCACAAYGCTCTAAGATCATTGCCTTGTACATCTCACTCCCCTCCCCTGATGAAATGGCTCTGAAATGTCTGACCTGATCTGTGGGGGAAGCTGCACCCTCACAAGCCCTTCCATTAACTATTMCTGCTGACAGCTCGTTGTTCCTTCAGTGAGCTGTCTCTGCTTACCCAAGGGGATGCTTCTACAGGACCTTCACTGCTGGCTTTTAACAGTCTTGTGATCACAGCTCACAGCATACTGGTTGACAAACTCTTGTTTTAAGAATGTTTTATTCTCAGCATTTGCTTTCCCATGGTGCTGCTCAGCCTAATCTTGGGGACACTGTTTCCATGCCATGTCTCAATGTGTCTAGGGCTTAGCAGCAGCAGTTGTGTTTGGAACCCAGACAGCCCCACCTCTGAGGCCTCAGAGGATGCTGTTCCTTCTACTCATTTTTGAGGCATTTGAAATGCTTTAACARGACGGAGTGAAACTTTACAGGTTTGAGCTTGTTCTCAGTGTGTGTTTGTTCAGCAACAGTTCCTTGTAAATGTCTCATCTGAGCCTGTACTTAAAMTGGGAAACATTTCAGAACAGTTGGATGGAAAGCACCTTAGCAGCAAATGCAGYCACCTGGAGGAGTTGCTCTCTGGGGCCATCACATCAGCCTCTCCTAGCAGATAATGTTGATGTTGACTGCAAAGCCATGATACACAACAAAATAAAAGGAATATGTGTTTATTATTGTTGCTACAAACTGCAGCAATTTTCTGTGGCATGCAATGCTTGCCACCCTTGTGTTCATGTGTTCTTCCACACCGCCCCCCTCTTTGGGATGACTTGTCTATGGCAGCTCAGAGAAGCAACATTAAAAAACCCTAAATATTACATTTGTCTTCTTTCCCCAGTGGGGCTTTGTGCCTTCATACATTTCTGCTGTGAGTGTGGTTTCTCACAGCTGCACCTTTGTACCATCCATTACCCCTTGAGAGCTGTTGGGCATCACCTGCTTTTACAGTCAAAGCTTTACAACTCTCCTGACAAGGTACAGCTTTTATTTTTCTCACACTGGGACTGAAAACTGATAGCTTGTATGCCAGTGGAAAAAATATCCCTTCCAAGATAACATATTCTCCATCTCCAAGCAGATTATTCCCTTTAAAGATCAATTCACAAAACCCAATTTTCTTAGCCTGCATGATGTTCACCAGAGTTTACTCCTGCCCAGGCTTTCTCATGCCAAATTTTGCATTTTTCCATCCTTCTCTCCAATTTTACCATGCCAAATACATACTAGAACACTTCYGCATTAACATATTAGCCTTTTATGTTCCAAGACAAAAATAATTAGCTTATTCAGGAATATGCATTCATTTGCCTTTTCTCTTATACCTATAAATATATAGTTGGATTCTGCATCATGAAAACAGATGCAGAAACAAAAGACTTTGCACCTTAATTTAAAATAAAAGTTCTTTAAAATTACACCTAAAACCCCCCATGGCTGCATATGCACTACAGAGTAATGTTCATGAATGAACTTGTTCATTCATCTCTTGCTGCTCATTAAATTGCATCATGAGCTTCAAAAAATTGATCACTGAAAATAATGGATTGATATAAATTCACAGTGTGAAACAACTGAAAGTTGGGACATTGGAGGTATTCATTGTTATTTCACATTGTTATATTTATCCGCTYATTATTTCATGACAGCTGAGAGAATATCCCTATATAGAAATATTCATATGTGTATACCCGATATAGAAATATCCATATGTGTATATATACATGTATTTATGTGTGTAAGTATTAAAGATAAGCACGAGGCAATGAAGACCACATCTGAAAAACCTTGGCAGCTGTAGAAGGCAGGTGTTTTCCATGGCGCTCTGTGAAAGAGCGCGCTGCAGTTAACGATGCTGTGAAAGAATGCCCGTAGACCAGAAACATATGCATCAACAGAAGATTAGAGCCATGACAGACCTGCAGGTATATGGCTAAAAGCACAAGGCTAAACATCAGTGCACTCAATACACTCAATCCTACATCTAAAAGCATCTTTGAACAAAGAAGTTGCTGTCTGGAATGATACACACACCGGCAACGTGGGAGCTGCAAACATCGCTACTTCCGCTCTGGAATAAAATCAAAGGCGGAGGGCCAGATTCCTAAAAGGCAACGTTCAGTCTCCCACTTTTCCTCTTAGGTTACATCCAAGAGAAAGTAAGGCACAGGATCACATTCTGGTCTTCCAGCCGTATGAAAGACTTCATTGAAATCGATGTGTAAAACTCAGCAGTCCCCTACCATGTAATTTTCTATAYAAMATTTGTGCCATTTCCCACTGGAATTAACTGTAACCCTGAAAATCTCCTGAATCTGAGGCTTGCRCTGCAGAGAGGATGTGCAGCTGTAGAGGGAGCAGGGGGAGAGGGAAGTCTTGTTGTACTCAGTGCTGTCCTGGCACAGAGCCCTGCCTCATGCCCACTCGGTTGTGTTGGCTGCAGCACTTTCTGATCTGGGAGCAGCCAATTATTATTTCTTAAAAAACATAAATAGATAGACTAAAAAGAAAAAAAAAAAGTGAACACATTCACCTTGGTTAAGTAAATGGATTAACTGTGGTATTTTGCACATTTGGCCCACAGAGGAGAATCAGGCAGTGGGCCTGATTCAGTGGGATTTTCATCAGGAAAACACAATCCAGGAAAAGCAGTCCAGCCTCACTACCCAGGCTGCCCTGTCTTCCCAGGCTCAGTTCTGCCCTCCCAAGCCAGTCACAGCTCCTGCCTAGGCTTATCCCTGCCAWTTTATAGTCAAGGATAACAAAATAAACTGTACAGTATGCCTGGCTTTCCAAGCCTGTAAGCCAGCAATAGTATGTTTCTACCAGTAACTGTTGCTCTTCCTGAAAAATGATAATATTTTCTTTGAGCTATATTAAAAAAATTAAATAATTTGGCTCCTCCTACCAAAGTTAAAAGTACCTCCTTCAGGAAACTATTTTAAACCCAAGAAAACAGCAAATGCAGGATATTTTCAGGTGAGTGAGTTCTTGCAATTTAACCAGAAACTAGAGACTGCAGCCATCTCATAACCCTCGAAGTTTCCTTCTGTTTACCTGCATAGGCTCTAATCACATATGCAACATCTGTTGATACTCTGGCATGATTGGCAAGACACCAAAATAACCTTGTCCTGCATAACAAACAGTTGTGGTTTTCATCTCTCTCCTGGTCTCTCTGCTCCAGCATACAAAGCCACAGCAAACCCTTCCTGCCTGCCAGGGTGTGAGTGAGATCAGAAAACGTCCCTTCAAGGGCRTGATAGAAACCAGAATTACATGATTATGGTGTGCTTTCAAAAGTATGTCTTTGGGCCATTTTCAGTTCCTGTATGAAAAGAGTAGGATTAGACGATAAAAACTAAACCACAACCAGAGCAGCAGAGTCAAATACCAAGCCCTYTTGGGCACAAAATCAGGAGAACTCAGAAAGAGCACTGGCTGCTCCCTTCAGATTTCTAAAATGCATCTTTTGAAGCACTTCTTTAAGCACAGATTTGTTTAAGGTTTGGCAGGAACCAGAATCACCCTTGCAGTGCATTCTAGATACGCTGGGAGTGACTGCCCAGCTCCCACTGGCTCTGTGATCAGAGCAGAGACAGCAGAAAAGTGGGAAGAAGCAGCTGAAGTCTGGAGATAAACTGACTTTCTTAAGACTGCACACAGGCCAGAGCTCAAAGGAAATCACATCACCAGAGCGGAGTTTTTCTACCTCTGGGTTTTCCAGGGTTCATGGCCAAAAGCCATGTCAGTGCTGCTCAGACTCTCAGTCTCCTTTTCCTTCAATCCTTTCCATTCCCTGTTCTGCACAGCTGACATTTCCCAGCAGGTGAAGGATGTCCCAGTGCAGGAAGGTTCTCCCACCTCCTGGGGAGCAGCTCAGATCTCCACCACTCCCTCTGGGCTCGGCCCCATTGTCCACCTCTCTTTTTTCTCCCTGGAGGTGTTGATCAAGGTTGGAACTCAAGAGTGAGAGCTCATTTCAGTGGCAGAGGTGCCTGCGTGCCCATAAACCTGAAGGTGGCATCTYCACTGTCACCAACCATCTCACAGGTCCTGAGGAACAGGGAATACAAAGCTGCYGGGTTGCCCTACACGCTGAGGGAATACTGGGATGGATAACTCAGACACACTTATGAAGGTCAGTACAGTTTATTGAAGGGCAAAGACGAGGGATGTTGTCATATACGTGTATTTTCAATTTATAACTCACTCCATGTTTTTTTCCTTTTCAAACCTTTTAAGTTTCAAAAAGAAAAAAAAAAAAAAAAAAGCAAAGAAGCTTCCCCAGGGGATAAGAACAAAGTACAGTTACATGGATGAGGAAAATAATGTGCTTTCCTGTTGCTGAAAAATATCTTACACATTTGGATTACTTCAGTTTTTCCTCAAAATTTATGCAGATGCTGCTGGCCATTTCCCTTTTATACTGATTAGCTTTTTCCAGGAAGCATTTTTTTCCCTAAAACACTCCTTTCCTTCCTGAAGCAGCCTGGTTCATGCTAGAGGATGTTTCTGTCAGAATGAAGTCAGTTATTTCTAAGAGAAAAATCTTGTGTAGAAAGTGATTTTCCAAGACTCATGAAGAAAGTAGCTCATGAAAAAAAAAACCCCAAACCTATAAAAATAACTTTTTGCCTTATTATTTTTTTTAATATGGATTTTATTTCATGAAGGGAAGGGCTTTTTAATGCTTTAAATAAATGTAATTGCATATGCTCATCTCACTCAGAAAACATTTCTACCAAGTACTGAAAAAAATATTTTGATAAGACAACAGTTAATAGGAGCAGCAAGCAACTCCCACCAGTGTGAAGGACTTTGTCTCTTGGTGTGCTGGATTCTGCTTCAGACTGAGATTACCCACATTTGTGTTTGGAAGGTCTGGACTAGGAGCATAAACCAACATGTGCAGGTTTGAGAGAGTTTGCTGGGACTATTTCTGTGTGTGTTTCACAAAGTCATTACCAAAATAAACTCAGCCAAAGACTTGCTGCTGTGAGTAATATCAGCAAATGTCCAATAAAGATAGTAAATAATCTGAAAATTGAGATCTGTATAACTCATGATGATGTAAATCAAAGACACCTTCTCTGACCACCCTGGACTTACTTGGCACCTGCTTTACACAGATGGATTAAAAGGGGTAACACAAATCTTGGGAACAGATTTTGTTCCCAAGAACAAAACCTGAAATTTTTGAACCTGAAATTATTATTAATAAAGGCACATTGCAGGTTAATTACAGGTACATAAATAACAATTTWTTACATGAAAATATTTATAATACCTACTGCTGCAAAACACAGGGTTTCTGGCTGCATGCAAGTGCTAARTTTCCCTTGACTTTACCAGAGGAAGGTCAGTCCCAAGTTTAAAKTAAAATTTAACTGGTGAAATTATCCTAGGGGAAAAGGGGCTCTTGGGGAAAAGGGAGGGCCACTGAGAGAGTTAGGACAACTCTGTGAGGTAATCTCCAAATCAAAATTACTATTTTTTAAAAACCTGAAACACAGCTAAAAATCCTGAAGTTTAAGAAAATCGCCCCTGTATCCCTCAAACTTCTGAAAGGGTCCTTCTTTTCCCCATAATTAAGTCACAGTTCTGTTCCCTCATTTCACTGTTAGGCTCAAGACAAGAAGCCCCACCATGACCAAGCAACAGGATGTCCTGGAGGGTGAATTTCTTCCTTCCCAGTTACAGTAACAAAACCTGACTTGCTTGTCCAGCTGTGACCAAAGCCTTTAAATAATCAGCAAAGAGCCCCATGCAGAAGTCTTTTGGTGTGACATTTACTCCATTCCTTGCTAGTTATTCCCAGGCACTACAAAACCTACCTCTTAGGAACATCTTTGCCAACGAACTTGCCACAAAATCACACCTGGTGTAGCTTGAAAAGGAAGAGGTCTGACACGTTCTCCTAAGTCCCTAATGAAAGTTAAAACAAGCAGTGAGTCAGGGTGGGACAGCTCTACTTTCTGGTCCTCACACTCTCTTTTTCTGCACAGAAAATTTATAGCCTTCGTGTTCCTGCAGTCACACCTTGGCTGTTAATCGCATTCACCGGTGATATGATATCGCTGTAAAAATAATGTCCAGCTCACACTGCCTTGGCTTGGTGTTTCTTACCCAGGAAACCCTGCAATGCAAAAATCACATTTTCTTATACTCTTCAGAGGTCTGTGAGTGTCTGTGCACACACGCATCCACATGCACAAYGTGCATAGGAGCCATCTGTCACCATCAGTTTCTTAAATTTAAAAACATGATTAACTCGGAGACAGGAAGGAGCCTTGGGAGCAAGGGGAAAAAATTGCTAAGATAATTGTTTTACTCTAAATAACCTGACAATCTCTCCTTCTTTGGCATTTTTTAATCAGTTAGAAATACACAACATGACGAGGCAACTTGCATGACCGGTGTCGCCGGTTTAGAGTTTCTCCAAGCAGCTGAATTTATAATGCTGTAGGGTAGAATAACTTTATTTTTTATGCTTAGTTTATAACTATGGAAAATCCTTTATGAGCATACTTCCTCCTAGCACACAGTATCTATCCAATCTATCCTGAAGCATGAACACTGACCCATATTCTTCCTTTCAAAAATGGCAACAGTCCAAAAAGTTKTACACTCCTACGGTTTTGGGGTTTGGTTCAGTCTTGATCTTAGGAGTTAATTTCTCCTRAATTTACCACCACACTATTATGGATTCTCAGAGAAAAGATGCATGTGAACAGGATTCATTGTCATGAACCATTAACTTGCCTGCTGAATTTATTACAAATGTGGGTGGGAAAAGGTAATATCACCACTACAAGACACTTCTCATGTGGCAATGTTATAATCCAGCACCAAGCTTTACAACAGCAGGTCTGGATCCCTTACATGGCTCCAGTCGAGTTAAAGGGACCATTCAAAGACAAGGAGGGTGAAGAAAGAAAATGAGATAAAAGTTTGTTTATCCAGCAAGTGAGCAAGTCACAGCAGGACTGCACAAACACAGCAGATGACACCGTCAGCAGGGAAGGGAATACCCAGAGTACAGTCCTTAGTGAGCCAAGAGAATCCTCTAATGTAGACTGCAGAAAACAGAAAATATGATCACAACCCCTGCTTGAAAGGAGGGGAAAGATCTTGAACTTTGGTAATTCCACCCCGTTCAGTGAACCTTTCTTTTCTCACTTAAATCATTGAAAAAAATAAGAAAGTGTGCTGCTATAGTCTGACTGCCCTTAGCCAAAGGCATTGGGTGGATTTCTTTCAGTGTGAAAGAAATGTGATTTCTTTTCAGTGAAAACAACACTGAATTACACCTCAAGCAGCCAGAAAACTGATTAGCAGATACGGATCTTCAGGCAGATATTTTACTTCCTTTCACTTAAAAAAAACTCAGCATTTTCTTCTACCATCCTGGACTCCTCCTCATTTATTGTGCTAAAATTAATATTAAAATTTATAAAATCCAAGGGGTTATATATCTATCTTCCTCTAAGAGTTTAATAGCTTTAATTTGCAAACAGGCAAAGGAAGATTTAAAACATTATTATGATTAGTGAGCCTCTCAGTACAGTTTTTCCACAACAGGCTTTTGTTATTGAAATAGCCGCTACTGCACTGACTGTTGAAAGAGCCCATTTCTGAATCCAGACTGAGYTTGTGAGCAGCTGAGCCCAGACTGGACTGGAGGTGCTCTGCCCGTTTCCAGCAGACACTTCGCACTTTTTAAGGCTGGGCTTTTATATTTTAAACAACCTTAAAAAACAATTGGAAGTTAGGGAAACATCATTCATACACAGAGTTGAGCTGTGGGCTTAATCCCAGCATCGTGTTACAGGAATCCCTCTAGTTGCCTTCATAAATTTGAAGAAGCTTTCATTACAGGATGGTCCTATTTGATGGAAGGCATTTGTCTCATGATCAGTGTGTAATTATGTCCAATGTTGAATAGCCATTCTCTTCTCCAGAGACTCTGAAAGGTGACACAATGTATAAACGTTTCTTAGAAAATACCTTCCTGAATTAAACTGAAGAAAAAGATATATTTGTTTCAAGAAATGTCTGTTGGATTTTATTCAGCTTTATATTGTAAAAATAATAATATTTATTAATCTTAATATCAGAGCAGGCAAAGTTGTTTAAATATTTACTTTTTGAATATTTTAATAACTATGTTAGTAACAATAACATTTTTTACGGTTTAATGTTTCCAAATTTAATGATTTTTAGTTGTCTCAAGTGCTCACAATGTTTAACCTCACAACATTGTGTCAGTTAAGACTTTCTTTTGGGATTGACATGAGTGGTGTGGACTGAAATAAAAAAGGACAGAGGATTAGATATCTAATAGGATTTTAAACAAAAAGGGTTTGTAGATCTTTCCAGGAGAAATAATAAAGATTAAATGACTATAGATGGGGATTCACACATATATCAGTAAAAACATTCTGGAAAAAATCTTACATGACAACACATTCCTATCCATAGGCAGATATATTTTGTGTTTTATATAATTTTGTAATTCTCATTCTCTCTTATAACCTTTTTGGAACCTGTAGTAAGAGCAGCTAAAACAACTCAAGTTCAGTATGAGCTCGTCACTTCTGGTACTGGAACCAAACTGTGGCCTCAGTGGCATGGCTACATTGCTCATGTGAGCCTATGGGAATTTTATCAGAGAAAATCTTCAGTTTTCTGGTTTTACAGGGCAAGCTGAGAGCAGAATTTGGCCCCCCACAGAGGCTACCCAATGCCTTGCTGCTCCTGGTGCCAATTCCASCCTCCCCTGCCTGGAGGTTTTTGAGTCTCTTCAGTGTCAGAGCACAAGGCTCCCCGGGAGCTCCCACCAGTAGAAGATGCTTTCACTCAGCTGGGGACAAGTTCAGTCCCTTATCCTCAAAGGGGACAGAATAATGTCTGAGTGCTGCAATTCCTCACCTTCAKGTCCCTCCATTGTTTAATTAATTTTATTTTACTTGTTTAGTCAGCTGATTGACTGTCACCTTAAAGGTGTCCTAAGTTGARGGCCCCATTTACTACGAGTCACTTTTTCAAAATCAGAGGAGTCTCCTGAAACAAGCTCCTTATACCATTATTGTTACAACAAATTCCAAAAAATCACAAAGTCCGGCAAGGAAACAAAAGGGAAAAAAAGGCAAACAAATTATTATTTGTTAAAACTGACTGCTTCTAAGAAGTGCATTTTTACAAGTAAAATAAAAAGCAATGAAAAGGTTCTCACCAGATTTTAATGAAACATCTCTGGGGAAAATCCATTAGAAATACATTTGCAATGAGTCCAGTGTCAAATTTCTACTGTAAATATGGCAATTAAGAAGGTCAAGTTACCCGATATTGTGTAAGAGTGAAATGAGCAGTTAAAAAGGAATTTATGTTGAGAGTATTTTGTATAAAATTTATGTCTTTTACTCTCTGTTAAAAGACATCACACATTTTCTTATATGTTACAGGACRTTCTATTCACAATAAAGTGCTACTGAAATAATGATCCATCACTGGTTTTCCTCCATGCAAACTCTTTGGAATTGTGCTTGAATCCAATGCACCRATTAGCTGGGAGCTGAACCCATGCCAACAAGAGAAGGGCTGTAAATTGTTGGATGAGTGTAAATGACACCCACGCCACTGGGTGGAGCAGAGAAAAATATGTAACTCGAGATGATGAAGTGTCCTGCTGTGACATAAATGGAGTGGAAAGGCACTTAGTCCAGAGAGGACCTTAAATGGTTTAAAGCCAAAAAATGCCCCAGTAATGTGTATGGGTACAAAGTGATTGAGGAGGTGACAAAAGCGAAGGTGGCCATCTAACCCCTAGTGCTCTGGGGTTTCAGAACAAAGCTTCATCTGCACAGCTGTGCTGAGATACATATTTGGGGAACTGCACAGTAAATGGACCAATGAATTCACCTCTGCTTAAGCCTTCTCCTTGACCCACCACAAAGTTCTTCTGATCCAAGATCAGCTCATCACAACCCCATACTCTACCAGAGGAGAAGATGCTGCTAWCACAGAGCATCTCTGGCCCTGAAGGGCAGCGTGTACATCTCTGGGCTTGTGTGAGGTGTGTGGCTCTGGAAGAAGTGCCTGTCTGCCATTCAGGAGTGAGGAGAGCCAGGATCTCCCACCAGGGATGGCTCTGCTGTGGTGCAGCCCCAGCACTGCAGCAGAGCTGTTGCTCCAGGCAGCAAGGGGCACCCGGTGCATGAACAGATGTACCCTGGCCCCTTCAAAAACAACTCATGGGAGAGGATCAGCAGCTGAGTGAAGAAAGATTATGCCAGAGAGATAAAAAAATAAAGAACCTSACAAGATATGGCATTAGGAAAACTGAAATGGAACACAAAACCRTATGGGGAGGGGAAAAGCAAACAACTTGAAGCTATCATGATGACACCAGTCAGAAAATTTCAGAGAGCAAATGGTAACCAGGCTCAAAAGACAGCCTCCAAAGACAAGGTGCCTCCAGAGGCCACAGAATGAAGGAGATGCCGAAATTCCCATCTCTTGCCTTCCACACACAGCCACCAGAATCAAAAGACTTTTGATATTGTACATGGAGACCAACCATTAATGTCACTAAGTCAGAACTGGAGACAAGCATGGAAAAGGCTCCTGTAGAGGTTTTGTTTCCTATTCTCCACCACAGTGTCTTCAAAACACTTCATAGCTGTTAAAAATTTATTCTCCCAGTGCTCCTCTGGAGGCAGCACAGCAGCATTATTGCCATCCTGCAGGAAGGAAGGCAGAGAGGGTGAAAGTTTCTTGCCCACACATCATAGGATGCCAGACACAGAGCAAGGAAGTGAGCTCAGGTTTCCTGTGCCTCCTGTTCATATCCTGCTTTGTCCTTTTCTRTTTCTCTCTCCTCCCTTTGAATGGGCAATGATTGGAAAGGTGCCTCTCCCRTGATCAGAGATACAACAATCTCTGAGAGCCACAGATTAGTCCAGCCTCAGTTCCATTTAAATCCATGTCTAAAGGAGTTTGAGACTGCTTTAGCAGAGCTTACTAAAAGTCCTAAGAGCCATGATTCCTTTTGGAGAGGGAACAACTTCAACCCAAAAAGACTCCAAACCTTACCATCAAGTCAAGACTAAACCAGAGGTAATTAAATAAAAATATATAGATATTAAATTATATTAAGGAGTAATAGATAGTAATTGGTAATAATTGAAAGCTATGAAATGAAAAATTAGATAAATGGGACCTGTCTTATGACTTCTTGTAGATCTAACCTTACGGTCCTGGGGGGAATTAGATTGTTATGGCTGACTCCTCACACTYCTGTAAGGAGCTCATTTCGAGTTGTCATGCTCCTTTCCATTCCTCTCTTCACTCACACAAATGCCCTTCTCTATAGAAAGATCACGTACAGTGTCAGGAAAATCACAAAACTCAGAAAGTTAATGATTCTTGTAATCCTGTAATAAAAGTGCTTCCATTTCTAGTGTTTTAATTTTGCTGAGACAAAGAAAAAAATATCAACTCCCTTGCTTCCTCCAAAATAAATCTTGCTGACTACWAGCAAGTCTGTCATACCCCGTGGCTTTAAACATCATCCATATCATTCTGTATTGTTACACATAACCTCTTTGCTTCCCAAACTTATGCCCATATGTTTAGATGCTAAAGTTGCCTTCAAATTCATTTTAAAGGCAAACCGTGCATGAGATGAAAGTAGCATCTTAATTAGCAGTGTCACTGACACATTTCCTACTAGAAAATCTTTCACTGAACCAAAAATTTCCCATATGCTTCTYTATATTGGTTTGCACCTGTTGTCAATTCTGTGCCAGCAGAAATACCTAAAAAGAGTATGAAGAAAAAATGTTGGGTTTCTGGTGCTACCAGAACCTTCAACTCTGAGTCACAGTGAGTAACAGCTGCCAGTCACCCAGGGACAAGTTTCAGCAGCCTCTTGCAATTTGTCCTCTTTGCCAATTCAAAGCAACCTCTTGCAGGCCWAATTGATGAAGCTTGACCAACACTATTGCAGTGTTTCTCTTGAGTAAGAAAATATTAGATCCGATGTGTCTCCRGAGAAAGTAGGACAAACTGGGCACTGCCATTAACCAGAGGATTCTGTATTTAAATATTGAATTAACCTAAAACTCAGGCTCAGCAGAACAGCAATCACTAATGATCTGCCCTCTGTGGAAAGAGCTCTCAGAGAAGGAGAGAACAGGCCAAGCATCTGAAAGTCACAAGCTGCAAGGAGCAGTAGCAGGCTGTGCCAGGTAAGTGCCAGGTTTCTGTTTTCACTGCTTTCCTCGAAACACAAGCATCGAGCTGTTCAGAAAACAGAGTGAGCCCAGGAATCTGACAAAGGTTTTTCCCTTCCCATGTTTGAATTCCTGCTTTTGGCCATGGGACAAACACACAATGCACTCAAACAACATTTATACCATCTTCCTTGTAAAATTGGGTTGTATCGGCTCGCCTGGGTCAGGCTGCCTGATCCTGCTCCACTTGTCCTTGCTTTCCACCTCCTTGGTGTTAGGAAGAGTGTTTGCCTACTCCCTGCTGCTGGATGTGCTAGCTAAAAGTAACACCAGTGTCTSCTGTCACTATGGTGGGGATCTCTTTCCAAAATAGACATGTTGATTCGGGGGTCTTGCATTACAAGTTTTTGTTTTGTCACACTGACTCTCTATAAACTTGGCAAAGCCCTGGGGGCACCACCACTTGCTTCTGTGTCTGTGAAAGCAACTGTCCTGTTGCCTGTCCCCATCCTTCACTAGCACCATTCYGCCCTTCTGCTCTGCCTAACCCCTGCCAGAATTTGACCCTGTAATCCTGATCAGTGGAAGTTTTGTTGGTTAGCACTCACTGGTACCAGTCTGGAGACTGGGAATCATGTGGGGCTGTGCCTTGGTGATGAACAAGCCTGGGCTCAGTCAAATCATTTACAGCTACAGTATCCAATGAAAATGCAATTTCTGGCACCAGAGACAGGCCTGAATTAATTTCTCAGAGTGACTGTTATTTGAGGTCAGATAAAAGTATTTTTGGCCTTTCTCTGAGGTTTTTCAATCCTTAAATGAACTTAATGTGCTTTTTTCCTACACATTTACCTGTAACACCCTAACACCTATCTTGCTGCCTTTGAGCAAAATTCCTGCCTTCAGGCTCCAAGTCCAATCCTCTGCAGGTGCAACATCAGAATTATTTAACTTGAAGTTGAACTAGAAGTGGCTGATATTCACATGTATACATGTGAATTGTTTAGTACAAGTCTTCCGTAGCACCAAAACTCTACCATATTTATTACTCAGTATGCAAACCTGTGTGTCTGAAAAGAACTCCCACATCTCCACAAAGGAGAGAAGCGACAGAAAGTTGTGTGTGCAAGCAGCAGCTACATGAGCACTTAGACCATTGTGGGGTTTTTTTAGTGGCTCATACACACCTAATCTCCAATTTTATCAGAGAAAATTGTACTCCCTATCTCTGCACTGATGGCACTCTCTCCATGAAACAAAAGCCTAGACAATTTTCAGTAACTAATATCTTTCCCTGCCTCTGTTTTTATAAATTGTGGTTTTCCAAGTTGTTATTTACCATTAGTTTTCATTTTCTGAAGACTGCCATGGGAAACTAGCCTTCCTTTTAGCCAAAAGTCATGTAGCTTTTTTCTGGTATTACACAAGTGTGATCTTGCCTCTTGCACCTGTATCCAACACAGAATTTTAAATGTTCATTTACTCTCAGATGAAAGTCCTTTTCTTGCTGCAACACCGTCTGCTGCTCCTATGAAGAGCTCCTTTGGCATTGCAAGTTTTTTTGTCATCAACTCCTCACCATGCTATGCTTATTCCAAAATTGATTGCTTTCTGTTGCCTTTGAAACTGGATTTTAACCTCAGATATCCTTTAATAATCCTGAATTTTTCTATTAGACCCTGAGTTACCTTGTGCCTTACCAAGAATACACACTACATCTACAGGAAGAAAAACAGGCATTACAGCTGCATGGACCCCTCATGTGAGAGCATCCATCATCACTTTAAATGCAGCCTTAGCTTCCCAAATGTAGCTCTTAACCTTAGATCAGTTACACTGATTTTTCACTTTTGTTTTCATAATCTCCATTTGAAATACATCATTTCCATCGTTGGGAGGAGGGGTGCTGTGGAATGCAGCACATCCTAAATGTRTGCTATACAGAACAATAGTTAGCTTTTTCTGCCCAAGCTAAATTAAACCCATGAAAAAGATGAGAAAGGATGTCAGCAATAAGGTTATCTTCTAATTGCCTGCCCTCACCRGGGCACCTGCTGTYTAAAGCTCCASCAAAGTGCTGYTGAAGCTGCTTTCAGCTACCCTTGRTATTTCTGAAGAGTTTCCATTTCTGATGGGTTTAGAGAGCTCCACACTTTCACTCAGGTGATTTGTTAGTTCATTTTACACCTGGAATCAGTGCAGGTAACCATGCCATTCCCTGCAGAGTGGCTGAACCCCTCAGCCTGTGTGTGATGTCTGACAAATCACCAGCCTGCAGCTTCTGCTCCTGCCAGCATTGCACCGAGCACCGGGAAGTGCGCACCGGACAGGGCAGAGCAATCTTCACCACCAAAAGGGCTTCAGTCTGGCTTCCCCCACCAACTTCCATGCAAATCAGGTTTGCATTTCTTTGATTCCATGGTAATTGGAAATTAAACTGCAGAAAGCCTCACATCTCGGTCAACAAAAAACAGAAAACTAGGCCAGAACAGCATACTTTAAAAATGCCACCTGAACAGGTTAGCAGTGTTCCCTCCCCACATTGCCCTGGCAGTACTGCTGTGCCCACTCTACTGATCCAGGAATCCTAGGGTTAGTTTTGTGATCTGGAGGCTGATGAGACAGCATTTTACTTACAACTTKACTTTATTTTTAAAGGCTTATTTTTAATGCACCTTATAAATGAATTCTAATTTGACCTCTAATTTGAACTAATGACTGGTACTTGTATTTACATGAACCAGATATGGGACAGTTCATAAATCTTGGGTCAATTTTTTTTTTTTTTAATTATTTGCTCACTGGGACATATGCATAAACCACAGAACACTGTAAACTATTAACTCACATCTTTTTCCCTTACGGTTCCAAAGCCAAACTGCTCCTCCCTCTCCAATTAATTTTTTTAACCTACTCTCAATCCATTCAAACTTTATCCAATAAGTGTCAGTAAGTGATAGTCACATTGAATAAATGCAGAATTAGTAAACCCTCTAATTCCAAAGTGTTTAGCTTTGGAGCGCAAGAAGTTAAACACTCTCTTGCAACACATTGTAAACATGTCAATGTGTTTAACATCTTAAATGTGTTCTGTTCCCTTGCGCATGTGTTTAGAAAAGAAACAGGTTATGATATTTAACAGTGAATGGATATATGTGCTCATTCCTACCAACACTTTTTAAACACTTGCGGACACTTAAAATTATGATGTGTTTAAGATTTGAACATGTATGGTTTTCKACACTCCTAATCCAATGTTTGATGCATTTATTTAGAATAGCAAGATTTTACCAGGCTGGGAAAGCATACCACTTGTAATTAGCAATGCTTGATTTTTCTTCTATTATTTCTTCAGGCTACTCAAAACTAGAATATAATCAGGTGAGGTTTTAACACAGTGTGAAGAGATTTTCCCCACCAGAATTGTGCTAAGCTGAAGCTGATCTTATTTGTGAGGTGCAGAAGCAGCTACGACATTTAAAATGTACTTTCTTTCTCAAAGAAAAGACTCTGAACTACATGGGAAACACAGGAAGTTTGCAAAYGGAAAGAAAAAAAGCCAGAGGAGAACATCTGCAAACATTTTTAAGGAGGGTTTTTTTTTATAATGTGCTCTATAGTTGGGTAAAAGCATAAATTATCTGGAAATCATAGAATGGTTTATGTTGGAAGGGATCTTAGAGATCATCTCATTCCAAACCCCCTGGCATGGGCAGGGTTGCTCAAATAAACTGACTACACCACTCACTCACACCCATATGGGGCTGCTCAGACAGAAAGTGGCACAGCCTCGTCCATCTCTGACTCCTGCTCTACCTGAACTCTGCTCGCAGGTTTAGYTCTGTTCATGCTACTCTTAACCCTCCAAACCATGAAGCAGCTGGTAACAGCTGCCATCAAAAAAAACCCCAAACAAACCAAATGTCAGCAATAAAATTCTATCTATCATCCCTCCAAATTAGCTTAACCTGAGGCCAAGCACAGGCAACGCTCAGTGCTTACACCCATGACATGCTATTTCAGGACTTGTGAATGCAAAAATGGGCTCTTTTTCAGTGTGGTAATTYGAATTTCCCTGTAAAATCCAATTGCAGTGGTTGTCAAACATTTCCATACCATAATCCTGTTACAACAAAAGAATGACTTTATGTCCCTACTCTGGCCCACTGCACCCATATTCCACCCTAAAGCCTGTCCACAGGAAAAAGAAGGCCACTCAGGATTCCCTGAAATATTCTGTAAGCCAGAAACACAGTATTTAAAGTCCATCCAGTATTAAGAAAGGACACATTAATTCTATCAAATGGAAAGGTAAAATTAACTAAGTTCTTAAGGGTGTATCGTGTGTCTGTCTTAATTCTTTCTATTTCAAAAACCAAKAAACATGGATAATTCAGAAAGCTGGGGGGGTTATTTTGAATTTTATTTGGGAGTCAGCCTTACCAATTTTTTTCATCAGTCTTTGTATTACAGTTGTGCCAGTAAGCACAGAAACCTCTGTATCATTTTGCTGGAGGCTGCACAAGGCTCTGGAAAGAATTTGCATTCAGCACAGGGTCAAAACAATGACAGAGAACACCAGCTCTTCCAGTTCCCCCTGCAGGCCAAGGGAAGTGGAGCTCAGTTCCCTCCTGACTTTTTGTGCCAAGTCACCTCCACAGAGCCACTCTGCAGAAGAGGAAAGGTCAGGGAATTTACACATGGAAAAGAAAATAAAAGATGTGTAGATGTGGCACCTAGGGATACTGTTTAGWGGTGGACTTAGCAGTGCTGGGCTAAGGGTTGGACTTGGTGCTCTTTGAGGCCTTTTCCAGCCTAATGATTCTATGATTCTATGATTTGAAAATCATATTCACTTGTATCAGCCTGTGAAATTCTTGAGCCCACTTCTGAGACATCAGAAGGAATTTTCACTCTTCCTTTCCAGGGTGACTGCCCAGCCTTGCACAAACAGACCTTCTGGAGCTCTTCATCTGGTGTCCTGTCCTAAAGAGAGGGAMTCATGATCCACTGCAGGATCTTGCCATGCTTGTCTCTGGGCAAGACAGCAGCACAGAGCTTTCCACAAATTGTTTTTAYTGGCAAGGAAACAAGGGTGATGGGGTTTGGTTATACTGCAGGGTACACAAGCTTACTGTGGACCAGYGTTCAAAAGCACTTTCTGAAAATTTTCAGCCTTCGCTGAAGTACCAGCAGTGTAAAAGCTCAGTGCTGGAGTCGTTTAAGATTTGAATGCCAGCTGCATTTTTATTGGCCGTCTGTGACTTCAAAGRGCTTTTCCTCCACTAATGTCCAGACAGGTAGGCTGCCCTGAAATCTCTCTGCCATGTTGACTTACGGATTTTGAGCTGATTTTATCTGCAGGCTTATGCCTGAAAATGAACACAAAACATATTGGGGCAGAAGTGAATTTCAGCATCTTGCAGTCCAGCTACAGTGCTGACACTTAATCAGGCAGGGGACAGTTCATCTGAAAACATGGAGCAAAGATGTTCTTTGTAGTCATACAAACCTTCATCACTTTTACTTTAATCCCCAGACTTTAGGACAAAAACTTCAGAAAAGCAGATATGCTGTTGCTGTGCCAAGTTTTTATTCCTAAGAATAGGAAACAATGAGGAAATTCAGTYGGATGCTTAATGTATTTTTCAGTTTCAAACGCCAGGTCTTTACTATCCAATTTTATAAGAGTATCCAAAAGCCCTCACCCCAGCTCAGGACCCCATTTGACTAGGTGCTGCTTTGGCATAAAAAGGGGCAGGACTTAGTACAGGGAGTTGCAGTCTGAGGGGCAGAATTATGGCAGTGCAAGGTTTCAGGTACCASCTGCCTATATGGGTACACAGTGTAGTAAAAAAAATATTGGGGCTAACACCAAATGACAACCATCACGTTTCTGTATGAAAATGGATGGATTATTTAATTGAGACACGTGGGGCAATTTTCTATCTGAGTGTTGTTCCTTGGAACATCTCTAAACCCTGTTCCAYTGTGTGGTAGGAACAGGTTAGAAGGCTGCAAAGTGCTGCAGATACACAGGCATAACTGAATTTATAAAGCCTGATTGTGAGGTATTGCTGACCATAAGGAGCTTCACTGAAGTACTGGTACTGCAGGCAAAGGTACTGTAAAGATAAAAGACATACAAATTTGTAAATGCAAACTTTAAAACTCAATGAGTTCCTCTTACATGGTAATCAACAAGATTTACTTCACAAACAGTGAATAATCGATTCAGAATAGTGATAATCAGCAGAATATTCGATTTTGATCTTAACTAAAGTACAGTGAAGAAATTCAGTGCAGTTGTCTGAAATAACAGAGCCATTCTATTGAGTRTGTGACACCAGAATCCAGCTAGGGCAAATTTAGGCATTGTTATGCTTCAATATCTTTGCTTTTGATAATCACAGAAAATTGAAGATAAACTTTTCAAATTAATTTCAAGACATACCTGAATTTCAAGAATTCCCTGAATYCTTCTCAGCTGTTCAGGATATTCAACAGTTGTGTGTTCAAGATAACTGACAGATCTCATATATTTAGCAGTACTCCTAGACACAAATATTTCTCCCTGACCACACAAAGAATCTTACCAAAGAACATCTGTTMAAAAAGAGGGAAGACCAGGTTTCCTTTCACCTAGGCAGAGAGACAATTTTTTTTAAGCAAGGCACGTGCCAAAGTAATAACAGTAAAGTTAATTTTGAAGTGGGAGAGGGAAAAGCGGGGCTCTAACGCATTTGGGGCAAATCTCTTTTTACTGTCTGCTTGTCATCACATGAGTTTTATGCTGGAAACAGAAACAAACACCCTGTCAAAATACTTCAGGCATCTGTTACTTAMACAGATCTCTCTGACAGGTGAAATAACAGAAGTCAAAGAAGGGGGAAAACAGCAATGCATATCTATCAATGAAGTAAAAATTTAAAAAATCTTAAGCAGCTCAATAAGAGCATATTTTCAAAATAATTTCACACTGAAAACAAATAGCTTGACTTGTAGGTAAAGCCATATTGAGAATCAATAAGCCAGGAAAGGCAGATTTGAGGGCAGCCCAGGGTACCTGCSTGGGCTTTAGAGCAGGAAAGCCTTTGAAGTTGCAGACGGMCAATAAAAATGCAGCTGGCATGCAAGGCTCACACATCTCCAGCGCAGGTTTTATATCAGTAATGTTTAAGCTGCAGTTGACTGACCTGAGAATACTCAGTCAGTTCTTACAYGTATATAACAACACATACACAACTAACAATCTGCCTGGAAGCCCCTTTGATGCCCACAATCTAGACARAAAGGTTCTTGTGCCACTGATGCTTTCAAGGCAAATGTCACTGGCCATCCTTGCCATCTCCCTTTTTACCAGCTTTTCAAAGTATCCAGCTTTGGTCTTGCTGTGTGTATAGTTATATGTCAACTGTGATCTGCATGAAATTTGCAAAATTTATTTTACAACTCTCTGAATAAAATAACATGGAAATTTTCTCACTCCTTTCTTTTCCTGCTGAAACCACTTTTATATATGACACATTTGAAATATATTTATGTGTTGGATCAGATTTTACCACGTAATTATCAGATATACAGTTCTCTAAAAATGACTAATTGCAATCCCTATGCCTATTCTAATACATTTCTTCAGACAYATAGATTCTGACAGGAAAGAAAGAGATACTTCTTCAGCATCCCAATGGTASAGTGGCCTTCCTAGGAAAACGGAACTGGACCAGTAAAATAATAGTGTCTGCTATTTTGACTTTCATCTYAACATGTACAGATTTCAGGGTTTCCAGCTGATTTGACAGAACACTTCCTGTTCAGGAAATAAACGTGTCAAATGATTTCTTGATTTAAAGTGATGGATCACAGTAGCTCTCTGTACWGCAGGGGTGCTATTCTCATAAAA
The DNA here is from genome assembly GCF_030028575.1 of Malurus melanocephalus. Lineage (NCBI taxonomy): Eukaryota > Metazoa > Chordata > Aves > Passeriformes > Maluridae > Malurus > Malurus melanocephalus. The sequence goes on from NW_026623449.1 coordinate 465,164, forward strand.
CATATGCAACCTTTATTACTAAAATGGAGGCGAATTACTCCAATATCACTTAGGGCAATTTCCTCAGCAGTCAGCACATATCTCCAATGTCACAAATCCCAAAAGGAGTAGGAGGAGGGGTGGGAGCTGGAGGTAGCTTGAATCCTCTGTGTAGTCTGGTGTGGGGGAAAGGGGAAAACACAAAGACATGTTTGGAATTTGTAGTTTAATTTAAAAGAAGAAAGTGAAAYGCYTTTCTAAAATAAAAGGAACACAGCTTAAGTTGTTTCATGAGCGATGGGATATTTATGTCTAGAATCACCGTGATGCTTAAAAAGTTCAACACAAAGTTTCAGTGGCGGTAAATGAGGTTAGTGGTAGGTCTTTCATGCAACGTGATCTGAATTGCCAAAAGAAATGGGGGGAAAAGAACATGGTATTTTAATGAAATTCCTCACAACTATATAACTCAGGGTAAGGAACTAGATCTATTGTATGTGATCAAGAAAAGGAGGATGGCAATTTGGGAAAGTTCTAAATGGGGGACAAAGAGCACTGAGTAATGGCATGTGTAACTAAGCAAGGTATTAAGTCTTGGTCCAGAAAGCAGCATTCAGGAGGAGTAGCAAGGACTTCCTTTCCTTCCAGAGTTTATAGCAAAATCTGTACTGGGATATGTGYACCATTATGATGGCCTCATTACTTGGCAACTGGAAAAAGATAGCAAAGAATAGGAAAAGATTATGACAAAAATTCCAAGAATGTTGTAATACATKAAATTCTAAAAGAAGATGAGAAATACCTCAGAAGTATTAAGAACGCCACGTGTACCCCAGAGCCAAAGCCTGATAGAGCTCCGTTGAAAGTAGAGCGCTATGTCATTTACCAGACATTGGCATAATAAGATTCCAGACTTGATAAGGGACTTCAGGTCAAGTTGTATGAGGACCTGTCTCTCACACATTCCTGTGGATCAGGAGATAACAGTGCAAAATAATTCTGTTTCCAGGAAGCAGCTGTTTGCAACTTCCTCCAAAAAGCAAGAGAAGCACTTTTCCCAAGAGGAAACCAAAACAACCGGAGGGTCAGTTCTCTAAGTCTTCATTCACAGCAAAATAGTAGAGAGGTTCAGGGGAATGTTACAGGAGGGGTAAAAATGAGCCTCAGGAAGACAAAGTTCTCCTCTTAACAACCTACTTTACCCAATTAACTGAAGCCAATCCACAGCTTTAGCTGAAGAGGGCCAAGTATCCCTGACATATCCTCACCTGCAGTTTGCCATTTCTCATGTACCAACAGGACATGTAGCAATGGAAAGGATCTCATTTCACTCTATTCCTTTGCAACATCAGTACTAAATACCAAAGGGAAGCACTACCATCACTTCCCTCCAGGTTCTCCTCCAAAACAGAAGAACCAGGCTGTTGGTTCACACATSACTGCCAAAGCCACCTGCTCGTAGTCTGATCCAAGAGTTTACCCATATTTCTGAAACAAACCTGAATTTAAAAGCTGACTCTTCCTGTTGATTGCCTGACAGGAGCATGCACAAACTTACRTAAAGACAACCCAGGTTTCATCTTTAATTTCAGTGTTTACCCAAATATCATCATACCACCGAAACTAAATCACACCATTTTCAGTTTCTGTGCAGTGAGTAAAGCTTGCAGCATACTTGATAGTAATAGAAATCCTAAAATGACAGAGCCACTCAGAACCAGCTATATGGAAAGAAGGAAATATTTAAGTTAGAAGGGAGTTCATTCTTGCTTCAGTAAAAACAAGCATCTCCACTGGGTATTTGATTTGGSATTCCTTCTCCTACAGTTGCATTCTATAATTGCAAGATGTTGAAAAGCAAGCAAACGAAAAATAGAGGTGACCCTTGTAGCTCCCTTTTTCTTGATGAAGGCACTAGAAAAAGAAAGCTTACAGAAGGAAGGCATAAATTTATTCTAAAATGTCTCTAGTAGACTGGCTTTGAAAGGTATCAATTACWACTAAAAAGTGGAGAGACTTTTTATTGCTGTTTTGGAAGAATATCAGCTTTGAAGAAACGGATGTGCATGAGGACATTGCCTTAATGCAGAAGGCAAGTATAAATGACTATTCCAAAAATTATTGCATGGGAGTCTACCAGACTATTAAATCATCTATCGTTTTATACCATTTAGACATGTATTTATTAGAAGACAAGACTAGACAAAGTAGACATCAAATTAATTTTAAAAGAGAAAACCCCAAGGAAAATATAATGGTCTAGAAGTTGGAAATGGAATTAACTGCATTTCAGATTCCAGCTGATATTGTTTCAGTTCTTTGGCCCACTGAAATCAGAGACTCTTGGGACTAGACACTGAACAACACCTCTGAGAAACTTTTAATTGAATGCAGAATACCAAAGGGATTTGCCTATGGGACAGGGGCAAAACCAGGTGCAGAAGCCAGACCAGTTCTCCCTGCTTTGCAACCAACCATGCTGTCAATATCAGTAGTAGCTGTCTCTTTAAGCAGAATCACATTTCATACCAAGGAGAAAGCATAGAGAAATGCTTTTCTTGAGAAAGGTAGGGAAAAGGACCCAGTCTGCCAACAAGTCTATTTTAGCAAGCAGACACATTACCCTGTCGTGAATAGGAGGCTAATGTGCAAGTGACAGGACACCTAAAAACTACAGCTCCTCTTTCTATGAAACATGAAACTTGGCTTGATTTCCTCTCTCATAATGAGTGTTAAAAGCCTTAAGCTTGCACTTCTACCTTAAGCAGAGTTGAGCTTTTAATTTTAGCAAATCCAAATGTTCCCTCTCATTGATAKCCCCGATGCCGTAAGAGTATGAATTATTGATAATGCTTGACTTTAATATTTTATGCTGCTGTGGAAATGGATAGCAGAGCCAAATCACAGCCTACAACTAAATTATGAAGGTCATCTAAAAGCATGCCAAGCAACCAAAGTCTGCCTCCCCAGATCAAAAGAAGGTCTGCAAATTTTCTGTTGAGTTTTTCTTTCCTCTATTATTTATTAGTCATACACAGCTGAGCAAGGTTTGAAATAAAGTACTGGAATCTGAAATGCATTCCAGGAAAAAGGCTTGCTGTCATCAGCACATGCTATTGGCTACAGCATTTTGTAATGAACTGTAATTTTTAGTGACAAGCATTTACTTATGTCACAGATTTCAAAGCAGCTTCTTGCACAGTACACCAAAGCAACCTCCAAGCAGCACAGTTAATTTCAGGTTTACTAGATAAAAATACAAAGCATAGCTGAAGATACTGACCAAATGGCCATTTAGTACTGAAATGACTGATTTCTCAGAGATCCTYACAATTAAGGATCACATTCAATAGCTTACAACACCATTTATGATATCTGAGAAAAAATAGCATCTGTAGCACAGCTGGAGCAGCTGTGTTGGAAAATCAATCATTGCCTGGCAACTGAGCAACTGATTTTCCATCAATCAGTACACAAGGCATTCTGTTAGGTTTATAAAACACATAAATTTGTTGCAGTATCTGCAAATGCAATAAGTGGGTTCGAAATGTAAGAGCAACAGACAAAAGACAGGTTTATAACAGCTATCATGCTTAATATGAAAAGAGCTGTATTTATGCATGCTGTAAATACAATATTATGGTAATAAACAGATGAACTGCTCAGTGTGATTAGCTTTGAGAACAGATAGAGCCAAGAGTAATCCAGAAAAAAGGACTTTTTCCACTGTAGCGAACATCTTGTGCTACATAACTCTAATTTTTCTTTTTGATAAAATGGACATTAATGGAAACAGCTACTCCCAATTGTGCCAAGAACTCATAAATCCCTGCAAATTCCTGCAGCTTAGGCCTTTTTTCTAGAATTTCATTGGCTTAGCTGAGCCCATCAGTAATASTGCAAATCTTATCATTCTGTTGAGATTACACCACTTCTATAATAATGTCTCTGAGCTCATTTTTAAGGGACAATAAAGATTGTAACCATTCTTCTAACTCTAACATAAAAGAAACAGCGAGGGTGGGGAGTTATACCAGAAATTGTACAAGTTAGTACTAAAGCTATGACATTTTAATACTCATAAAATATAAGCCTGTTGCCTGATGTCAAGCCTCAGCAAGGGACTGAGATGCATTTGTGTGTAAAGTGATAGCYATAGCTCGTCACGTTACTCAACGGAGCTGCAACAGTCAACAACCCAAGCTGGCAATCCTTGAGAAGTTGATATYCTTCCCCCTTTGGATGCTGCTGCCTCCATTTAGACACGGCCATCTGGAAGGCAAAAGCCTCTTCATGCAGTATTCCCACATTGGGTTAGGAAAAAACCCTATTTCTCCCAGCTTTGTTTTAYCCAGCAGCATCTCCCATGACACCAGCACCTCCAGCCTCTCCTCGCTGTGCCCATCAAACCTCCCCCAATAGCACCAAGCTGGCTCAGAGCTGTGGAACATAGCAGGAGCTTTTACAAGTGGTGCAACACACCTGCGTTTGTTCTTCTTAACCTGAAGAATTATATATTTCCTTATGTATGCCTGATWWAAAAAAAAAAAAATCAATGGTCTTAGATAACCATAGGGAGAACAACCAATGCTTGGTGTTCACAAAGAACAAGGTAGCTGTTTATCCATGCAGTCAGGCAATYGTAGCCAAAATGACAAGGTGGGTGTGAGAAATGCATCACAAAGTTTCCATGTGCCAAGCTAATAATAATAATAATAATAATTATTATTATTATTATTAGCTTAGTTTTTAATCAGTTTAATTGCAAAGCCCTTCCCAAAATAGTTTTCCACCATTTCTGGGAGATACATAAATAGCACAAAGGCAGTTTCCTGTAAAAGTGAATCATTTAGGCATTTTGATACAGATCCTGGTAGATCTACTGGTCACCATAGCCTACACCATACCCTACACTGGGTACTAAAACATTGCAGGGAAACGACATACCAAAAAAAAAAAAAAAAAAAAAAAAAAAAAAAAAAAAAAAAAAAAAAAAAAAAAAAAAAAAGTAAGGCTGGTAAAATGCAGCTTATTCTTTATATGATCTCCAGCTGTGAAATCCAACCCCATGGTGCCACCATATACAATCCTGTAAAAACACAAAGACTGAAAGTTTCTGATTTAGCCAGACTGATTCAGGTAGCATGTCAGCAGTAAAGAGAAATGTCTCTCTAGGTTTTTTTTTTTACATTCACAGATGCTTCTAAAAATATGTATATTGAAGAGACAGCARAACTGAATGGTCCTTTGTGGAACAGTACTAGAAAAATCTCAGACACTTTTAATAAAAACAATTTCTTTCACAACTAAGAACTCAAATAATTTCATAGTACTTTAACACTCATGAGCACCTCCTCCCCACCCTCCAAATATTTTCAGGAATGTTAACCATATTTTTTTTTCTTTTTCTCTAAATTTGTTCTGCTTTCAGTTGCTGGTTTTCTACATATTTGGCTTTGCCCACCATTTATTACTTTGAAAAATGTGCAAACGGGACTCAAGATCTTTGAAGCTGAGAGCAAATTTTTGTAGTAAAAAGAAATGTTAGGCTTAGAAAGCCAAACGGGATTCAAACTTTCCACTAACTAAAGACTTCCAGTTAGCACCAGGTTTGCAGCCTGAAAGATAAAATTAAGTTTCAATATATTGGTGAATACTTGTAAACTCTAGAAATCTTTGATATTAGTTCCTACAGTAACAGACAAGAAAATGCAGAGGCACATTTTAATTACCTGTCAGGAACTAAATAAAAGATTTGTTTTATTGAATACTCCCCGTGTGTAATATAACTATGGAAACAAGTCTGAAATCCAATTGACTTTCTATTTACAGGCTCCTAAAGAGCTATTAAAACATAAAAGTGAACTACTTAAAACCTGTTTGAAGTTTTATTCTTCTTTAATGTATTTTTCACCTGTTTGATGATTGTTTATACTTTGTAGCATGATGAACTGTGACATTTTTTGCCATTTCATCGTGTTGAAGATTTTACTATATTTAAGTCAAAACATAGCAATGTTTGCCACAAAACAAAATCTGTTGTAAGAAAACTGACCATGACAAAAATGTGTTTTAAGCCAATAGTGACAAAGCCCTTCACATTAATTTCCAAGCTCTTAGTTTGGCTCCATTTTGGATGCAGAGAACAGGGCCCTTGCAGCACTGATGAGACGATCATCTAAACAATAGTGAGATTGAAAAAGACATGTGACTTGCATGATAGTTCTTAGGGAAGCATATGGCAAAGGCAGGAAAGGAGCTGTCTATTGACACCCCGATAAGCAAATAATCAGCMAAAACCTTATATTTCTGTTAGTGATGTGCACCACCTGATAATTCAAAAGCAATATTCTCCCTCAATAAACATTGTGGAATGCCATAYCCAAAATTATCTGAATTGCATTCTTACAGAAGATCAAATGTACAATATTGTCTTCATAGAGAAGATATCTTGGGTGTCATCTCAGTCACACTTCTAAATTTAACCCCAGCACAGTTATTTTCAGCTGAAATAGATGGATATCTAGTCTCTCTAGAGGATTAGAATATAATTTTTAAATTGTAAAATGCCTCATTTGTTCATTTTGATCAATTCAAAATCAGCTGAAATGACAACACAAATTTACATGACAGCAAGCCACAATGCCTTCGTTATTATTCAAGCAGTATTACCATTCACTGCTACTAACAATCCCAACACTTAGGATAAGCTCATTGGTAGATACCTGTATTTATGGTATTCACCCATGGTGGGGCAGAGGAAGCTATTTTAAAGTACTTGATTTTGGTTTGTTCTGTGTCTCAGAAATACCCTGGTATTTCACATACTAACAAAATGTAATAACCAAGAAGTAATGCTTCTGTCATTATCCTGTTGATCTATCCTCAAGTGTGGACTAGGTGCCTACACAGGAAGCRCTCAGACAGTTAGAAACTTCAGCTGATGCATTGAAATATAGGACCTGAACATGAGCAGTGAGACTGGGCTAGATATTCTCCAGTGGTGCCTTCCAACCTCATTGATGCTGTGATGGCATGTCCTCACTAAGATGAGTTAGTACAGGCATGTGAGCCCTGGCCCAGCTCCCTACCCTGGGCTTCCACAGAATTTGAATTGCATTCAGGATTTCCAGTTCATCTCTTCARAGTGCTTCCTAGGAACCTCAGGTATTTATTCCTTCTCTCATAAAATGGAAGTCTCCATAAAGCAGAGTTTGCCTCCTCAGGAAGCAGAAGTCTCCTCAGCAATGGGTTGAGCCCATGGAATGAACTCCCATGGGAAAGATAAACCTATTTCCTTAGGCTTAGTTCCACCATCTGCCTGCCTCCAAGTGCAAGACATTTCTTCTGCCTTGTGTTCTCCAATAGAAGTAAAAAGCAACCTGGACACATTCAAAACCAAACCTAAATGGTTTGCAAAGCAACCTACAAATGAATGTACCAAAACACATTAYCCTATCTACTTTTCATTCCTTCTGATAGAAGATGAGTACAGACACATGATGGATTCCAATCAGAGTGAACAACTGGTAAACACCCAAACACAGCGGGTTGAAGTGCACCCTCCAGTGCATCAAAGGTTGTGATCTAAAGAATCACATAGATTGGAACTTGCAATCTGCCTAGCACTTACGGAAAGTCATCAAAAAACAACAATGATTGTTTGATCATGGTACAACCTCTTCTCTCTCCTAGCCTGAGGAGCTGGGAACAATAAGGTTGATTGTACACCAGGTGGTCCTAAAGTTTTCCTCTAATTATAGTAATGTGTATCCAAAATAGAACTACAAAAGACTGCCTGCTTGGAAAAAAATAGTTTTATACACATTTATCTGTTTCTTTGGTTTGACTTCAGTTCCATTTCTTCATTTTATGGCACAGAGAGGAGCAGGTGGGTCAAAGATGTGTTTCTGACTATGAAACCTTAGCTTCAACACTAGTAGCCCCAGGTGTTACAGGCTGCAGTGAGATATGCAGGGACATTTCTGTTAATTCTTTCTGTTTCAGTGGACCTTACTCAGTAGGCCCCTGATAGCCACAAGTTTTTGGAATATCCTTTTTTTATTACTGAAAACTACAGATACCTTAACACTAAATTTCCAGAAGACCTTTGYCATTCACACTCTGTATTCAATTTGCCTTCTGAGCTTTGTCTTGAGTGCTGAGAAAAATGGAAGCATTGGCAGCAGTAGTCAAAGACTTTGACAGGTGTTCTCAGGGGCTCTTGATGGTCCAACTTTTTCCTTCTTCTATCTGCCTAAATACAGCATTATTCTGATGTACCCTACACATTTATATCTACACCTGAAGCATGGATTGGACCCAGGCAATCTTTTCCAGTAAGTGGAGGGAATTTCAATGTTTTCTAGGGTGCTAAGTAATTTTAATTGTGTTTCCAAAAAGTGTCATGTGCATACAGACTGAGAGAGGCGGTTAGCTGGAAAACATCCACCACAATTYTGGAAGTTCTGCATCGGCTGTCTAGAACAATTCAGGGCTGTGTATCATATTAATCCCAAGGAAATTACCTTAAGCAATTATCTAATTAGGCAGTTTTCTCTCTCCCTCTTTCYCACTTCTATCCCATCTCTACCAYCATCCTAGCTGTCATCTCATTTGTAACCATCACCCAAGAGGCATATACAATGAGAAGGTCTCTGGCCAAGTCTCCCACTGGTTATACACAAATGACAGATTTGAAACACATTACAAAATTCCTTCATTCCTAAAACAGTCCAAAGTACTCAGCCCTATTATGTGAAATCCRCTTTCTGCTGGGAAGATGAGAAAGCCACTCAGCTCACAGAAACCATTGAACAAATTGTTTGGAAATTTTACATGCATATGCTAATACACTCGCTCTGCTTAGGTGGAGGTGCTCCCTGTAGCATCACTGATTATCAGATTATCTAGAAGACATTGCATTTTTAATTTAGCTCTGTTTTTTATAAGCTGTGCTAATAAAATCTGCACCCCACGGAAACCCCCTGCTCATTAGCTATTACCCACCCTCAGGCAGCACAAGTCTGTTTACATTACAAATAAAAGATAAAATATGCTCATTGCCAGCTTCCCCCTTCCCGAGGGACACTTGTCATGAATCTATCCTGCAAAACTATCTCTTCACTACTCTCCCCTGACTTCCCCTTGCCCCAGGACACTTTGCCTTCATTTATCTCTTTCGGACTTAACAAACCACTACAACTACCTTGGATCAATTTCTCAAATCACAGTTTAATTATTTAGAAGGAAGTGAGCTTTTGCTCTCCATTAAAACAACAATCCCTACCCCCAAGGAACAACATTAAATCATTGTTTAATCCTTATTACTGCCTTAGGCCTCCCTTGGTACTGCAGTGTTGTTGAAACTTCATTTCAATATTTACCACTTAGATCACTTAAGGGCTGTCAGCTTTAATAAAATTTTATCAATTGGATACTTATATTATTCAGAGTTTCATAAAAATAACAAGACCTGTCTTGGTATTTCACTCATATATGGGCTAATTCCTTTGACTGCTAAGGGATTTCATTTTATTAGCATTTAAACATAACGTGAGTGATTTTTTAAACTGATATATATTGCATGAAGTGAGTAAACAACACCATACTAAGTTACATGAATTTTAATATATGCACCACTAAGTTTACAACTGCAATGCACACAAATAAACCAACAAGGCAGATTTCACAGTGCAGCCTCCTAAAAAGTCTGATTTTTAAAGAGATTTGTTTATCTCAAACCTTATCTGCAGTGTATAGACTAGTGACAACTCTCTGTGATACATATACAATAAAGATGCCCCACATTCTTGGTTTGCAGAGAGTTTTGCTGTCCAAGAACATGTTAAGACTCCCCATATTCAATAAAACAAAGCACCATTTGACAGGAAATGTACCAGTCAATCACTAGGCTGGTAGTAATACGGTATATTACTTTACATTCCCCTCTCAGAKCAGAAGAGTGGAATACACTGTATTTGAAAAAGGCATTTCCAGAGAAATGTTTGCTATTTTGTTTTGTTATTTAGCAGTACTGATTTAAGTGGAAACAGACAATTTCTACGTACTCTTACAACTCTTTCTTGGTCAAGAGAGATTTCTGGAATCATCCAGCCACGACTGCAGCCCAAGCCCTTCCCAAATTTTTCTGGTAAGTGCAGTTTGTCACTGCATCAGCAACAATACCAAGACCTGTTTCCCCCTAGAAGCTACAGTTACTGTGGTCTCAGGTCTGCAATAGGTTTCTGTGATACCAAAAATCTATAAGACAGATCCTGCTTYGGACTGGTACTACTGGCAAATTAAGTGCAAAGTTTTTGAGACTATTGACTTTGCAAAGACTTCTCAGACACAACTTCATTATCATATGGTAGAACTGTATTCTTTCTGTTAGAAGGGACAACGTTTTCCCAAGTGGATGTGAATTTATAATTTAGAGGCAATGATGCTGTGCTTCACATTAAGAATAATTAATGAATTGCAAGTCTAAAAAATTTGCACAAAAGGGGTAACAAACACATCAAACACTTCAGGAAAAGGGGAAAAAATCTAAAAGCTTTTAAAAAAGATTGCTTTTTTCAAAATAAGGATTACAGAACAACTAACATTCACAGGAATATTCATGTCTATCCATTCAGCCGTTGCCTGAAAACATCTCCTATTCTGCATTCCAAATGTCCTTTTAGACTTATATTTCCTTAGCATCATGACTATCAGTATCACTCTCTTAGTCCTATTTTTAAGTGTCTTTCTCTTCTAGCAGCAGACTGTCTTTTGTATTTTGGTTTTCAATGTTTGACCTTCATCAAATCTCTTTGGAAAATATCAAAGGACTTCTTTCTTGCAGATAATTTTGGCTCTTCCATCAGTTTTAAACCTCTGTGATTACAGACCCTAAGTACCAACAGAATCTCGGTAAAACTCTGAAAACAAAAAGGTAGAGGACTTAGAAGATCCTGGTTCAATTTAAGTAATTAATCATACACTGAGGATGCTGAGTGTGAACATGTCAATTATWTAGAAGTCTGGATGCTATTAAGTCACTTTTGGATAGAAGATTCTCGACAGCTTTCCTGTACATAGTCAGAAATAATTATTCAGAAATTGGATGAAACAGGGCCAGACTGAATAGGAAAAAGGTCCTCCTCCTCTGGAATAACAACAGGTATTGTATTCTAAATTGAGACTTGGTCACACTGCTTTAACCTCCATTCACTCTGGAACACAGACTAMGGTATTAAAGTCTACTTGACTGACTGCTTCCAAATCCTCTAACACTACTTCCCTCCTGTGAGCAAGGCTGCATTTTCATGTTAAAAGTGATGAGAAAAGTACATTAAAACAGAAAACAAGGAACTACTTGAATAATACTTATTCAAATTCAGTATTGTTTCCAAAGCAAACTTTGCTAATTATAAGTAATCAACACTGATACATACATACTCCCTACACTCAAGTGGGCAGACTTTCAATGTATTGCCAAGAATAGTGATTTCAACTTTTAAAATGATAAGGAAAAAAAGCTTGGAGAACTTCGCAAGTTTAGCTTAGATAGTAGGGTGAGTTAGCACCCACGACCTCTTACAAAAGAGTCACAGCTACACCATTCCTGTTGACGTTGGTGGAAATTCTGCCACCAGCTTCAGCTGGAGCCAGGTTGCATCTATAAATTGTTTGGATGTTTATTATCACTTATTTTAATGGCAGTAGTAGCAAAAGCTTGAGTTGTAGATGGGAATGCTCAACATACTCAAACAAATTCAACAGAAAGTCAAAGAGCTTCCAGTCTACAAATAAGCCGTAACAAGGCAACTGAGGGCCACAACTGAGAACAGCGTAATATGCAGTGGTCGGAGCAATCTGACTGCCTAGGGCTTGATTATAATTAAAAGACACCAAGAAAGGCTTAATTTTAAGTGGGGCCTAATATTTAMCATCGAAGTTGAAAGAGTAGTAAAGCAGGGACATGCTTTACTTAGTAAAGTAAAGTAAAGTAAAGTTTTTTACTTTAAGTACTTTTACTTTAAAGTACTTTACTTAGTAAAGTACTTAGTAAAGTAGCTTTAGCAGGGACAGAGCATGACAATTAACCATGCTTGAGAATGTAAATGTATGGATATGAAGTGCAGAGTGAATGTTGCCAATTTTCAAGTCAATTTTCCTAGTGAAAGYTCTAGTGGGGCAGACAAAAAACAGAGCTTATAAAAGAACCTGGTTGCAACCTTAGCCACAGAGTCTTGACCACAGCTCCATAATAAAATTACTAGTATATTAAGCATGTGAATGTGGGGTGATACAGAAGAGAAGATGGGGCCCCCATGGCTGGCTGGCAAGCTAACTGTGATTTTAACTAAAAGCAGATGGTTTTCAAGAACGAATAGGTGCAACTTGCTCTTTTATGCAAGTCACGCTCAATTCACAACCATTTTCTTAGATGTGCACCTTCAGCACAGGAGTTCATGTGGCCTAAATTGAATGTAATAATCCAGATGGGAGTATAGCGATTCTGCATCCTTTCAACTGGAGGGTCATGTTACGCAGCTCTCCTGTTTAAAAGCATATAAAAACCCAAGCTATTCAGCGTGCAGCTGAGAGTGCAAGGGCTTTAATCTTTACATTATCCATATGAACGCACTTTCTATTTTTGTTTATTGTGCCACACAAACCTAATTGCTGTTGCTTTAGAACCAGCAATCCCTAAAGGGCAACAAATAACCTCGGGCTTTGGTAACGTCAAGTTTCACTTTTTGGTCATCAGTTCTAACTTAACTCAGGTCAACCGCAGCCAAAAGCTGTCACCAGCTGGTGGTGTATGTAAAGCCCATGGTCTGAATCCACCTGCACATATAAAATTAAGACAAAGGAATGCCCACAAAGAGGTGTATGATCAGTTGGCTGAACTGCAGCATGAGCAGGGAAATTTAACTGYACACGTGTCTAAGGAGGATCCCTCTAGGCATATGTGGATTGAAGAGCTGCCTTCATTTACTAAAATATTATTTATCCAGGAAAGGATTTCAGAAACCTGAAATCTAAAGGGCAAAGCTCCACCAATATCACTGGGTGGTCACCTTGTTCATCAAATGCTACTTTCTTAAGATCTCTGGATTTTCAAACACTTTTTAACCACTTATTTTGAAACCTGCTTGATTAATTGATAGATTTTGAGAGATGTCTTCAGAAGGATGGATGGAAAGCTGGATAGTCTTTTCTGTTTGCTACCCTCCCACTTTTCATTCTGTCCTCTTATGCTAGATTGAAATATGCCAAATTGTGTGAGCTGTTATATTATGGAGCTTCTTACTCACAGAATGCATCTTTTGTTACATATGGAGGTGTTAATCCCAGGTAATCAAAAGCTGAATTAGTTCATAATGAAGGTGAAAGGCTCCCTGGCTTATGTTGTTGCTGAGTCTTATAGGTTTTCTTGTTTTATTTTATTCAAAGAACTATGGGGTGTTAACAACTTCTGCAATAAATCAAATAAAAGTAATATAAAACAAGGCCTACCAGTAGCTCCATCCTGGGTTTTGCTCGCATGAGGAAAGGCAGCTTGGCATCATCACAGGCACATTGCTAGACACTGAAGTATAAACCAGGAACTTTTACCCTTGTGCCTCCTGAGCCTTGCCTTCTTGTCTAAATATATTCAACCACATAAGTGTGTTACTTCAGCAATTTTCCATGACAAAAAAAAAGCATAGCTCTGGAAAGAGAGTTCAAGAAATTACCCAGGTAATAAAAAAAGAGTTTATCTGGGGTATGACTCTTGCCTCATATGTCCTCCAYGCCTGTGAATCAGTTCAAAATTGTGACTATAACAGGCCAAAATGGATAATGTTCATTCAAACGTTTTGTTCAAAGTACAAGATGTTGTTGCATATTTGTAACTTTATGCTCATCAGCTCCAGATATAATTACTAAAAAGACTAGAGTCAACCAACTCTGCTGTCCCTTACATAATTATTTATCATTTTTACTTGAAAATGATACCAATTCTATAACTTTAATAAAACTTGCACATCAATTTTATTTTCCTCAGCACACATTCAAGGATAGAAATCTTGAAGCCATACAGATAGAGATTTGAGATACAGAGAAAGTGGCTGAACCCACCAAAGCYACCCAGGAAGGAGTTTGAGCCTAAGCCCCTTCACTCGAATCTCTGCCACACCACTTTCTCAACTTGGAAATACTTCCTACTCTTTTTACAGTTMCCACTGCACCATCTACTCTCTACTCAAGTGTTCACTGAGTTTACCCATTGACTTCCCAGTGGATTAGTTCAGTTTCTTTTTCACTCCTATGCACTTGAAAGCTAACTGATCATGAATAAACAAAACAATATTGTATGATTTCTGCTGCATGTGGGAAACAGTAGCAGTAAGCTTCCTACTCAATCCAATAGTAACCAGTGAAGCAAAGATGCAAAGTAATGCATTCATAGTGATGTCTCTCTTTGGTTGCCCATTTTCTATAATAAAAATAGGAAATTCAGGTTCAGATCTGCAGACACAATCCTTCAGTCAGTGCAGGAGTTAGATTTCCAAATTTAAAAGAATGAGATACACAGTACATAACTAAGGACTCTAGGCAATGACTCCCATTTAAAGAGTTACACCATGAAAATGGTTCTATATTTCATTTCCACATGAAAGAAATATTCTATTTGGATCAGTCTTCATTTAAAAAGCAGGTGACAATCAAATGCAAGGCAATTTTGTCTTATAAAGTGATCAAAGTAAAACAAGGGAAAGATAAACCAAAATGCAAACCCCAAAATCTGTTTGTTATTTGGAGACACTGTGGATTTGTCAGTTACTGTAGAAGAATTTTATGAAGACATAATTAAACTCCAAAATCAAATCACATTTTTCCCCTCATTATATATAGGCTGCTTTATAACAAGACATATTAGGAATACTTGCCTTGTACATGAAAAAAATCCTGTTTTATTGTCAAGCATCATATTAAGAACACCAGCCTGTAAGTGCCACACCACTTTTTAAAGAAACTAATTGCAAGCCACTTTCAATATTTCTTCTGTTTTTAATTTAATACCCTCAGAGATACATAATTGGGCTGGAAGGGAGAGTATTCACTGAAGTCATGAATTTGCTGTATAAATACAAACAAGGAGGAAAGCTAATACAGTAAGGGACTGTGGGATTAATTTTGAAATTGTCTGATTAGTGGATTGCTGCCCGTCAATAATTGCCTTAGATTTTCCCAAGGCCCTGTCTTTATTGGAGTCTGGCAAGTGCATCTGCCCACAGATTCCGTCAATCAGGCCTTGCAGCTGGGAGGGTCTTCAGAGAGAACACAATTGTAAGTCTGCTGGGGCAAGTTGTTAGACAAAGCAATATATACCAGGCATGATGAGCAGTCAATCTCTGTTCCAYTGATAACATTTTACTCACCAAAATTTTCCTATTTCATTGGTATAAACTCCTTCAAAAATTATTTTCAGGAAATAGTTTGAATTTGTTTGAATGAAAAAATAACAAAGGTGCTTCAGCAGGATAAAACAAGAACACTGCACACACCTAAATTACACAGTAAACTTGTGCTTCTTGCCTCTCCCCTCCCCCTTTCTAAAATTTTTGCAGCTGAGTGATCCTTGCTCCCTTAGGATGCTATTAAGAGAAGTATGGAAGTATGCAACATTAGCATTTTGCAAGTGCTAAAGCCACTGGGTGGATAGAAATAAAATTTAGAGAAGTYATGCACAGAGTCTGAAGTAGATGCTGCTAAGGTGTATCTTCATTTAATTAATTCTTTAAATAATTAATTTCCATAAATATTTCTAAGTAAAACAAAACCAAAAAAATTGTCTCTGTTTTCTCACCAGTAGAAAACTATGAACCTGTTACCCTCAACCAAATGAAACATGAAAATATTTTTTGGCACAGAGTGAAGTTCTTCTAACCAAAGCCATCCGAAGATTACAAAAATATMTATTTTTAAAACTATGTATAGCTTTTTTATCACGTGTCCATTCCTAGACATATCTAAGTGTGTCTTCCCAGCATTTAGCCCAAAAATATGATGAGCATAGCTTACAAACAGAAATTAAATAACGGAACAAATATGTCACATATATTAATATTTTTGCTCTGCAATGAAYATATCAGATGCTCATTTTCAGCTACAATTGTAAGGTTTTTGTAGTCATCCAAATACAAAGGAGTTATTGGAATGCTGCAATTGCTTACATGTAATACAAGGTAATAAAATGTAAAACCGTTTTATTATGACCACCTAAGCTTCAGTTTGAAATGCAGACTAACAACATTAATGTTGCAATCAACACTAATTTTACAGCCCACACCATTAGCTACTGTGGATTTACCAAAGCACRGCATCACCTGTACCAAGGCCTTTGTGTAAATTCCATCTGAACAGTCACACTCCCGTTTGGATCCAASTGAAATCCCAGCTCACCAACAGTGGGTCTACATTTGGTTGGGGATCTCCCCCATTTATTTCTTTTTTATACACAGGATACAATCATTAGCTTCTGTTGGGGAACATTGTCAAATGGGTTTTTAAAACGGACTCAATATGCTTACAAAAGGAATCTTGTACTGAGATGCCAGTGATGGAATCAGACTGAGCTCACTGGGACTGAACTCAGGACTGCTGTCCGACCTTCTGTTCTTACCCAGGTTTTAGTCTATTGGTTAAAGAACAATCCAGGATAGGACAGGCACTGGAAATATCTGGAAAAAGATCTTCCTTCAGGCTGTAAAGTGGCTAGAGAAATGATAATTTATCCTTATCCTTGACTTCTTTTAGTTATGCTGTGGACAGGCAGTAAGCCATTGCCCTGCCTCGGATGAGGTCATCACTGAACACTTCTCCTGCGGAACCCACACCTTGTTTAATACACAGGATGGGCATTCTGAAGGACGTGCTTAAACTTTTCCCAACTTCCAAGTGCCTGATTTGTCAATTTAAGCCCTGATCCTTTATCAACTTTTTCCAGATATAAAAATCATACAGTTTTACAAATATGTCCTTGAATAGACAGACAGTCTGTGGAGCACTACACCTTCCCACATGGTAATGATACAACAGCCACCAAATCAGTCAATACCACAACTGTTACCCTGACTACAAGGGAAATGTTCTAGTATTTCTCACAACAAACCCAGATACAAGTTACATTTCAAGGTCAGAAAACATACGCAGAAATAATGAAATTGCACTTACACTTAAAAACAAAGCTCTGCAGCACTCTCTTTTCCCTAGATGTGAATAACTCACTGCGGATGATCATTGGGAAAACAAAAAAAAAGACTGGTACAGACAAATTTTGATAAACCAGTGATATTCTGTTCCACAAAGGCAAGAGGGAAGACTTGAGGAAGCCACTCTTTTCTCAATTGGAAAATTGTTTCAGAGGATTTTAACTATGGGCAATCTTGGTTTTGGAGATGACCTGAAGCTCCACTGCCATAGGTGAGATTTTTTTAATTGTCATTTTGCTGATCTCTGAAAAGGGCCAGATTGTCACATAAGTGACACTAGTTCCCAAAAACCACAATACTGCAACTTGATGCWAGTGAAAAGCTTAATACTCTGAAATATGGGAGACAACTGTTACAATTGTCAAGGACTTCCTACTGCCAAGTCAGAGGTTTTCTTTTCCTGTCATTTTCAATGACACAAAAATCATTTTATTATCTTAATGAATGACACAAAATTTGAAGTGCATTTCATAAGCTTTGCTGCCTCTCCTTCCTTTCCATGAAAAGTGACCATGTATCATCAGACACAAAAACCTAAGAGTCCATCAACAGCAAACATTGGACAATGTTTCTTTCAGCTCCAACATTATCACTCATTTTGTGTCTCAGAAAACACAAGGCCTCATAAAACATACTGAATATTAACATGTCTGAGCTCCTTTGGACCAATTCTTAACCAGACAGTCCACAAGAGACAATATCTTGAGAATAGGCTCAAATTTAAAACTGAATAACTATTTCAGATGTAGAGCAAACCAGGAAAGATTGTATTTCAGGAAAGCAAAGAGGCTAACAAGCATGTGCTTAYGTAAAAAGTTCATCATTAAAAACTTAATCTGCAAAAAGGTGTAGATCTTAAATCACTGAGGCTGTGGGCTCTTGAAAAAAATGTTCATCATTAAAAACTTAATCTGCAAAAAGGTGTAGATCTTAAATCACTGAGGCTGTGGGCTCTTGAAAAAAAAAATTCTACCCAGTATACARATAGCTGGATTTTCTGCTATTTTCAGCTTTTGATTAGCTCTGTGTCTATACGTATGCACTAAATATAGCCACACAGTAATTTCAAGGAATTGAAAAAGCTATGACAAAATAGTCTTTCAAGGACTCTTCCTGCTGGGTACAAATGACTAAAAATTCTGTTGGTTCCGCCCACCATATGTTGAAGGATGACACATATGCCACACATGGACAGATGCACTCTCTCAGCCAGAAGTGCTCATGAGCAAGGACTGATCTACTCCTAATAAACTAGCTGGAAACACTAACACTGGCAAATGAGAAGCAAATCAATTAAGAGAACATATTTTGTGTTTCTCCCTCTTGGAGCCAATTAGTTCCATACTACTCTTTAGTTACAATATGCACTGATATGAGAACATGCAATTTCAATTAGCTATAACAAATACTTACACTTATTTTTTATCTTCATGAGAGGTACAGGAAGCAAGAGACAACCAGRCTCAGATTCCATTACTACTACATTACCATTACATTACTAGTATTCGCATTTCATCATCTTAACTTCATTCCGGTAAGACCATTTACATCTTGCATGATGTTCTTCCTCAAATCCCTCCATTTCCTGCCCCTCCCTCTCCTCATCACACAAAAAATCAGTTACAGTGCCAATACAGAGCCTCTGGTATGTGGCAGTTTCTGCTCTCTGCCAAACTATTCCACACATTTAATTCTGAGGTGAAAGTACTTTCCTATGATTTCACTTCTATTCTGTCTTTGTAAATGACCCCCAAGCATAACAGTTCCTCTCAYGACATTATTTCCACATACCTCATTGTGAGTCACATGCAGAAAAATTCACTGCTTGACCACAAATAAAGGCAGTCTTTCCTAGAAATATGACTGTCGATGACATATGAGAATGCAAAACTCCAGCTTAGCTGATTGCTTACTGAAAACAGTTTTCATTTAGCAACATACAAGTGTAGTAAGATAAATGGATCTGTAAGATAAGGAGAAAATAACACTCTGATTAAYTTTTCTGAGGTGGTGTTCTCCTGATTACTTCTTAAAAGAGAGCTCCTAGTCAGGGACACACAGCAGGTRAGATGAGATTGGAGTGCTTTACCCCAAACTTTTGGTTAGGTTTTAAAATTTAAAATGACTCATCCTGCTCTGGACATGGCCACCAGTCCTCTCTCATTTTAAATGCATGGAGAATCCCTTGGGATTCTTGATGCAGCTAGAACATGCTCACAGGAGACTTAACAGCTACAGAAACAGCATGAAACCAAACAGACTTGATTAAAAGCAGTAATGTCCATTGTGCAAGCTCACACAGAAGCAATACTCCAGCACTGGTCCCTCCCAGATTGAAGAATTTTGTTCTTTCCAATTTGCAGAATTTTGCTATTTCCAACTGGCAGAAGCTGTAGTAAAGTCTCTGGTGCCATATATACACTTCTTATGATTTGCTATTCAACTSTAGGTCTCTACAAATTGTCATAAGCTGCTGTTATGAGTGACTTTTGTCCATCTGAAAAAACACGCAACCAAAATTGTAACTTGGATTAGATGATCAGCTCCTAGAAATRCCTGTCAATAAGGAATGATCTCCAACAGCTTCCTGGCAGGAGGTACCTGTAGCCAGCACAGTTACAACATCCACCAGAGGGACTATTTAGAAGCTCAACTGGAAACAGGCAATTGAAGTTCTCTATAAACTAGTCACTGAAGTTTGSTGGAAGAAAGGCAGACACATCATTTACCTGTGAAGCTTTATAGAATATGGATTCACAAGGATTTCTCAAAATGAAACACTTCRGAACGGTTACAGCTTCTGCATGCCCATGAGGTGGGACCAGTAAACAGAGGTGATCTCAAACTCTCTCTTGTGCAATCTTTACAGAGCCCTAGGGACACACAAACTTYCTCACAGCTCTTTACAAAACCTTGATCAAAAGGGAGTGACATAGAGTAACATGGACTGGCATTACCAACTTGTTCYTGACACTGTCTTACAGGATTTAGTCTCCATGTTGGATGTCCTTAAGYAGAGCTAAGCAGGTACATAAATTACCCTCAGGAAGTCTAGAAAAGCAAGGTGCTATTCAGGCTGAACCAAGAACTCACTCAGCACTCACTTCACAGTGGGAAAGGCTCCGTATAGAAAGCTCTGAAATTAGCCAAATATGATTCATGTTTGGTTTCTAGCTTCAGGCATAGAGTTTCTAAGTGTATTTGTTGTTAAATAAATACAGACACCAAGTTCAAGACGCACTACCACAAAGCTGTTAGATTATTTGTTCTCTTGAATTATGCATTACTTTCCTGTGGTATGCAGTTTTTCTAAGTACCCCACAAAGCCCAAATTTCAGCATGTCTATGTGCCATATGGACCAGCTTCTCCAAACGTCTGCTCCTCATGGAAATTCTATTTGTTTTCCTATTGATTTTATTATGTTTAACAGCACACTAAATCATTCCTGAGGTTGACAAGTTTCTGGAAAATTGATATATGCTGTCTAAAACTGCCTGAGGCAGGAATAAAACCAAAACAAATGGCTTCTTTTAAACTCTTGTTTTGCATTACTACAGCCAGGCATACAAGTGCCATCTTGCTTAGTAGAAGAATTCTCCTTTGTGTAATATTTGAAGCACAGGAAATCTTTAGAAGCTCTTCTTATGGGTTTGCATATCAGGGAAGGGTGATTGCAAAATACCAGACTATTTGACTGAGGGTGGGACTAAAAAGGCAGATTGTCATGCAAGATCAATGGGCTGGATTTTCTCTCTGGGGAAAGGTGGAACTGTGTGTAGATGCCTTGGAATCTACAGCTTAAGGCAAGAGTAGACTTTTTAGTGCCACTTAAAGACTTGTATTTAATTCTTCTGAGAAACTGTACTGAAGTAATTAACTAAGATCAGAAGGAAGCAGGGGTTGGTTTGTTTGTTTGTTTTAAATTTTAACACCATTAAGCAGTACTGAATTTGTTCCGAAGACTGGACTGATTTCAAATGGGAAAAAGCATCCATCAAGGGGGAAAAAAAAATAAAAATCTTGGTTCAGAAACTAAACGGGGAGATGAATTACAGAAAACAGTTTTGATGCTTTGATGTAAAAAATCTGAACRCCACAAGAATTCAAGATGAAAACTGAGAATTAGATTAAGAAGAAATAATTTTTAAATCTCCAAAGATCTGACAAAACCTGAGAAGTTCATATGTACACATATTCCTCCTTGTTATACTCCAACCAGGCTGTTTTAACTGCTGTGTTCTGGCAAAGAAAAAAAGAAATTGCAATGGAAAAATATTTTTGTGGGAAGTAGTTAAGGCACTGTGCTAGCTGACAAATAACGGGATTACACTTGCAGAGCTGCAGGCATTTCAGACACGACATGAAGTCATATACTTCTCATTTTTGTGTGGTTA
Source organism: Malurus melanocephalus (assembly GCF_030028575.1). NCBI lineage: Eukaryota > Metazoa > Chordata > Aves > Passeriformes > Maluridae > Malurus > Malurus melanocephalus. The sequence continues at coordinate 486,793 of NW_026623449.1, forward strand.
AAAAAAATCAGAGATAGACATGATACTTTCCTAGAGCCCCTGTGATGATACAGAATAAGCTGTTGAGTTCCACTAAGGAGAAAGCAAATTACTTATGAATATACACTAAATATATCTGTGTCATCATCTGAGTAAGCAGAAAGCCTCCTGAAATTTAACAGTGAGAGAAGTAGTTTCAAGATACCTTGCATTTAGAGAATTTTATGATAATCCAAGAGACGTACATGAAAATGCAAAAGATGCTACAGTCCTCACAATATTAAGGATTAAAAACAAGAATTTCAGTAATAAAACAGCATAAAAAGAGAAAAAACTCTCTATATTAACCACTGAATTGTGCTTCAGAAAATCAAGTTTATCTCATTCTTAGAGAAAACCAAGCAAATCCAGTTCATTTGCTAAGTGCTTAGATACTGCAGCTAAATATATATATATATATCTTATATATACATATATCTATCTTATATATATATGACTTATATATATATATATAAGCTTGGCAGAACCTAAATAGTTCTACTACTGGACATAGTAGAATGCATACTGTAAGTGAATGCTTCACCTGCACAAAAAAAAAAAATTCCACTTCTTTGCTTTGCATCTGTATTTTCCAAGACAGTAACATGATTACAGTTTCTAATTTCAAAATTCTAAATCTACCTTTGAGAAGTATTACAAAAAAATTTTTCAAAAAGCCTGCAAAACATGATTCCAAGGTGTGCTGACTTGAGCATAATAGAAAATGGTCATCTTTTCTTCAGTGGATAAATGCAGTGAAGCCAGTAAGATCTTTTTTCCATCTGCTAAATGGTTCTTTAATCTCCAAAATACACTGTCTACAGCTGTCTTATCGTTTTGAAAACTAATACACAGAGCTGGGAGATTAAACTGTGCCAACCTAATCCTAACTCATACACGGACCCTGTGCCAACAGCTATTTGGACATTTGTAGCTAGAAACCTTGTCATCAAAGATGCTTGACACTTGCTATAGTATATTTGGGCTCATCTGTTGGAGAGCAGAGTTTTTGCCAACTTACAGGCAAGTTTCATGACTGCAAAGGAATAAATGTCCAAACCACCAAAAACTCCCTGGAACGACTACACATATATATCCTGCTGTTGCTGGAAAATAATCTTCTACTCTACCTGTACTTTGCRAACTTGGACCAAACAGTAAACCCTTTGAAATACCACCAAACTACCACAAAACCAAAAAGTCTCTAGTTAGAAGAAACAAACCTCCTGTGCTAGGCACTCCTAGCAGGAAACAGTGAGTATTCGTATTAAAACAGAAGTCCTTAAATGGAAGTGTTACTGATTAAGCATGTGTTGGAAAGAAAGACAACTAGGACTGTTAAATCACTTGCAGAACCAGTACACTGAGAAAAGATGGACAGAAATGTTTTTATTTTGTGTAAGTACAGAACAACATAAATGTCTTTTGACATTTTTGAGCAAAGTTCCTTAAACTGCAAGGTACATCCATCTGTATTAATCCATGATAACTGAACAAGCAAAAACAGGTAAACAGATCTCCTAATAATGACGGTCAAGTAAATTAAAGATAACTTCTTCTGAACCATCAATAGTTTTAGCAGATGCTTTTTCCTCAGTCGACTTTTGAAGCAACATTGTTACCACTTAACTTAAAAAGATCATTTTTTTCCTACAACTAGGAGCCCTCTTTTAGACTGTCAACCAGAAAACAGGCAAACTGAATGGCTGTTTTTGGAAGGGGGGCTATAGAAGTGTCTGCTCGTGCAGTACTAACTAAAGATTAAGACAGCAAATCTTGCAGAGACAACARATAAGAGATCTGTCTCAGCCCACTGGAATTCCATTTGCTCCGCAGACAAAATAACAAGGTTGCTTGGAGGTAATCCAAAAAACTGTTCCAACAATTATTAACAGAAAGGATTCAAGAAACGTGGAAAACCTCTTAAAATAAAATTTAAAAAAAAAATAAAAAACCAAGGCGCTGCAGGTTTCAAAATGTGTTCATTTTCAGCACTCATTAAATTGTCTGAGTCTCCATAACCTTGCTGACATTACTTAGCCTTTAAATTCAAGGCTCAGTCACTGAAACACTTCTCACAAAACACGAATAAGATCCAACGTTATCCTCAATCGAGGAATATCAACATTAAGCACTTTAACTTCCACTCTTTCTCCAGGACCTAAGCCCAGGCTTCTTCTCTTCTTCATTTTAGAGAGTTTTGCTTCTGTTATGTTTCGCGCTGGAATCAAACCGGCTTTTCCCACACCAATATCAACAAAAACTCCAAATGGTGTTGCATTTTCAACTTTTCCAGTCAAAACAGCACCAACACTTAAGTCTTCAAAGCAGACTATGCTTCTCTTGAAGTCAGGTTTATCAAAATCTGTTATAAGAAACAAGAAACACGAATAAGACTCTGGAGAAAAAGGATCTCTAAGAGTTGTTTCCAGATGATGGTTTCTAATTAGTAAGTCATCCCAAGGCAGTTCTTAGCTCCCAAATACTGCTTTCAGTACATTTTTTCAATAAAGACCCATCTGTGATAAACAACTTGTGTCTTATATTTTATGAATCACTTTAAAAGCATTTGATTGGTGAAGCAATAAGTACAATGAATTTTGTGTTATGACACTATCATGATGGGATCGGAAATGTGTTGCATAGTAGCCAGTGACTGAAATATTCTTCAAATTTTCTCAGATCTAAGGAGAAAATACCTGAGATGACTCTTGAGCTACATTGATTATACATGAAATTCTATTCCTCGAGGAATTTCTACACAGGAAGGTGAATACTCGGTCTCATCACATACTAAAAGAAAAGTCAGCAATGCACTGTTCTTAGGCTTGCTGGTCATCTGAACCATGACATCATGTGATCTCCATCACAGTGCTGCTTTGCCCTGACAACTTGCAAATTACACAGGTATGACCATAAGTAGGTAATACACTGGGATATTAACGTTCACATTCTGCAGCTAAGGGCACAGATAGGGAAATAAAAATGTTTTTAAAAACCTACCACTTTCTGCTTCTGCAGAAGACCTTTCCAAGCCATCTCAACAACTTCCCTTTCAACTTTTTTCCTACCATTGTCTGACCTTTGCAAGATATAGGAAGGGCTGAGATTTTYCACAGGAAACACCACCAAACCAGAACTGCAATCATTTTTCTCTGTTTGCTTTTGAGAAATAAAACTCAGCCTGAACACGTTTATAGCTAAAATGCGCTGGAATTTAATCAGTCTGTGGATCTGTATTGGCTTTGCATGGCAATTTTTTGGTAGGTATGTGTGTGGGCTACTGTGAATAGTGGCTTCTGTGAGAAGCTGCAAGCAGCTTTGCCTGTGTCAAACAGATCCACTGCTGGCCAAGGCCGAGCCCATCAACAATGGGCCCTGGGATAGCATTTGAAAATGAAAAAAAAATCCCTGTGCAATAGCAATTGCAGCCATGTGAGAAAAACAGCTCTGCAGACACCAAGGGGAGGAGGAGCTCCAGGTGCCAGAGCTGAGATTCCCCTGCAGCCATGGAGGGCCCTACAGCAGAACAGGGTGGCAGAAAAAAGGCTGTGACTCCATGGGAAGCCCATACTGGARCAGGTTTTCTGGCAGGACTTGTGACTCCATTAGGGAACAATGAAAGTCTGTTTCTAAAGAACTTCACTCCATAGGAGGGATCCATGCTGGAGCAGCTCATGAAGAACTGCAGCCCATGGGAAGGACTCATGATGGAGAAGTTCATATAGCTGCATAAGGCCACTAGGCTGCCTACTCCAGTCACAGAGTTTGTCTATAGTAATACTGAATGTCCTAGATCAGCARTTTAGGAATATTTCCACTGAAGATTCTCTATTTTGATTTTATGTCTTCCTATGTTAATAGTATTCTACTGTAATTCATATGCGAGATCACCAGAGCAAATTGAGACAAACTATATACATTTTCAAGGTCATTAGTGGGGAACATTTCAAAAATAGGCACAGAAACTCTTAACCAAAAGAGGGGACAGAAACGTTGGTTTGGCTTTTTTAAAAGCATGTTTATTATTTGCTATTACAAGCCTCTTTGCTGTCTRCCTTTACCTCTTGCTGTTGTAAGAGAATCCAGCTGTAAGTTTCATTACACACCAGCATCTCCAGATGTTTTACTTAATTACTTACCTCATCTTTCCTTTCCTTTACCTCAAACTGTTCAGTAGCACTGCAGGTTTTAAATGGGGTAGGTCATGAGCCACGTGTTTCAGTCACACTGGCGTTCAAGAAACCAGTGCAATAGAGGAGCAGAACTACACACTACTGTTCCACAGAACTTTATTAGTACTGTTTCACCTGGGCCTCAGCGTTCTCCTTTGTGATAAAAAGCCACCACAGACTCAATCAGTAGAGAGTCAACATATTGAAACTATTTARTTTGTTAACAGCCATATAACTTCCCTTCCTATGGCTGAAAATGCAATGATTTAACACAGGATTCACACTCTTTACCTACCCAACTGGAAAGAAACACCTGACTATGATACAGCCTTCACCCTGACTGAGACAAGAAGTGGAGTTACATGTCCTTGAAAATCTACTACTGATTTTAGAAGAAGAAAATGTGTTGTTTTAAAACTGATATGTAGAACAAGCCAACTAAGATTACAGCCTTCCAAACTGGGGTTTACCTGTTCGGATGTCATAGCCTTCAGGCTGAGTGAGACCATCAATGATCAGCTGCAGAGTGTGCACAGTGGTGTTGAGCCTTTTGGCTGTGCCTTCCAGTCCTTCATTTTGAATTACTGCATTTACTTTTTGCTGCATATCTGATTTTCCTATGTCATTTGCATTTCCTCCAATGAGAGACAAAAACCTAGGAAGTTCAAACAAAGAAAGATTTGTAACATCCTTTAGTGGGAACTGCACATTTTCTCTGTTACTTTTTCATTGATGCACGAACAAAACTTCTGATTAAAAAATACGAAGAGTTTCTCAAGTGCATATCCTCTCAACTCATTACTGATCTGACACATAAATGGAAACTTAGAGTCAATCTGTACACATAGATCTTCTGGAATAGACTGCAAAACAAAGAGCAAAATACTAAAATGCAATTAAAATATCTTCTCAGGCCAATTATTTCATCTGACAATAAAACTGAATTTCCTTATTACTGAAAGATGTCTTTTACCATGAAAGTTCCCTAGAAATCAGTAAGAGTTCCATAAGACCWTTATTGTAATTGTGACTCTCAATCAAATTAAAATGAATGGCAATTTATTAAAACAACAATGAACGTTCAAAATATTAAATTAATGTGAAGAATCTTTAACCCAGCTTAAGAGAAATTTTGCATTAAATACTTCTCTTGTCTGTGAACTTCATGATTAAGAACAATTATTTTTTCAGACACTAGGTAATCATTAAGTCAAAGTAGTCATACAACACAAACACCCTTGTTGWCACATACATACACACATTGAAGACTGAGACTAATTTGGACTGGCATCAAAAAAGCTGAAAAGAAATATTTCTAAATAATTATGTCCTGACATGTGATCTTCGCCTTGATCTGCAGCTCACCATGAATAAGCCTATTCTATCCTGATTTATCATGCCCTTTATTGTCGGTGGGAAGCACTTTATTTTTTGCATGTTCTCCACCACAGTAGATAGGTAGAATTATTGTCCCTGTCCTCCAGAGTCCGATTAAAAATTCCTTCCAAATTCCTAAAAGAGATCCTTCTTTCCTCTCCTTATCCTGCTCCACAACAGGTAAGTCTCAAAAGAAGAGCTGACCAGCAGGTTCATGCCCTCAACTTGGTGGGAGACATTCCAGCTCTATAAGAAAGCAAAAGCCCTGGGTACTCAACCTTCTTTCCTCTGTCCAAAATACACGCTGTGCTTTTACCAAAACCTGAGGCTAGTATTTTTGTCAGGTGACAGAGAGGGTTTTTTGGTTTTGTTTTGTTGTTTCCCCTTTTCTAACCCACAGAACCCAACTGAGATTATTTCAGGTGGTGAGCAGTAGAAAGTTATACAGACAGAAATACAAAACTAAATTTCTTTTTGAAAAAATATAAATTGAAGAGACATAATTAAAGCAATATCTGACTTGCAGTAAATCACAAAATTAATCTTTGAGCATAAGGGCAAAGCTTCACTTCAAAATGTCCATTGATTTTGCTACAGGAGGACATCTGCTACAACTGGCTGTCAGGACTTCCACTTCTTTACTGAATTCAAGTACAAGCACAGTGATTTAAGTGTACTGGTAGCTCAAACACAAAGATTTGCATGTAGTAGTGATAAATACAATTTTCACTATTTTTTTTAGTGCATGTGCATCTTTCATGTGGCACTATATGATGAAAATTAATAAGGCTCAGTGGATAGTGCTGTTCTCAGGATTTACTGAATTTTGCTTTGACTGCAACATCTGACATCACTTTTTAAAGTAGTTTAAGGTGGTTTGGAAGCAATGTATACAACAAAATAGATGCAAAATGTTTTACAATATGAAGTGTTTTACAATATGATTTTTTTTTYCCCCTGTAAACTAACAAACCTCACCAGTACTACTCTTTTGCTTAATGAYAGACATCAAAAATATCAGATGTTCTGTGAAACGAAACCACATTTTTTGGTCTCAAAGGAGCACCAAAAGTGGTTGCAATGATAATACAGAAAATGAGCCTAGGCCCGGGTGAAGTGCTCTTCCCCAAACTGCTGGGGGCTGCTGGCTGYTCTCACCAGTGGCCGGACAATGCCCCACCAGAGCAGTAGTGACAGGCAGCAGCTGCCCCAACTTTGACTGACGTGCCAGATGTAACATGACAAACCCGACCAGCCTCATGACTCAACCTTCTAAATARTGTATGCTTTACCACCCACCCCTATAAACAAGTTTGCTGACATTCACGTACTTGGCTTTATTGCACTTCAAATGGAAACTCTGCTTGAGTACGTCCAAGTAACGTTTTCTCGTCATTAGAATTTTGCAGAAGGACATTGACTTTGTAAATTGATAACACRGTGGGTTTCACTACTAGTAAGTGCAACCACATGAAACAGCCACCGATGTACATTAAAAAAMCCTGTTACATACAAAGCTGTCAAARGTTTGGATGATGCACTCAGAATGAATGGTGTTACATGTACACTRCTGGAAAGAAAACCAGCCTGAAACWGGACRTAACCCAGGTGCCTGAGCCTTCAATTTCTATTCATGAAAGGTATTTGACCTCCACCTCCTTCCCCTGCAACCACCTCCATCTGGACAGCTCAAAGTATTTATCTGAAATTAAAAAGGATTCCTCATCTAGGCAAGGGYGGCAGGTTTGGGTCCTATGTTATTAGTTATAGTTGTGTAAATAACTTATTAACGTGATTACTGTTCACAGTAAAATTTTGGCTCCACCTGAAGATAACGCTTAAACATGTACCCAAGYCTAAGTACATGAGAAGTCCCACTGACTTCTACAGAATTTTAATGTTCCAAAAATCATGCATTTTGTTAAGAATATTTCAGAATTAAGATTATAAATCACAGGCAAAACAGAGCACTGTAACAAAGCCCAGCATGCACATACACAGAGAAGTACTCCTTATAAGAAACAGYATTATTTCTATTTTGGAAATTCTCACCTTTTTAGGGTAGATTTTGGTAAAACCTATGTATTTCCAAATTAAAGTACCTTCTTAGCAATTGTAGATGCAGTTATTTTTGTTATGTTGAATCTAGYTATTCATTTAATGTATCATTTTTACTCAAATGAACATAGCTTGAGGGTGCTTGGAACAAAAAAAAATCAATATAAAGCACAAGTCTCTGACTGAGCAGTGGTGCATTATATTGATAATTTCTATTTTTAAATATCATTGCTAAAAACAGAGTTAAATTTTTCCTTRTTAGAAAAGTAATCCAACAACTTCCTTCAAGAATTATTTCAWGGTCAGGAAAAAGACATAGTGGGATATGACCACAAGGGGAAAAAGCAGTTCCCCTTAATTTAAATATCTTGATATTCTTAATGTTAACTATTTCACTAGAGTCATTTACACAATTTGTAAATGACAGTTCMAGCTGCACAATGTAAGAATATGAATGATCTGTGCAAAAATGGAAGTCCTTAAAGTATTTCCCTGGCTACATATGTGAAATAAATAATAYGTTGCAGTAGCTCAAGTGCTATGTTTATCTGTTAGAAAGACAAAACCTAAAGGGAAGTTAACATAAAYGGGGAAGATGGGACTTTTTTTCTGAAATGAGGTCATTCTTATAAGATAYATTATCCTTACTTCCTTAAATGCTGAGTTTCTGAATGAATGGTGAACTTCTCAATGTACATCAAGTCAGATAAAAGCTACCAGAGTCTTAGGAAGAACAGGGWGAAATTTAAACAGTTTAGAACTTTGAGTTTTATGGTTTTGAGATTTAGAGAATACTCAGAAACCTTTGCAATCACCTTAGTTTTTTAAAAGCAATCATTGCAGTCTTACAAGACCTGCAGAGAATGGTCATGGATAAATGACTGATGTTTTTATTTAATAGATAATTTCATCCATCTTAGCCAGATAAAGAAAGTAAGAAAAGTAGCATAAATGTAACAAATAAGCACATCATGTTCACTTAACATACACATCTGCATAAAATTACAGCACAGCCTTTGCAATGCTTAAAAGATAATGCAAATTTCATTAGAATGCAAAAAAACAGTCAGAAAAGAATAAAAATGTTATCATGGGAAGCCTACAGTACATTTTTAAGCAGTCACTCTAACCACCCCCAAAAAGTTTCTTATAACATGCAGGAGTTCTAAAGCTTTGCAAGGGCTTTAGTCACAGTCATTTCTGTTTTATGTAATCATTTCCAGCAACACGACTTAAGAGCTGGGAGTACTGGATTYATTACATTAAAGCAACATGATACGCCATTACATCTTGTCACAGTGCACACATGAATTAATGGTAAAGCAACATAATCACTCTGAAAACAAAACAACTCTGCATTAGCATGCACTTTGTTAGGTAAAACGTACATTTATGACAGTAACAAACTTAAATTATGCAGACATTTATGTTTTAGTTATGTTTTGAAGTGCAAAAGCAGTATTAGTATAATACAGATGTTGACTACYCTTGCTCCCACCAGTGATACAGATCATCAATTTTTGATTACTGACACAGACTATGTATCAAAAAATATTCGTGCATTGCTTTCTGTAATTAATTGTTGCACACAGAAAACTAAAGTTTCAAATACAGCTAAAATGGCTTCTGTGGTTTAGCCAGACAAGGTTATTTAARCAATGTTTTTCTTCAAATGCATAAATAATCAATATTATAGATTATTTGAATGTTTGAGACATTTTGAACATAAAAATGCTAAGAAACAATGAATTCCTAAATGAGAAAAGAAATTCAGACACAGGTCCATTGCAGCATAGCCACTTTGCTCCCACACCATTAGGCACACTGCTGTTGGCTGTTTTCATGACTACTGATATATCACATAACTGGAATGCAACCCAAGATACAAAATAGTGAAACATGATTAGTTACCCACAAAGAACTAGTACTACACATAAATGAGATAATTCCATTRAAAAGGTTTTGTGGGGAGTTTTTGTCCCATGTTTTATTTCTAAATGCAACTAGTGGGAAGTTATGTAAGTTCCAAAAATTCCAACAAACTAAAAAATACCATTTGATTTATGGGTCTAGTATTAATAGTGTAAATGGAGCATATTTCTTCATTATTTTCAAGCTCCTCTAATSGTTCTTGTTAACTGTATTTTATAACACATTAAAGTTTTAAAATGTCTTTATTGGATGGCAATTGGCAGTGAAATCCTTTTCTGCTCTTCTGTTTACTGACAAGATAATTTTYAAAAATATGGCCTCTAAAAGTCCAGCTAAGTTAGTAGTAAAACCTGTGAATGAACTGGCCTACTGAAGTGACGAATATGGACTGTTTTTTTTAATACTTAATGGCTACAATTCTTCAAGTGTTCTCCTTAATTAGGGCTGGACATTTCCTTTTGAAAATAGCCATAAAGGTTCATTAWTTGGCTGAGTTTAATTTTAAGTTTCTTTAAAAAAAAAAACCCAAAGCTTAAGAATTTAAGTATTGTTAAATATTTAAATATTAAATAACAAGAATACCCACATATGTGTACATGTAAGTACAGTCTCATTCAGGTGGACAAAAGATATTTCTGATGACTTTGTAAGGAAAGGCCTCCTACCACAGTAACAACTATCCTCTGTAAAAGTATTCACATGCAGACTGCATTATTAAATAGAACAAAACAATGAGTTATCATTGCTCAAATATCATACCAAGTAATAACTCCTTCTTTGATTTCTACTCCCGTTAAGCATTGTGTCAGTTGTTAGGTGAATATATATATAAATATATATATATATATATTTTATATATATATATATATGAATGAGTACCTGCTGAATTCTCTTGGGATTTTGAATTCCCTCTGAAGGTACCAAGCAGCATTATCAATACACAGAGAATGGCAAGACATGAATCTTCACTGCAATTGACCCTGCTCAGTATGTCAAAAACTTCTCTTAAGTCATAACCAACCAAGTGAGCAGGAATGGCCTCTACCAGGCAAGGTCCTAAACCTGGGTAATTAGCCCAGGAAGATTCTTTGTTATACTAAATCACAGCTTTAGATCTTCTATAATGGCAAAATTTTGTATTTCTAAGTCAGGCTAAAATACAACCTCCCTGCCAGATGCTGCAATCTGTGAGCAGCAAATACATATTCTGAGTGCCAACCTTTCACAAAAAGCATTTTAATGAGATTTAAATTTWAAAAAATCAGCAAATGTTAAAATTCAGGCACATGAAACCAACTACACCCAGCAGACTGAYAGAACAAAGAAAAAACATTGCATTTTCTTTCCAACATTTTGTTTTATAAGTATAAACTGGTAGTAACTTTTGGGGACTTCCTAAATGTTTCCTTGGTTTTCCTACCAATTCCATTACAGCACATACCAAGAAATTGGATATGCCCTACATATTGTATTAATTGTATGTAGAAGATTCTGCCACTATAAACTGGTTTTCACATAYAGACTTTTGAGAAACTTAAAGCACMGTTCTGCTTTGCAGGAAAATAGGCTGTCCATAAAGTTCTGAGGTTTTTACTTAACTTTTWGGAAATTCTGATTCATAATATTTAGAGGTGTTCATAAGCTTGATCACAGCACATGACAAAGCCAAGCTCTGACAGTGTGGAAACCATGAAAAAAATGTTTTGGTCTTCTGCAGAGCATGTTAAATCAGTAGGATCTTTTCCAATTATTTTACAGAAATTGTACAGATTTTAAGTTAAGATGCTTAAATGCCATAAATCAATCATACCAGCACCATTAGTGCCACTGTAGTAAAGATTACATCAGTGTTTCCATTATATAAACCCTATTTTTCAGGGGTTTCTTAATCAGCCCTARAAATTGGCTCCAGCATGAAATTTGGCAACCAAAGACACCACTTGGGAGTAATTCTTTTAACCATATTTTTCTTAMATGGATTGACTTTTCAAGCTACAAAATAGTTCTGAAAAAGAAAATTAGTGGTTTCAAATTTTGGTAAATTTCTATCCCTCAAAAACATTGTTTTAAAAACTGATAATTGTGCATGTCATAAATCTGCAATGTAGACTGCTGCCTTTGGGTAATTTGGCTACAAGGAGTGGATAAAAATCAACATCTTATTTCATTTTAAAATAAATGCAATTTTCCATGAAAACTTTTAATCCAATAAAACTTCCAGAAACTCCTTTTTCATAGCACGATGTGGTAGACATTGCATGAGGAAACCTTTATGACTCATTTATATAGCAACTATTCTATACATTTAAATTTTTGTGGTAAGAGGTATTCCATACCGTATTTTTGATCTGGTCATATTCAAGACAATTCTGCCCTTTGGCAGCACAGATCCATYTGTGAACTTGACAAACTCCCTGACAAAGGTCAGTGTAAGCACAGAAAAAGAAGAAATACTTTGATAGCACTAAAACCACAGAACTCCTTAAGATGTATTTTTTAAAAAACTTTATTATTAAATACTGATTCTAACCCACATTTAACAGTTTCAATTTTTCTCATGCATTTTAAGTTATATGAACTATCAATTAGGTTTTAACCTAATTTAATTCCAACATTCTAGAAAGACCTTCAGATACTGGCTAACTTCCGTAAGATACCTCCAACCAACACCATGAACATGATTTGGTCTCCAGGTTCTTAAAAGCTTTCTCATGAATGTAGGCTCAGCAAAAGGGAATTACAAGCCCAGTCCYATCTACAGCCTGTYAGCAAAGTTTGCCAAGAGCCCCTCMATGCAGTCTGAATTCCTAGTAAAATTCTTTCTCTTAATTCATATTTAGGCAGGAAAAAAGATTTGGAAAGCTGTTTTTGTAAGKTCTGAGAAGCTTAGCAGTTCATACAGTTTTTTTGAAAAGTCATTTTAAATATATAATCAGTGCTAAATTATAGCATTACTTGCTTGAGGAGAGGATGTCTGGTTTATATTTAGCCCTTGTGTCACCAGTGTCAATTTTTAATACTACACTTTTTGGGTTTTGCCRGTTTGCTGATTTTCTTTTTTCAAAACAGCTATTTGCCAGGAGAAAATATCAAACATATTTGCCCCCTTCCCCACACCATTTTATCAAGTTGCTGCATATTCATATAATCTATACCACTGAAGTTGTCACCCTCATATTTAACAAGCTTTCAAAGAATCTTTTAATTGCAAGAAAAAGAAAAATACAAATATTGTTTTACATTTACAGAAAGCACTCAGAGACCTTTCCTCCCCYGTCATACTATGTGTAGAGGTACTAAGAAGTAAGACAACAAAGAAAGAGCCCAAAGGATGCATAAAAGACTGATTCAGTTAGTTACAGAAAGAGATGCTATGCTTATTAGTTTTGGTGTTTCATTAACAGATACTGTAATTGTTGTTTTATATTTGCTTTGCAATCAGCTTATATTATTTTGCATTAAAAAACAAATAAAAACTCTCACAACAATATCATGTACAGTACAATATCCATAACATGCATTTGGATCTGAATACTTAACCTGAAAATCCAGTCTAGGAAGGCAAAGTGTTTGGTAAGAAACAGAGAAAATGGCAYTGCTAGAAATCTACTGTAAAATACTTTAACTAGCCAGAGATGATGAGATAGATTAACACTGGTTTTCAGCCATGTAACACTTCTGCATTGGCTTGGAAGCTCTGGAAATCTGAGTTTGAAGCTAAACACATTTTAAAACTCAGCAAGGTACCTTCTAAGCAGTGTTGGCTGTGCAATAGGTGCCAGCCTCCTCRCTGAAACAGGCACAAGCCTGGGACTCCAACCACTGATTGAGATGTAAGTCATGCTTATTAGGATTTTTTATTCTATTTTTTTTAAACAGTGTTAGTGGTGGATTCTCAGTCAAATTGCAAACCACAAATTTGTGACACCTACTAAAATTGTCTCCAGAATTTCAGCTATATGTGAATTTGTTCTACCTGATGCAGTAATAATCACATTCACCACTTCAGATATAAAAGTAACCTGTGCTGTTCTGTAAASAGTCGCAATCCTTTATTTTCTGACCAACCTTTGTGAAAATATTGTTTGTATGGAAATTAATGCAATATTCCAATATTAACTGGACATACTTCTCTGCTCCCTAAAGCAAATCCTTCCACATCAGGCTTTAAGCAAGGCTGGTAACATTGTGACCACTTTACTGATTATTTTATTAATGTATCAGGGCTGGAAAGCTAAAAACTAAAACCTGAGTAYTTGAGATTTAAATTGAATGAAATTCAATATTGAAAATCCAAAATAATTTTTTTTTTCACATTGACTCACTTGCATTGAATAATCCCCAATCAGGGTGACCAAGCTGCACAGCCTATAAACCATGTACCCAATGTAARATCAGGGTCTTGACTGATATTTTTKTCCCGCAGCCACACAGGGCAGATTTCATAACAAATGCTGATGTGTAAGAAAAATACRGAAATGGCCAAAATACGGAAAAGAAGAAACCAAAGTTATCTACACAAAGCACAACTGCAATAGACTCTAACAGGAAATTGCACMGTGAGTCCTAGAATTGGGCACAAAGAATGAAATGTGCCAGGGACAGCATGGAAACAAAAGTGCACTCCATGCCTAGCAGAAGGAAAGCATGGAGACAGACCTATGTATAGGAAGAGAGAACAAAGCAACACTAAAGGGAAGGTGTCCTAAAAATGCAARGTCCTGAATGACTTTCTAAGGTAACAAAGTCAAGCTTCATGAAWTCAGAAATTCAGCATCTCTCTCTGCGGTTTAAAGATGGTTTKGTTTATAAAACAGGAAGCATGTGTTTGTTTGTCCAGGTATAATATTCTCAACAGAGATCATAAGAATCTGGCAACTGGTGAAATTAGCCTCAGTACTTTCTAAGGAAAAAACCTCTTCAGCAAAWATCATTTAAAAATAAATATATGCCCATTTATGGTAGATGTTTTCTGAGGAGGAAGAGCAGAGTCCAATTTCAACCAGGGCTGCTGATAAAAAAGAGAACAGCTTATAGCAGTATTTCAGATGCACACATGGATTCCTAAGTACTTTGTTCTAACATACACAAAAACCATTCTCTTCTTTCAGCCACTTAGTAAAGCAATCAAAATTGTTGTATTGGGAACAAATTGTGTATTTGGGAACTTTATATATATGTATCTTAATATCTATATATTTATATTTATCAGATACATATGCATCTTAATTAGATCTTGCAATATCAAAATTTAATTTTMAAGGCCCACAGTAATGACACATGCTCACAGATATCTGAACCATAGCTTCTTCTTGAAGAAAGGGATGCAAGCTTCAAATCAGTATAAATATTCCTGCCTCAAAAGACTGAGCAGGCTGCTGTCAGAAAAATCAGTACTTTCATTTARAAAATTGATGGTGTCAATGGTTTTAAATCWTTCCCACCACTTACCTCATAGCAATGTTGTAAGACTCTGGGTGAATACAAGTTTGGTCCAAAGGATTGGGCTGTTGTGAGGCACATGGTGCTGGTTTGCACTTCTTTTTACCCAGTGCACCTGCTTTAGTCAAAAGTSCACCACTTCCAAGTTCATTTTTCTTATTACTGCCAGAAATCAAAATGAACATGTCATTCTCAATGAAGATGATCCTGGCCTAGTATCCAACAAGAAACCAACCCACTTTTCCCCCTGAAGTTTCCCTCAAAAAAAATCTCAAGATACAGTAAAGGCATCAAATCACTCCTATTCCAAATGCTCCATTCATGCCTCTTTGTTTGCTTTTGTTTCCTACATCAAAAGCGGTTCCTGCTTTTGGAGCACAAAAGAGAACACCCACCCTGAAACTAGCACTGGCATTTTGGGCTCCACTCATTAACTGYTGGCAGAAATGAAGGCAGAAATTCCTCTTTCCGTATCGATTTTTAAAATAACCACTATTTGTTAACTTTCAAGTAAAAAGAAAAAAAATATTTCATACAGTACACTAAAATCATCAACATGATTAGAAAGGATAAAAATAGAACCTCAAAGTTCATTTCAAAAGCCTCTGGTTATGTCACCTGGACCCACAAGAAGTGTTTTGGAGGCAGTGGTGTTAGAGCTTTACTTTGGCCTCAAAATCCATTTCTAAGATTATACAGTGCTCTGAAGTTTTATGGAATCTGACTAACATCAGAATCATGTTCCAGGAAGGTTAAAAAATCCCAAAACAATTTTCACATTTCACCAGTGAAGAGTGGGGGATTGAAAAAAAAAGCCATTGGCCTTCTTTTCCTTGGTTGTATTGCAGCAATAAACAAGAGAAACTAGACCAGATCTGTACAAGGTGAGACCTATCAATCATATAGAGTTTGGAAGCAATTTCTTTGGTCTTCTGGTGCTTACAGTGAGCACCATTTGGCCTGCAGCCTRTGCCTCCCTGCCAGATGGGCAAGCAATCTGTATACCTTCCACCTGGGCAGGAAGCCAGTCCCTATGTGCCCACGTCCTGCCTGGAAGTTACACATGTGCTGTTCAGCCAGCAGCAACTGGGAATACAGTATTGCTTCTGAGCACTGGGTTGGCTAAAAAATAGCATGTGCTTCCCAGGAAAATATTTTTTTAAGAAGAGCCAGTGGCAAAAGGGTGGGGACGGTGCTACCACTGTGCCCTTTTTCTTGGAAAGAGAAATGAGAAGAGACATTGCACTAGAAAGTGCATTTTGAGCTGCAAAWAGGAAGGATTTCAGGTCAAGAAAATCACTATGAATGGTTGAAAGAGTAGAAGACTTGGTACAGAGTCAGGGAATGAGATGACAGAGAAGAGGATGATGCACTGTTGACAACCTGGACTTGGGAAAAGCCCTCACATATTTCAGACAGAAGACAGTCACATCACACTTGCTGGGCACAGGAGTATAACACAGACAGYTTGATCTAGGCAGCTACTCTACTTCCTCTATTGAGGTAAGGAAACTGCAACTCCAAAAATCTGCACTTGTTTACTATCATKAAGTTCTGCAGAATAATCTTCACCACATTAAACTAATTAATTTACAGATCCCTAAATTATGCCTGAAACACAAGATTAAAATTGTAGTATCTCAGATCATCAATTCCTGCATCACAAATTTCTTTTACCGATTTCAGTGGTAAAATTTTTAATTAAAGTTACATATTTATTGAAACCCTGACTTAGAGAATTAGGCTAACAAGTCATGACCATTCAGAGGAAGAACTATCTTCAACCATTGACCTCMACTAATTAATTTGCTGTCTTTCAGAGCACAATGGTCTAAGATTCCTTGAGTCTCAAGCATGAATACAAAGCAGAAAAGKGGGAAAGTCCTCTCATACTATTTCAGATAATTCAGTCAGAATAGTTAAAATCTCTATTACCTGCAAAAAGTCTTTATATATTCTTGATTGAATCTGATAAAGCCAGCACATTGTTGGAAGGTTTTGGGACCCAAACCTTTAACTTCTTTGAGTTGCTCTCGGTTTATAAAYGGTCCGTTCTTCTCTCGCCATTCAATTATATTTTTAGCCCTGGTAGTATTCAGTCCYGCAATGTGCCTAAGAGAAAATTTACAAAATACTTTTATTACTATTGAACAGTCATTAATGCAAATGCTACCCATTGCAAGGAAACATATTTCTATAGAAAATCTGGTATACAAAACTTAGAAGCTGCTAAGAAATCA
Source organism: Malurus melanocephalus (assembly GCF_030028575.1). NCBI lineage: Eukaryota > Metazoa > Chordata > Aves > Passeriformes > Maluridae > Malurus > Malurus melanocephalus. The sequence continues at coordinate 504,035 of NW_026623449.1, forward strand.
GCAAATAGACTTCCAGAACAGAGGCATCACCTGAAAAAGGATCCCTTCTCTTAGTAAAGTGGAAGGAATCCACTCAAGTCAACAACACTTAGTACAGCAATATGGTTCTGTACATGCCTAACTAGGAAGCCAGGGACATGTAATTTATAATCTGTTGGCTATTTCTGTAATGCCAATTCAATTTGTCATGTCTTATGGCCTGCCCCCAGCTGCCCTCTTCACGAAACAGTGTGGGAGGAGGGCTCAAAACAGATAAATTGCTCCTGTAAGAACAGCTCCCGCTCAGCTCTTCCAATGGTACTGAAAYACCTTTCCTCAACATGAAGGGCTCATGTCTGCTAACCAGAAGGAGAGTGACTGGGAGCAGCTTGCCTTCCTCACACAATTTAACTGATCCASAAAGCTTGTTTCTTTTCTCTCAGCTGCTTTTGAGAAAAAAAAGCAGCTGGGAACAGGTCGCATGACTTTTTCAGAGGGTAAGAACTTACCTGTGAAGTGCAACAGCAGCTAACCAGGTTCCTTCAGGAAGCAGTGGGCTGTATGCACGTGTGTGTGGAGAATGTTAATCATAAAAAGAAAGAAAAGAGCTCTCATGGAGAGTTTCTCCTGATATTAGAAGAGGAAATGTCACCCACTAGGTTCTATGTATCAAATGCCATTGCTCTAAGTCAGCAGCAACAGTGTCCTGTTTGTGGAACAGAATGGACTGATTCTAGAAAAACATCACCAGGAAACCCAACAATAGTCATAAAATCTCAGGGGAAAAAAAGGGAAAAAAATCTCAGATCATGCCAAAGTTTAAAAAATAGTTCAAAGTTGGTGAAAGCTCAGAATGAAATTAAGAGGGACACACCTTTAACCACAGATGGAATATTAATCATTAAGAAGGAAATTTTTTTTCCAAAATGTCTTGGAAACATTAAATCATCCATCTTATTTGCATTGACACAGGAACATCACATAGTTGACAGAATTTGCCACTGATGACTGCAAGTTGTTCAAGCACAATACTCAGCAGTAATGCAAATACTGTAGCACTGACATCCCTTCCCTGTGTAGTGTGTGTCAAGAAGTGTATTTGATGCATCAGAAACCACAAGCAGAAAGCTCTGCTCAGGCTGCAATCTAGCTAGGGTGACAATCTCATAAACKGCATGTCTGAAGAAAACTTAAGACTGCATCTACACAGAACAGCAGACTTGGACATGTGAGCATTGTAAGCCAGGTTAATTAGACCACACAAAATTCTTACACAATGTGTTTACCACCTGTAACCATGTCTGGACAGSATGACCCCACACTCACAGTTTTGAGGAGACACAGCACCTCTGGCTGATGCTCCCTGCTGAAGTGCACAATACAGCTGTGCCCTGCAGAAGGTTGGCAGTACTCACCCCCTGCATGTGCTCTGCTAGGCTTTTATTCATGGAATATAAAAAAAGACAGTGAACTCTTAGACAGCATCCAAAGGATGAATAKGAGGATGGTGAAGGGCATGAGGGGAAGCTRTGTGAGGAGTGGATGAGGGGAGCCTGGAGRAGACTGAGGRGAGACCTCATTGCAGTCAACAACTCCCTCATGAGGGGAAGAGGAGGGGCAGGCACTGATCTCTTCTCTGTGGTGACCWGTGACAGAACCTGAGGGAATRGCCCAAAGCTGAGTYGAGAGGTTTAGRCTGGATATCAGGAAAAGGTTCTTCACCAGAGGGYGGYTGGGCATTCACCAGGGAAGTGGTCACAGCACCAAGCTTGACAGAGTTCAAACACTGTATGGTCAATGCTCTGAGGCACATGGCGTGACTCTTGGGGCGTCCTGCACAGGACCAGGACACCTTTGATGATCCTGACGGGTCCCTTCCAACTCAGTTTATTCTGTGATTTTAGTTTATTGATTCTATGAATGAAAGCTACATTTGTCATTTAGGTACCACTTGCTTTCTTAGTAAAAGTTGATCTAAATCTGAAAGCACATAAGGCAGAAGAAAGCAGATGTTGGCTAGAGGATAGATACACAGAAAAATAATGTGAAAGAGGAAGAGGAAAACCAAAAAGAATAGAAAGAGAGCCTCTTCCAAAATATGGAAACATGTTTTTAAGAATTATTCTAAGAGGCTAAAAAAATTAAAATATAGAGCTAGCAAGAATGCATTTTTCCTAACTTACATATCTAATATGATTTTCATTACAAAGATTATTTCCTTTTTTTCTTCCCCTCCTACTATGGAGGATGATAGCAACACTTTTGCTCTTCTGGAAGTTTGTCACCTAAACAATACTGAATTCTGCACACTCGAGACAGAATGAGCTTTTAGYGTCTAACCAAGAAAAATAAAGTCCAGAAAATTTTCCAAGTAAACATGGCATAACTACTTAACAAAAAAGAAACAGTAAAAAGGGATAAATTTTTCAAGTTTCCCCTTAAATCTTTCCTTTTCTCCTTTCCTCACCCAAGTTTTACAACCTGTTCCACTTACGAGTATATCTATAAAAATACTTTCTAAGAAACAAAGTACATTTGAAAATCCCTTTCTCTGTGTAAAAATACAAATTAATCATGTCAYGTTTTTCTAAAATTGCAGTGTTGGCTCAAAAATTTTAAATATCTGTTTTTCTCTGAAGAATAGTTTTGCCCTAGAGAATCACAYATACCCTTAAAACCTGACTCTTAACGATTCAGTGAAATACTGTCCTACTGTGTCATTTTTATGTAATTGGAAGTTTAACACAAGAGCCATTTGCTCCAGCTGAGCTTGAGTCAGATGGCAGACTAAACAGAGACTCTGTGATCCAGAGCCATGTAATTACTGGAATAGGAAAATGTTTCACTCACCTTAATAGTATTTCTGAGCAGATGTTAATATCAACTCCTACAAAGCTGACACACTCTTCAACCACACTGTCCAGAGTAGCTTTGAGCAAAGTCTGTGATACATCATGCTGAGAAACAAAAATGGAGATATCTGGTTACTGAAGTATCCAAGTGTATGTAAACAGGAACTGCATACAGCACTAACATCAGTAAAAGAGTTACTGGAATGTAAAAATATCTTATGTGAGGGTACCAGTTAAAAACATGATATGTAGAATATATTTTTTAAATGTCACCATTATCTCTTTGAAACACCTGTGTCGTGATACAAATCTCTAGAATAAAGACACACTTCACGTCCCAGTATTGTTTTTTAATAACTATTTCCCTGCATCTTGTAAAAACAAAACTWTATTAGAAACATGATTACTCAAAAAGAGTAATGTTTCGGGCATCCACAATGTCTTGTCTTTAATCTATTTAATTTATTTACCTATAAAATCAGTTTATTAAAATAGAGATCACAAACACTGTGCTTCTGCACCTGCACACACAGGTATTTGCAAAATTGTCCCATTTAYGAGCATCACACTACTGTAATTATTTACTAAAAGAAAAAGCCAGGTAYGGTATGACAGTGGGCAATACATAAGGTACTTATCAACCTAATGGCAACAAATGTTTCAAATTTTGAACAGATATTTCTGGGAAGATTGGCAGGTCTTTGACCAAAGCACTACTAGTGAAAATGTTTACAGTGTTTCTCCCTAAAAGAAAAATCAGTCACACTTGTCAAAGTTAAAAGTTCTGAAGCTCTAAGATTTCYTTTCCTCCCAAATGTAGGCATACTTCAATCTGTAACAGTGAGTTCCCCACACAAGCCCATCAGTGCTTAGAAGTCTGACCTGGAGGGAGAAGCCTCTCTGAATGCAGGAGCTAATTCAATCACTATGTTAGCTTAGCTTCAGGGCTCTTCTGCATCACTCATCTGGGCTGATCTGTTGTGGTTTCATGATGCATTCATTTAGGACATCAAGCTGGATCCAAGCCAAGGCACCAAACACTTCATCCAGTACTTTGCTTTAACTTCTAAGCCATTCAGATCTTTTAAAGATTTCATGGTTAAATTTAACATGCCAGTAGCATCAATCCCAATCTACTAACGCTGGTAGTTCTTTAAGCAGYGGTTAATACCTGAAGCAGTCATAAAACTTCAGGCAATGCATTTCTTAGCTCCTTATTTCAGGTGATGGTAATGGGATGCAATTTCATGATGCGATACATACTAAAGTTCCTTACAAACACAAAGCTCATATTTTGCCAGTATTACTCCTCCTATATAAACTTGACATGCAAAACGCCCAGTTCATGCCTAAGTGTTGGATTTGCACAGTCTTGGTCTCATAACCACAAATCCTGCTTGTACACTTGGCAGATCAAACGTCACTTTCCACTTACTAATGTACTGCTGCTGCAACATAACAGCTTCTTTTTTGAATAGAGAGACAAACAAAAAACATACCCTTAAAAGAAGTCTTATTTTTAATTYTTCTGACATACTAAAGATGTAGCTTCTCCTAATGAGGAATATATTCCCTCCTCCTCCTGCCACTGGCCACACCATATACTAGAGCTAGAGGCTTCCAGCTCATACGCACACTCATTCAAGAATTCATTTACATAGCACAAGAACCAGAATAAAATGTTCAGAAACAACACCCACCATCTTCTCTTCTTTGCCAAGTACAGCTGCCAAATACTGGGCTAGATTTTTCACTAAATGTTTGAGGTTCACTAGAAAATAACAATTCTAATTTAATTTTTCTTTTTCCTTGTGATGAAGAAAGACAAAACGAGAAAAAAATACAGAGGACAATTTCCTTCTGCTTTTAGGGAAGCTACGGACTACAAACTACTCACAAGTTGATTATGATACAGTTTCACAAGTTAGATTAACAAGTCCTATTAACTGTAGCAGTTCTTGGCCACCTCTACAAAAAAAAAAAAACCCGTGTTCTAAAACAACTGTTCTGAATACGGAGTCCATGGCAAAGAAGTGTAGACTGMTGCTTCCCTAAGTTACAGACTCATTCCTTAAGATGACGATGATTCTTCAGAAGGAACAACATGCAGTTACATGATTCAAAACAGTCACTGCCATACAATGCCTAATAGCAAAGAAATACATTGATCTGTCCTAGCCTTTCTAAGGAGTTCTTTGGAAGAAACTTGAGTCAGCAGAAGCTTTATTTCCAGCCTGCAGAAAGTGAATCTAGACAGTAATTCAGCCAAATATACTCCCCACAAATAAAAAGGGTATGTCACAATCAAAAGCYACGCATCCCAAAATACCTCTGCCAGTGGAAGAAATAACCACACTCACAGACTCTCCATCTGAAATGCAAAGTTGGCATTTATCTACTGAGCTAGTGATTMCAATAGTTTGTGTAAAATTCAGGAGATACAATACAGGTATCTTGGAAAAAAACATAGCACTTAATTGCCACTTTCTCTTGCCAGGAAGACAAAAAGTTCTCAGGTCTCCCAAGGATGATTTGCATCTTCTAAATTCATTGCTGTTTGACAGTCACCATTAAAAAAGAAACAAAACAAGACAAGCACAAGTTGGTCTTTACTGCTCCAATATGTAAGAGTCGTGTGACTTAGAATGGATGTCACAGCACAATAAGTGAAGGCAGAGACRAAGTGGACAGGCAGATGTCACAGAAGAGGATAAGCATAAAACAATCCTTAAACTACCAGTCCCTCAGAAGCAAGATACATTTAGAGTGAATGATGTTAAGTTGTTTAAGCTAGGAAACCTTTCAGATGACAGACTTGCCTCCCAAGATGCAGCTATTGACCATCAAACCTTTCTTTGGCTATAATGAAGATATTTTTAAACCCCTCTTTACAATGAAACAAGGCACAAAGAAGTGATACACATTTAGTTTCTAAAAGTAGTTAAAAACATTATTATCTCAATACCATCACTAAGACTTCCTACTGCTAAAAGGTTACACTTCAGAAAGGTTTGAAGTACAGTACGTTTTCCAGTCTTCCAAAAGTTTTCAGTACCAGAGGTAACATGATATTATTTACTTCTGTGTGCTATTTATGTGCACTGGGGTGGTATCAGATGAGTCAGACACTACTAGAAGCACACATRCACCCTGCTCCTCACAGTCTACAATCGGTTTGTAAAGACAGGAATGMCAACTGTTGCATGAAGTGCATCAGAACAAAACCTGCATGAATAAAGCCCAAGCTCAAAATGCCAGGCTGCTTTCAAAGTGARAAGTGAGGATATGCAGAACCTGATGCTGCCCAGCCTCTGACAACATTCACACACCACTGTGGTAGATCATTGCATCAGCTGATCCCTGCAAATCCTTCTAAATAAATAACTTTCACATTAGCACTGATTCTGAACACACCCCAGTGCCTAAGGGTGTCCGTGCTAGAACTGTTTCATGTAGACTTTAAGCTCAGAGTCAAGCACGCAAGGTGCCATCACGACCATGTGTAACAAGCAGGAGTATCTCCTTTGGTGCGACTTTCAAACACCATCTTGAATTCACCACCCAAATATGCCACTAAGGGTTTAATAAAAGGATACTTAGAAATGACTGTCATTAAAATATTCACTACTGCAGTAGTAGATCTGAAGCAGAAGACTCAGTTTTATATGATGATCTCAAAAAYGATCAATACTCCCAATTTATGAAAACTAAGGCCAGCAGAAATTAAGGACTTGCCACAAACTGCAGRATGTTCAGTGAAAATCTGCAAACTTTTGTCCATCATCACTCTCCAGGGAAAAAAGCCACCTTGCTTCACAGATAGCATTAGCAAATACTTACATATTGTTTGGTTTGAGCTTTTTGTCAGGAGGGCTATGGAAATTAATCTACCCTTAGAAGTATCAGGAACTGTACCCATATTTTARTGTTTGTTTTTTAAGGAGTTACAAGTGAGCCAAAGAGACAAGACACAGAAAATTACTTGAATAATTGAAACTGCTACAGTAAAAAATTGTACTCAACCAGTAAATGAAATTCAAACATATTTCTCTAATATTTTTATAAAGATATCCCAAATATAGCTTACATTCCTGAACATGGAAGAAAATCAAGGGCTGCTATTTAGATCCCTGATAACAATTATTGCTCAGATAAGTCCATGGCAGATTTGTTAAAATTATCAGAAAAAATACCACACATTTCAATACAACCATTCTGTAAACCTATACTAAAAAAAAAAAAAAAAAAAACAAAAAAAAAAAAAACAAACCAAACCAAACAAAAAAACAAACAAAAAAAAACCCACTTCATTTCATATCATTTCATCAATCACAACACAGAGTGTTTACCACTACAGAACAGCATTTAAGAATACCTGTCTATTATGCATGTGATAGTTCTGTTCTACTGTTATCTCCCAATACTTCAGCTATCTTTTCTTTACTTGCCATATGGTATGAAGCAGAGAACAAGGATTGCTGTTTCACTCAGTTTCAAGAACAACAAACACTCACAGGAAATAATATTACTAAAAACCTRTCTTTTCCTTGAGATGGTGCTCTTTCATCTGTAATTGAAATCCCTTTTGCAGTTTCAACCTGTTGACGTACACAAAAGGAAGGCAGTATTTTAAATAGCCTCTCAACTCAGTTATTTCTAGCAGGACACCCCTACAGACACTGTAAAAATACATTTGTCATCAGCATGGCAAATTTATCAAGTCAAGGAGCCAGTGCTCACACAAAGCCTGGAGGCTGTACTTAGCCAAAGTGCGTGAGCATAGATGGTGGATCAGCAAACTAACTTTGCCTGAGCACAAAATTACTAGTACTAGATAGAATGGACAGCTTTTGCATGCAAGTGAATTACAACTCCAAGCCTTTTACCTTTGGCAGCTCAAAAAAAAAAAAAAACCCACAATACTAAAACTCCACACAACACTAAAAACAATACACATAATTATAATGCATTTTCCTGGTTCCCTATAAAATCATTATTTCATAAAGTATGGYATGATTGCATATGTAACTGAAAGATAAATTCAAACGGTTTAAAATTGTACTGCAACAAAACACACAAATTCCTAAATAATTATTTTACATTTAGAAATATTAGTARGCATCAACACAAGTAGCCTGTGCATCGTTACTACTTTAAAATGCCCAAGAGCCAGGCAAGGCATCGTCCAACACAGTCAAGCAGGAATTATTTGTACCCTGCAGAGCCTACAAATGTAGTGCAGACATGACCTAATGATGCTGGTTAGAAAGCAGTGGGGAGGGGATGAGTTCTCAAGTCTGGGCAGCAACCTGCAGSTTCTTGACCCAGGCTYGGCATTACGCTAYTATAACAAGATCAACATTCATTCTRAATAAGACTGAGCTGTGTGCCAGACAATCTATTTTGGGTTTTGATCAAGTTATACCTCACTTGTCCTTTGAATCCAAAAGTCAGCTTTCAATGAAGTAAATGCAATTTAACTTTTTTCTATCCAAGTGAGTCCTGAAAGACTTCTAACACTTCATAAAACATTATTTTGTTGGTACCTACCATTAACTCCTGCATCCATGAATTTTACTATTGGCATGTGCGACCAGCCAACGTGCCTCTTGAAAAAATACTCTATTTTTTTTCTTTAAAAAGTGGTATAACTGTGCAAACTGAATGACATTTACTGAAAGAGAAATTAGGTGGGACAACACATCCTAAGCAAAGCTTAAAAATGTATTATTTTACAGAGATTCAATCCATGGCAGTGTTTTAAAATTTAAAATGTGGAGAAACATTACCAGTTCTGTAACCTATATACAATCATTTCGAATGCTTGTGAAACCACAAAAGCAAAATGCATTCATAATAAACCCTTAAGTACAGCAGGACTAATGTAGCAGAAATGGTCTAAGGAGAAGCACCTTTTCATGTCCAGAATTACAAAAAAAATAAAAGGTACTTACATGTCAGGTGGAAAAGTTGGAAAGTTCAGGATTGGGGTTTTAATCTCTAACATCCTCTGGAAAATCCCTTCCAATTAGATTCTAAGAAAACAAGCTTATCCCTCTGATGTTTGATAAAAGGATCTAACTTCTTTTGAATTTCTTTTGAAGATTGTTTGTGGTTTCTCCAAATGTTATATTGTTATAGGATATATTGTTATCCTATGTACTTAACTACGATTCATTTCTTGTTTCAAAAATCCCAATTCTGTTTATTTTAACAGCATATTACTATTATTGAAATATCCCAGGAGAAAGAAATGGATTTAGATTTTTGAAGAAAATGATAAAACAAAGCCAAAGTCTGTCAGCTCTAAAATTAAAAGACAAACCAAACCAAAAATGCACCAGTTTACCACGTAAATGCTTTGAATCACTAGCAAATTGCTGGAATTCATYTTACATTTAATTGTGCTTGTATCCTAACAGAAGCAGTAATATTGCCAAGCTTGTTACACAAATTCAGTCCCATCACTGACATGTCTGATTTCTAAAGTTAGCTTCTTTGCCATGAGCAAGCAGGCAGCAAATGATATATACCCAAAAACATCTTCCTCCTTCCAGAGAAGGTACAAGTTTTCTCTAATGCACATCATAATGTCACTAAGGAGCAGCAATAAAAATTTTAATTATAATCAACCATTGATTGCAYTCCTGAAGATTTCAGAGGGACATTTTTGCCAGTAAGTAGCAAAGGCAATCATCCAAATTGCTATAGGTGRAAAGCCTGGCATTTCCATTTCAATGCCAACGTGTTTTGGGGCTCTTAAAGCTCTACAAATACAGGGCAACACAACAGAAAGATAAAACAAGGACCATCAGGAGTGGAGTTTCACAGAACACATGGCTGAAAGACAACACACTCATTTGAAGATTYTCCTGAAGATGGGTGAAGGGTAAGAGAAGGAAAGAAAGAAAGAAAGGGATTACACTAACAGAAGGAGAAGACAGAAGTCAYGAAGCCCAGGTGAGTGTGGTCATCTTGGGGAGTTCTGTTTAGTCTGAAGTCAGTGACCATCCATTGCTCTGCAGCAGACAGTGAGGAACAGCAGCTCTTGCATGCTGCATTCCCACCGGCCTCACTCAGAGCAAGGGGAGTCCCCAGAGGATGTGAGAAGCTTGGCAACAATCAACATAAACACACATGCTTCTTYCAGCTCTACTGAAGTCATGTTGGGGTTCCTCTTATTCATCTCTAATGAGAAATTTGGTACTTCTAATATTACTAAAAACTGCAACCAAAAAATACAAATTAATTTAAGGGTATTTTYTATTAAGGAAAGACTGATATAGTTGATGCATATTTTATTGTACCCCAGATGCCTGATATAAGAAACTTTTTGTGCTCACTGGCTTTCTCAAATCTAGTATACACACTTARCAAATGCTACATTAGGTTAGTCATATCAGCAATGCACTGAGAATATATTTAATACAATGACATATCCATTCCCTCATTAGGAAAAAATGTAGATACCAAACAATGAAACCCAGCAGGTTTTTAATCCCACACCCCACAGAATCAATGATTATATAAAATTAGTCTTTATACCATTAAGAGAAGAAAAATATTTAAGATGATACTACCTCCTGAAATTGCTTGGTGAAAGAAGCTTTAAGTTAATTCAACTTCCCCCAATTCCACCCCACCACCATCCCCACCTCTTTTTTTTAAGTAGGTGAGCTCAAACTGAATATGCTTAAAGAACACTTGCAAATCCTGCTGCTATCCCCCACTCTTCTACATGGCTCCTCCTATACTTTGATCAGACACTCCTTCCCCTTTTGATCCCCAACCTCCCCTCCACAGCCCAGCTAAAAGCAAAAATCAGCTAGGAATGAAACAGAATGCAAGACGCTATCCTGCTGAAGACAGCCAAACTCAAATAAAGCAAGCTTATTTTCTCTGCTTACTAAAAAGCAGAGAAAATAAGGGTGAYTGACATATGGCAACTCAAAAAAGTCACTCAGAGTAGTGTTTACTGAATGACCCGTGGAAGACTGAAAGCTGACAGAAAATCAGGAAACATGTGGAAAAACAGAAGTTAGCTCACTTAGCAGCATTTATGGATTTGACAGACAGAGTACATAAGCATCCATTGTCCCATTCACATCTTTGATAAATGAAACCAATTTCAGCACCACTCATTACATTTAACAGCAAGGTATATTTAAAGTAAAGGAGTAAGTAATCAATTGTTTAAAAAAAACACCACTAGATATGTAAGCTGATGTCTCCTTTCAAAAATGTATTCTGCACTAAGCTTAGCAAAATTTGCATTAAAACATGTATTTAGCATTCTTCCTATTACATATACAGCACTAAAAAGTGTTTGCACATAGGAGGTTGAAAAGTTGACAGGTCTCAATAATAAATTAGCTGTGCTAATGYGTCAGCACTGAAAAGTTCTCAATGATAATTTTTATAAGAGAACAAGAACACAAACATTCCTGTCATTCTCAAAACCAAGCAACATTTCAGAACCACCGTTGCCATTGACAGCATATGATTGTTACTGCTAATGTAATTAGCATCATATAAAAAGGGAGAAATAAAAATGAACCAGTAGAATGGCATAAACAAGAACAGTGCATGTACTACCCCATAAAAGAAAATAGCAATTGAACACTCTTGCAATAGACACATTTATACTTAAACAAATAAGAACTCAGCAGGTAGAAGGGAAAAAGCACCAATCAAAGAGCATTTATTTTACCAGCATCCCTGACAGAAACTGTGATTTTTACCCCTTAACATAGACCTTAATTACATTCAGGATCTGGAAATTCCTTCAAAAGGCTTATTGAAAAGGCTAAAAAAAAAAATTTTGCAAATGTGTAAAGTAATACATTATTTTGCAGCACAAAAAATTTAGAAAAAAATGTTTGGAACAAACTTTTCTTACATATCCTCTAAGATGTGTAAATAATAATTGCATTACTATTATTGACTTTTAAAGTTTATAAAATATTTACCAAGTTAGTGCTTTTAACTACTGTATATATGAACACATTCATTGCAAATCTGTAATCTGAACACAGACCACAGMATCAATTCATTCCAAAAACTGACCTCTATTTCTCTTGAAAAATCTTTTATTTTATAAAGGATCTAGAACTTAAATAAAGTTTTAGGCAAGCTTTGGGAAACATAAAAATAAATTTAGAAATACAGTATTTGAAAAATTAAGACTTTATACTTTAGAAACTGCTAAAAACATTATTTTAAAATCAGGTATCATTATGAATTCTAATTATAAAAACATTTTGCCCAAAAGGCAACTTCTGCCTCAGTTTTAATGTTTGTAAGCAGGGGGAATAGAGTTCTCTACTTGTACAAACATTTACAACTCCAAGCTGGTATATCATTGAGCAAGAGGGGCACTAAAACTGGCTCTGATCCTGCAGCWCTCATGTCTACCTCTCACCACTTGSAGAKGATGTATGACTTCCAGAATCAAGGCTTGCTCCATTGAAATCACTGGCTCTACATTAATTGTRGTCCCTCTACATTAATTGAGAACAGAAGTTCAGTAGCAGTTTTATCTGTGCTTTGTAGGACTGGGAGCTAAGAGATGAGGTACCAGACAGACCGATCAAATATTAGACAGGATTATTCAATGTGTATCAGCTTTGGCAAATTATTAGTTACACTAAAATAATCCAGAATTTTTAAATGTGAAAAAATAAATTATTACTGATGTTGTTTTCTGTAGAGAATTTGTATTTTAAGAACACCGAAAGACAGTTGCTCTAAATAACCTGTATTAGGGCATCAAGCTTTCGATGAATCTTCACACACATTAGCAGTTGCTCTGATAGGAAATTAGACAATTGAGACACCTTAGATGAGCTATGGCCAATCTTCCTGTTCTGGAACACACAAAGATTGGCAAAGAAGCTCAARTGCAAGTCTTGTAGTGAGATCTAAAGCACATGGGCTGGCTAAGCAGATGCAAAGAGTGGAGCTAATCCAAGTAATGTGATGGGGAAGGCAGCTCGGCCTGGAGAGTCGTCACCACTACCTGGCCCAAGAAACTTCAACCCTCCCCTGCAAAAGGAGGATACATGGRCAGCTAATGCCATTCCCAAACTGCAAATTTATTTCAGACTGAAGTAAAGCAGAGGATGCAATTCTCGGCCACACAAAGATTTGGCTTGTAAAACCCGCGGTTCAGAGACAATTCTTGCAYACACAGGCAATTCCACAAATACAGACTTTTATGGTAGATAGTCCAGTAGATTGAGAATAAGAATTAGCTTTTCATATGATTGCAAAAACAAAAAGAAGTTCAAGGAAGACAAAAATATGCAGGTCCATCAGAAGAAATGTTTAAGAAAACCAGTCTATTTTTTACTCTTTAAAAACACAGGCAGTCAAGTATGTGAAGAGGAAAATGTAGTTCCTAAGAGTCTAGAAAATCTGCACATTAGAGTAGAGCATTCTCAAAAACTCTGAAGTCACTTCATAAAATGTGAGTACTCAACTTCTTCCRAATTTTCAGGGGCAGAAAATACATAGCTGGTACTGCAGAGATACAAAGTAGTGACTTTTGGTTTTGGTGTGCTTTACTCAGACTACTTTGACCTGTAGGTGACAGAACTTCTGGGAGATATTTRCTTACAGAAACAGTTCTGGTTTTGCTAGGTTATTCTAAAATTAGAATAGCAATAACCTGCCCTGYCACAATCACACACATATTGCAGAACCTTTAAACTTCACACTACTTCGATATAGGTACTTGAAAACAGTCCCGATCTCACAGATGACAAATCAAACCCACGAGAACTTAGTGATTTTTCTTGAACTAAAAAAAAGTAAATGAACCAGAAAGAATCACAATTCTTCATTTCCTGACTACAACTCAAGCATCATTACCCAGAAGCRAACAGTATACATTTTGTTTCACCAATATTTTATGATGTTCATGCATTGATCACTATATTTGATGATTGCTTGGCCCAGGGACAGYTTGCAAATGTTTCTGTATCTTTGTTTTTAGCTGTCCACTCATCAATACCAAACAATTAAAACTCAGCTTCTAAAGTAAAGGACATTTAGAGCTAATAACCACTTCTCATTAAACCACTGTCTTATTTATTACAGCTGGAGTAAAAAAGGTGCTATAACTGAGCCCATTATATCCTCTTCCAGAGAAAGCGTTGACATCAGTTCACTGATAAAAACTAGGCTGCCCTTTTCATAAGTTATTTTCAAGTTGAAATCAAGATTTTGATGCAACTAAGCTGTCCCCTCAGACAGATTTCAGGTCTGGACAAGAAGTTGGAAAGCAAATTTATTTAATACTCAGTCAAATCCCAGCAGTGGGAGAAGTGTCTTCAGAAATGTATCCCAAGTTCTCCTGTCTTAACTGCTGGCAACATCAACTAGACCATGTCACATGTACAAGCAAATATGACAAATGATTCCAATACTGTTTCAGTCGAGTATATTCCTAAAAAACTGTCTTTGTAAAACAAGGTAGGAGAAAAAATTAAAAATTGCTTGTACTTTGATTTGGGGGTTGGTGGGGTTTTTTGTTTGCTGCAGCCATTTTGTTTTAGTTTTTTTCTTTCCTTTTAAGTCAGGCAGGATTTATGAGGAACAGATATTTATTATTTCATGCATGCAACAAAAAGAGAACTGGAARCAAACATCCAAGTGGTCCAAGTTACATGCATAGCAAAGATCTCCAGGTATGAGAAAACCTCGTCCAAACCATACTGAAAAACTGGTAAGTTAGAAAAATGAAAGAGAGCATTACACATAGATTCACATAAATTATGTCACATCATATCAGAGAAATAATTAYTTTTTGTGGAAAATGTTTCTCAAAAGAAGACAAAATGCTTCTAGCCACTTTGAAATTTATACGTGGAACAAACAGGAAGGTGCAACTGATATTCTTTATAATGGTCAATGCACAGATTTGTTCTTGAAGTACTCTCAGTCTTCTCCATCATTCAAGTCTACAGCTTTAGAAAATAAATGGATACCTCATCAGGTTTTTCAAGAAGGTTAATTTTTTTCCTTTTTCCATCTGTATATGCTGCACCCTTTTGTGCTAAAATTTGCATTTTCTCCATCTGCAATTCTGTCTAAGTCACAGTCAGTGAAAGAATTTTCTTAGAGAGCTGCAGCTTTAGAACATTTTCAATAGCTACTAACATAAAACGAGCACAAATTCACCAAAAAGTTTGTTATGCAAAACTTATAACATGGCAGACTGAAATTTGAGCAACAGAGGATACAAGAGCGTTGTGATACAGTCCAGTTCCAGCCTACTGTCTCTTCAGATACCAGGCTAAATCCAGCCTGCCATTTTCAAAAGACTATTGCACTTAACTAGAATTTACTCTTATTTTCAACTAGTTCAAAGGTTTCATAAAACATTCATAKATTTATTTAAGTAGTTTATATATTCTTCCATTTTCTGTTTTCCTAGTTATGGGGCATTTTATGACTGCACAAAAAACATTAAAAAAAAAGCCACTCCTGTGAAAAAACACATACAGAAAGGTATCTCAAACTCAAGATCAGACACACAAAGAGATAGTGAAGCAAACTTCTTCCCAAAACCCTGAAACATATTAACATATGCCATTCACTTGGGACGCTAGCTTTTCTGAAAAGATTGTGGAAGAAKCATAATGCCTCCCTAAACAGCGCTGGGAAATTATATGGTACCTAGTAATAGCAGTGTTGGATCAGATCTCAGGATGTGATAAGATAAAGACACTCTAATGACATGCACACAAGAGGGAAGGAATGATATGAAAATAAAGAGCATGGACATACTATTTTACACACAGCTCAAGCCAATAACTGTACCATTACCCTTCTTATATACACCTATAAGATCTCTGAGCAAAGTGCCTGGGCTCTGTAACAGCATTACTCAGAATAAAGTACTTCTAACAATGGCCCTCAGGAAAGTAAGAAAAAGCTATGGAAAGGAAAACCAGATTTACCTAGATATCACTAACATATTCGTACATCATAACATATACATAACATTCACCTTACCACAGCATCATAGAGAGAAGCGGTTGTTGACGCAGAAAACCCCAATAACTTACACTTTGTAAGAACACAAGACTGAGAGTATGATCAGGAACGCGGCTTTAGAACAGCGTTAAGATTAAAAGTAACCTTTATCTATAATTTAGGAATAAATGGATTTGTCACTGACATAAACCCCTTTCATTGAAGAGACAGATATTTAAGAGGACATAACAAAAATAACATTTCATTAACTTCTCCSCTCCAGTTCTTTACACCCATCAGACAAATTAGAATAAAATGAAAGACAACTATACAGCAGGAATAAAGACTGAAGAAAAAAATACTCAAATAGATGGGGAGGGGTTTAATATTTACAAAGACAGATTATTAATCACTTCAAGATTATGAAATGCTTCAAGTAAAATTGAAATAAAGTATAATCATTGAAGCAATTAATTAGAGGAAGAGCAAAAAACCAAACATGTTTCAAGACTGCTTAATTCCTCAGCCCAGATAAATGTGTCAACCCTGGAAAAAATCCAGGTTCACCAAAGAATTTTTATTTTGCTCTGTAATAATAACATACAGTACTTAAACTACTACGAATAAGAACAACACTTCTTGTAAAATAAGTGAGTTTGAAGACCCTAAATGTATGCCTACCTGGTTGAAATTAATGTTTTTCCTTAAAATTTCAACTTGCAAGCCAAGATTTCTGTTATTGCAAATCACTAGTGTTTCAGTCCTTAATTTGATAAGCATTCTGTCTTAACATATCCTTCTTCAAAAAAAAAGTTGTCACAAGAAATCACCATGCAATGAAAATTATTGCAAATTTACCAGAGATTGCTGAAGAAAGAACACCAGAAAAAGTTACCATTAGATATGTAATTTTTAAAAAAAACAATTTTAAATTTTAAGTCCTACTGCTGAGAGTTATAAGAAAAATCCAACCTGTGTTACCCTGCATAGGAATAGTGCCAAGCAGCTGCATGTTGATTGGTCTTGTCTGTTCTCTGTATTCTAATTATTTTTACACAAATAATGTTTATTTGCAATCAATAATGCATGAAAAGAATGTATTCCCATAGCAAATGACACGGCAGACAGCATTTCAAAAGGCTAATCATGTTCCACTGCATCCAACAGGACAGCACCATTTACCTGTACCCCCTGTACTTCCAAGTGCAGTTCAAGGTCCCAGTACTTCCCTCAGTTTGGGTCCAACTTCACAACAGCACAACTTTCCTTTGAAGCACTGCCACGCTGGGGCTGTTGAAGAATGAAATCTGCTTGCCCTTAGGGCTTGACAGAGTTAAAGGGCAAAATCCTGGCTCCATTTGAAGGCAGTGGGCAATTCGCCACTTAATTCAATTGGTCTAGTATTTCACAGTGACCTTAAGGGTACACCAAAACGTTTGTACCCATGAATCCTGCCTTTACTTGCAGGAATAGCAGTGCCATGTACAAGCTCTTAACAGTAATGTCTGGGTGGCGACTAGAATGCTTTTACTTTGAAAGTTCATGTGAAGCTTGCAAGCATTCATACAAAATTATGGACTAGAATTGTAAACATTGGTCCATCAAAAAAATTTGTCCTCTCTTTGGGGATCAAAAACTCATTTTAAAATCCAGGAACTACAGAACAGGCACCTGAGAAAACATTCACTTTCACTTAGTCTAGATAATTTTAAAGAAAAGGATGATGCAAATCATGTTTTATTTCACCAAAAGAAGTCCCATGATTTTTATCATTAACCAAAATGTGGCTGTACCAGTGCCAGATCACAAATGCCCCAGGAGACATAAGCAGGAAATACTTCACATTACCATCTCGGCTTCCTAAACAAACTACAATGGCATGGGGTTGGTTAAATATATCCATTTGTGTACCACCATGGACAGGTGCAAATCTATAGGGAAGGTTTTATACAAGCAAATAAGCAGTTAAGAGAACAGTTAATCAGAAATCCTAATTATGGTATGTAGAAAACAAGTTTTTAATCTACCAGCAGCTCAACAACATACAATTACTTGTAATCAACTGCACTACTCACTCTCGTCTTTAGAAAATAAGATTTAAAGGTTCCCAAATTGAAATCACACAATTTTACTCTTACAGGACTGTACAGAGAACCTGTGGAAACCACCCAAATATTTTCCCATGTTTTACTTCTCACACTCAAGTAAAACCATCCATCCAATGACAGATGCCAGGATGCTTGGATCTCTACTTTTTTTCAATTCCCTTACAGAAATAGTAATCTCTTTCAAAGTTAAAAATACTCCTCTTCCTTCTCAGCTAATGTATATGGGTACTTTATACCCTTATTTAGAAGCTTGGAAAGAAACTCAGAGGGAAACTGATTTTGCATAATGCCTCCCTTTCCCACTTTCAACATTCTGTCATAATATTAAATACCAGCCCAATAAAGTCGACAGCAGAATATTTGTGTTATGCACTGCTTTCTCAGTTTTTGACTAGAAATTAAATCAGTAATCATTGATCAGAAAAATTGTTAATATCATAAGAGTTCCCTCATACCCAAATTTTCAAAAATAAATATTAATAAAAGCTGCAGTTAGTGATTTTTCTCTTAAGACGGACACTGTAGTACTTGTACAGCCATTAAAAAACATTTTGCATTTATTTTTGTCATGTAAAATCAMAATATACTCCACTGCTGTAATTACAACACAACCTAGCTTCACCTAGCTAGCCCAGGAGAGGGAAAAGGGGGAATGTCAATTAATCCAATTACTGACAGAGAAGCTATCAGGATGAGTACTTATCAGGTCAGATTAAAAACACATCAGAAGCAAGAGTGTTAAAAAAACAGAAAAGAAAAATGAAAAAGGAAAAAAGCTCACACTCCCTGTGCTGAGTAGCACTATTAAATTCAGATGCAGGGTTGTGTTTAGGTTGGACAGGCCCCAACAGTAGAACAAAGTCAGTCTGTCTTAGTACTATAACCAAATTCTACAAGTTAACAGCTTTTCATGAAAAGCTGCCAATTCAAAATGTCAATCAAACCTGAATATAAGTGGGAACTCCTGCAGAAATAACCAGCTGCAGGTTTGAAAAACATTTTTCACTGAAAGTGGAAACACAAAAGATGTTTGAATGAGATCTCTTTTCATTCCTGTAACAGTAGACGGTCATTTTCACAACATCAAGGACAAAAACACAAGACAAAATTGCAAATAATGTCTTGAAAGAACCATTTTCAGGGGTGATGAATGATTCAAGTTACAAATGACAGAATTATTGGCAAATGGAAACTCATTAATATGAAAAAGGTTCTCTTATAAGACTGCAGTTTGTCTCCACTTTTTCTCATTGTATCTGAATGATTAGGTTGTATGTATTAATTTCAATACATGTTTAATATTGGCTTTCTCACCTTGAGGCAGCAGCTTGCACCAAGATCATCTGATTTGTAATGTAAGTCTTTTTGGGGCTTTAGGTGTTTAGTAAACAATTGAAATACTTTCAGTTAATAAAAAATGTAGATTCTAACAGAGCAAAGTTAAAACTTATGATTTACCCACAGAGAGAACACAAGCTTTCCAATTCAGTTCTGGACATCCAAACATAAATAATCCATACTTATTCCATAAACCAAGGGAAAAATATGTACACAAGTGCCCATTATAATGGCAAAACAGCTTACCAACATCACTTTGGCCACATTCTCCTTTCTAAAGAATATGGCAGGAACAAAACCATTTTCTCTATCATCTGAAATATGCATACCATCTCTGAAAACGAGTTTGCTGTCCAAATATCAGCTTAATCAATTTCTTATTCAACAAATGGACTGATGTAGCAGTGATTTGCTTCACAAATCTTCACATTCATAAGGGAGGCTTAGTGAAGAGTTAAACCAGTATATATGATTCCCCCTCTCCAAAAGATAACACCTGCACTGTAGTATCATTATCCAGTGTTCTTACTAAAAACAGGTAGTAAAAGAATAAATTGCACAGACGAACACTTCAGCATGTCTCAGAGTTTAGAGCATTAGCATAGACACAGTGCCCTATACATATTTGCCTCCTTCCAGCRTGACTATCAGCATGACCATCACACAAACAAGAAAATGTTAAGTCTTGAGTGACACCATCTTTATCTTAAGTTCCACTTTTCACAAAATGAAAACACATTTACAAGTTAAATATAAATCATAAATTAGGATGTGATGAAACAGCATAGTTATATTAAATGTAATTGAATGAATTTAAGATTTAGAAGTTTGAAGAGTTGGAAATAACATGATTCTTCAGTAGTATTCATTGAAAAATAAGATGCTACACAACATAAAACTGAGACAACTTACACTATAACCTCACTGTACTGAGGTATCAGTTACACCATCCAATTTCACACTACAACACTGTTTTCTACAGAATACATTTATTTATGATAGCCCAAATCTTAATCTTCATACTACGTCAAGAAGTTTATCTCAAGCTGCAGGCTGCAGCAAACTACCACAGTTACCTTAGAATTTTTCCTCATGCTCAAAGTTCACTTCAATAGAATCACAACAGAAATTTGTCAATACTGCTCGCAACAAGAAGACAAAAATACAATGAGATTTTTCATCACTAAGTCTTGTTTTTATCACTTAGCATTACCAGCATTTGTTCTTAAGTAAGCTGGAGAATATAGTCTACTGTGAGGTTTTAGGGTGAATAATCAGCTATACGAAGAAATAGTTTCAGCAAGATTAACTTGACCATAACATGCTGCTACCAAGCTATATAAAAACTGAGACAGAAAAAAAAGGAAAGAAACAAACGGTGCCAAACCTAGTGCCTTAGCAAGCAGAGTGTTTTTGAACATTCTCAAAAGCATTTACTATTTACTTCAGGAAACAGCTTACAAGTCAAAACACACTGGAGATTTTTTTTCATTTTGTTTTGCTTTGAGCTGCCAATTGTTAGTCAAGATTCCTATTCATTTTACAGGAGTGTTAAGAATGCAAATGGTTAACAGTAGTATAAACTATATACTTGGTTTAAGTTTGAATGTCTAAAACTATTACACACTGCATTCATCTGCATTCCCTGTTTATGGGAATGAAATATGTAGTCATTTGAAGTCCACAATATGTATACTGTGTTTGTAATAACTGCAGATTTTACAAGCACATTATTCTTTCCATTAGGATTAAAACCTCACCGAATAGCAATTTGTGAAAGAATTCTAGCAGGGCCCTGAGCCCAGAACTCTGACCTCTGATGAGATGCTTGGCAGCAACAAACTCTAGGTCTAAGCAAAACATCTGGTTTGAGTTAGACTTCCTGAAAAAATAGCCCCTGTACTGGGGAAACTGGTATTCACTCAGCTTTGTCTATATACTTTGACTGACTGCAACACTGTTGCAGAGGGGGGAGTGGGGGGGTGGTGAGGAAGAGAAAAAAAAATGCTTCACCAGAATGCATGTCAATCACTGTAGACTCCTTGGTGGCCTCCGAAGAGCCAAGCACTTACACTAGGAGACACTATATGTGTTTGTTCAAGCTTCTTGGGATTTTTGCTATTGTACTTCATAGCTTGATATTTTTTTCAGAATTATTGCCAACTCTGAATTATCTAATCCAAAACTACAGTCGAGCTCAAAAGATAAATTTTGCCTGAAGAAATAGTTTCTGCAGATTCTTTTTAAACAATAATTGTTTTATCATCATTTTTCTTACAAATTTAGACAATCACTGTCATCAGAAAATGAATGAGGATATTCCCAACAAAAACACAAACTCTCACTGCCAAGAAATTTATAAGAACAGCAACAGCTTTTGGTTAGCTCCCAAGATTTTTCACAGGCAACACATTGTTACACACAGTACATAGATAAGAGTAGGACTGAAGAGTAAATAAAGAGAATTCTGATACGGTGGGATGGATGACCTGAGCCTCCTGCTCGTACCTGTAATYACCAAAAGCTCCAGCAAGAAGGATAAGAAAAGCATAGAGCTGGTTCTTGCTTCTCATTTTCCTGAGATGAGAAGCACACTGCATTACAGGGTAGGGGAAAATGAAGAAATGCCCAACAATTTGCAGGCTCGGCAAGAGTCACACTTTGTTCAAACTGGCAGCCCTAGAAAGGAGCACAAGAACAGGTTGGTGTGGTGGGCAGGACACTGCTTCGGTTATAGATAAGACTGTCAAGAAGAATTCAATTCACCAGACAGATGCTTTCTTTGCCGAAGAATTTTGTATTTTTAAATAACATAGTGAAGTATTTTGTTAGTAATTTAGCCATAATGACGAAATAGCTAGCAGTAGCTACTGAGAGATGTTACATTAATAGACACAACAGCATTAAATATCTTATGTAGGCTAGGGAGACTTAAGATAATTGAATGTCAAAGCAATAGATAGAGAATTTAATGGAGATATCTGTCAACAAATTCATTGATGCTGCATATACACACGTGTATGCGTGAGAGATGTGGTAAAGTTTGTCTATATGCAACTCTGCTATGTACAGATGAATTTACCTTTGCTGGCACTATTAGTAGAACCCATTTCTGTTAGTTGAATGCTTCTTCTGTACACTCACTACTTAATAAAACTACTATGGTGAAAAAAGCATCTGAAAAATTATTTTCTCCTTTCTAGTGCTCTATTTTATACAAGGCTGTCATATGACTGTATATTATTAATGTGCTCATAGTTTATTTTCTTCCTGTGATTGCTAATGCAATAATATTTTTATGCCTGTTCTAGCAGTAACTTTACACTGGAATTAAATGTCAATTTCTACTTTCCACCTCCAAAATTCTAAATTAAATGCCACTGATACCGACCCCCTGCATTCAGGCAAAATGCAGCCACCAACTCACAAAGGGACATTTATAAAATAAGCCTTGCTTGTTTGAACTGCAATACTGCCATCACTGGAGTTTCAGCTGGGAGACTTAGATAAATAAAAATAAACCAAAGTAATAAACACCATGTTTTATGGAGCTGCACAGAATTAAAATAAAAAAATAAAAAAAAAGAAAGAGGTCCTCCTGGCAAAGTTGAAAGATTAGACTTAAGAGCTGCCTCTCTCATTCCGGAAGACTTCTGGCCCATGCCCCTCAATGCCATTTCTGAAGGACAGTCAGCTGTGGGCAGCAGGGCCACCCACACAAGTGTCCACGATGCCCTTTGGCGCTGCAATGAGATGCCCTTCTGTACACGACAATATAGAAAACAAAACATTCCAAAGTAAGGCAACTTAGGAAATTTCTGAGCACAACAGGAGTAATGAATTCTACAAATATCTYAAGCAACACGAGGCATGTTGAAAAAGAAAGCTTCTAAGCCCAAGGCTTTGTAATATATAATTATGTTCTCCAAGGAGCTAAATTTTTCTCCTACTGATGGCATTGCAGTGGCCCTGTTATCCACTTATCCAAATGTATGATACGAACATTTTTTTTTTTGCTTTGGAAGAAATAAATCACATATGTCCATCGACTTTAGTTTTCTGGAAGACTGAATATAATTTTAGAATCATCAACATCAGCTGGTTGACAGCAATAAAGACAACATTCACTTTAAATAACCCTGAATTATATACAGTTGAGTAAATTTGAATTTGTTTTGCTTTAAGGTCTTCCAAAGTTGAAGCCAACATGCTGAACAAAAATATTAAACTATCTATAACCCTGTGTCAACATATGATGCTACTGGGAATGGTAAGTGAATTAATTTTCCAAGGAAAATTAATTACTTATGACTTACAGTTGTAAAAGCAAACAACGTAACTCTGGATTAGGGCACATTTAATTTCTGTTTGGAGTAGCGATTAAATTAATTTCATATAATTCATGGTATGTAATGGAAAGCAGAACAAAGATGAAATCTTAGACAATGACTGACATAGAAAAAAGTGTATATTTATATTCCTGATACAAAAATAAAGGTCACAGATATTAATCACTATCTAGCGAAACATGATTTTAGTTTCTGAAATGATTTTTTCAAAACTGTTTGTTAGGATAAGTGTTATTAGCAAGATAAAAATCTAAAAAGCAACAAATTACAAAACATCAGTGAAATCTTGCATGCTACATTGTCTTGGTGAAAAAAGACTGAGGTTTTCAGTGATGTCTATTGAACAATGTAACTGTCACAAAATTATTATGAGGAGCAGCAACATTAACTTAATTTCCTCCTACATTAATTTAAGTTCATCTTACTTCAAGAGAGAGAGGAAAAATTCGATCATAGTCCCTATGTTAAAAAAATGTATATTATTGTACGAATTTTATCAGTTATATTTTATAGTAAACAGTGTGAAAAATTAATTCATAGTTTAAGTAACCATATGAAAGAATTAATGCAGCATTCCATAATTTTATATTTGTTCCAACGATATAAAAATAAATTGGTTTTGTATTTCATTGCAAAACATCAAGGTTTTACTTCACTTAATATCAAGCAATAAAACCACACATATTAGCAAACCATCCAGAAGTTCAAAATATCATGAGAATTTTAATTGCCACTTCTGGTCTCCTACTGAATGAAAGCTCAAATTTATTGCTGAATTCAGATTTCTGGATATCAAATCAACAGCTGCTGTGCTAGAAACTCGCATGGAATCACTCAAAAATACGACAGTATTAGTATTTTTCCTTTTGAGTCAAATGAATATACTGTTAATTCATGAAACCAAAACAACAGATGCAACAGATGACCACTGCACAGCAAGCAGTGACTATGGAATTCCACCAACAAATAATATTTACATTTGCAATGTTTAAACTGGCCCCCCACACACATTCAACGCAAGTGATTCACATCCCAAGTGCCACTTTTACCTGACTTTAGATGCTAAAGACATGTTTTTACTACAGTAATAGTTTGAACAATTTTATCATTATAATATTTACATTAAAGTCTGACTAGAGTTTATAATACAACATCTTAGAAATTAACTTACTTCACATAAAAGATGATTGAGCCTGAAATACAAATTCACAAGCACAAATAGCTCATAATAAGTGAAGGTAATTATCATAAGTAATCTGTAGCTCTCTGGCTGTTTTTTACTGTAGTATTTTTAAGGCTGTCTCAAAAATGCAAAGAACTTGAGTTATGAAAATTTAACTGAAACCAAGACGAATGGAGCTGAACAATTTTTCAGTGCTAAAATAGTGTATTTTCACTTAAGGTTATTAAACACTTGAAATGTAAACAGGAAACCCAACAGCATCTCACACATTTCTGAAGCTGTTCAATCAAAATACTTTTACAAAGGTGGACTTCATCATCCTCTTTTCTCTTTCAGATTTTAGTCAACCAAGTGCTTCCAATCCMATGCCCAGGGAAGCCATATCAAGCCCACTTGCAGGATCCCAGACTCACTACTCCCATTTTGTTCCTCTTGCCACTTGGCTCCCCCAACAGAGCAGTCTTTCAAAACATTTAAATCTGCCTGGACGGATCTTCAATCGAGTTGCCCGCCTGTGTTTGAATTAGCTCTGCCCAAATACATTTACAAAATTAGAAAAAAAAAAAAAGTCAAACTGAAATATTAAACAGACTTGCAGGCAGTGTATCCTACACCTGGGCAAACCTGCTCATTACTTTCTATCTGCTGCTTATGGTGGTCTGGAAGTAAACAACATTTACGCTTATTTTTCATGAACARTAACATGTATCACTTTAGCCCAATTACAGCACGAATCCTAAGTCTGTTGTCATATGGTGACAAAAAAACTTCCTAACAAACTTCTGCCAAGAGAACTGGTAATTAAGCAATCAGAAACAAACTGACAGGGAGGGCAAATCTSTCTAGCAGCTGTTTCCTATCAACACCCTTAGATCATCCCACCTCAGTATACCAACACTTCTGGAGCTTCCCTACTTTTCTACAGGCTCAGCAGCTCTGTAAAAGCCTACTTATGCAGGTACAGACTCTCTAAAAATAAACAGCAGCAGAGCAAGAGGGGGATTATCAGCAGTAATGTCTAAAAGTTACCTGYAGTTCAAGTTGCTTACAAAGGCACRTCTCTGACAAGTTTTCAAATGCTGTCTACAGTGCATTTTTGGTGACAGCAGCGAAAAGAGACGCAGTCCACGGGCAGCTTCATGAGTGACATGTGCAGATGGGGTGATACTGCTGTGCTCTTGCACTCTTTGTAAACACACATGCACACATTTTCCTTCATTTCCTTAAAGGGGCAGCATCTCACCTCATTGAGCTGGCATGTTTTCCTGGAGATGCCGGTAAATACATACAGTGTACTAGCTAAAAAAACTAATAACAGAACTCTTATTTCTTTCTATACCCCTTTGTTTTGTTGCAAATAGCTGTAATAGACTAGCAAAAGTTTATTGTGCTTTGCTGGCAGGAGGTTTGATTTCTCTTTGCCAGCCAGAGAATAGGTAGATGCAACCAGAGAAACTACCAAGTTACAGGATACATAAACCATTCCTGGCAGTCAGCAGAACTGCTGCTGAAGATTAAATTACACAAACTTGCCAGAGGTGTAACTTACTTGGAAAGGATTYTTAAGTTTTGTGCACCTACTTCACTGGGGTGGGGAAGCATCCAAAATATTATGGGGTTATTRCCTCTCCCTGGCAAAACTGTCTGCAAAAACTTTGCTCCCATTGGATGTCAGATGGCTTGGTTCACAGAGCTTTACTTTTCAAAACTAAAAGATCATAATTTACCCTAAAAATTAGGTTGGGCAAAAAACACATGATTTTTTGCTTGCTTTCCTCACAGAGCTAATATTTCACCACTACCACAGGACAAGTCAGGATTCCATAACTTGTTCAGTGTTAAAAACTCTGTGTTAAGCACAAACCTATTCACCAGCCTACACAGCCATTTAAGTAAATAAAAAAATACATACATCTTTTTCCTTACTGACAAGACAACTGGGTTTTTGGACTGTTCTTAGCATTTCATAGGTAGAGCCACCATATCCTGACCCTTAAAAAGTTTTTGTAAACTTTAAAACCTTGAATACKTCTCTCCCTTTTCCACAAATGGCAAGGTAAGCAATCCCTTGCAGTATGCAGCAAAAACATTCAGCGACAATAATCTCTTTGCAGGAGACTAYGGGTTCACAGGAGAGGTTTAAATTTCCTTTATTGAGGAGCAGAGCTAAGAGCACACTGAAATACTATCCTGCCTGTCCCTGTCTTTAAAGTCCCAGTGAGTTTATTCGGAGATGAGATTCAATTCAGAAGCAGAATTTGTCCAGTTTTTTTTAATCTACAATAATAGCAACATATCCTTTAGCCTATTTTTAAAATTTATGTAAGTATAGCCAGTTTCTTGCATTTCAGTCAGATTTGAGTCTTCCAGCATATCTCTTTTGATTAGGTTTTTTAACTTAAGGTATGTCTATAATCAACCAGCTGCCATATACTGCCAAAAAGGAGTAATTCACATTTATTGGTAAGTTGTTTGACTRCTGCAAAATACACACAACTGAGCATTGGTATCCCCACTTTTAGACTTTGCTTTGTTTAARCAAAGGTACTCTGTAGGCAATCACTTCAATTTAAGTACAGAAAACCATAAACAAGCTCACAAAATTCCAATTTTATCCAAGGAGGTTCAACTCTTTGCTGAACTCTGTGTGTATATTCAGTGTAGTAATACAGAAGGAATGCTGARGGCTTTTGTAGACAGGCTATTCAACTGGATGTTGAAACCTGCAACCTACAATTCTGACCTGCAAACAACATTCCTGCTGAACTGTGTTTCCACAGCAGCTCTGTGAATCACACAAAATAATGCACTGCTCACCGAATAAGACATCCCATTTTCTTAATAAAAAAATATCAAAGTTCTGAATTTGCACAAATTTGTTTTAATAAGCTTAATCCAGCAAGCTCTGTTTGCTCTCTCAAGTTTAAGGCTGTTTTGACAATGCCACCTCAGAAATTTAAAAAAAGACATGCATCATGTCATCATACTCTCACATGAGTGATTCTCCTACGCTATCCAAGTAACACACCTAACAACTCATATACYCTATGGGTCAGTCAAAAAACARACCCCAAAATAAAGAAAGAAGTGAAATAAATTTCTCACATATTCAATGAAAAATGCACTTTCTGACTGATAAAACAGTCAACTCCAGTACTCTGCTCCACACTATTAAACTGTGTGTAAACTGAAGTATACTGCATGAAGGACATATAACCAAAATCAGATAYCAAGAAGGGTACAAAGTCTCCTGTATTTCAGCATTAAAAACTATCTCTTCTAAGGTAAAAAGAAATAAAGGTTTTCTTAAACCAAACACTGATTCTCTGTGATGGCCAATGTTTGGATTCTGACAACCTGTTTGCAATCTCTACTTCACAGCTTTCTTTCTGTTAGAAGCTTCCTATTTAAACACAATTTTTCAAGTTTCCATTACTAGAGAAACAATACAACATTTGCTTTATGCAAAGAAAGCTACTGAGTTCTGTTTGCTGGCGTTTTGTAAGAACAGGCTAACAAATACCTGCAGTGCAAGGGATGAGCAGGTTCTATTGCAGTAAAGACAACAGAAATAATGCAGAGGCTTGTYCAGCCCATAGCTGAATCAGGCTGACCCAGCTACATCTGATCATATTCTTAGAGCGATCCCTGAGGTCTCCCATTTTAATCCTCGTATTTCTAAAATATTGCCATAGTTCTGCTCTCAGGTATCTCCATTGCATCTAATATACAGTCAGATTGTCTCAAGTAAATGATTTGGTATTTCCCAGAGTAATGTTCACCAGAGTGTAATAAACCAGAATAATAAAACTTTAAGTAGCACTACTGTCAAAAATAGGTTARCACCTAAAATAGGAGGTTAACACCATTCTAAGAGCCCTCTTGTTGCACAGGGACCAGCTGGAGATTTAGAAAACCTCACCAGTGATGATGCCTTCCACAGACATCTTTTGAGGGAAGAAGATKACTTAAGAACACAACAAACTAGAAGGGTTACATGCAATTTCAGCCACGTGTAGGAGAGCCCAGTGGCATCCTTCCACAACTAACAGCTGCCCCTCCTTCCCTGTCTCAGTGCCAAAGAAGGACCCAGGCAAGGCTGGCCTGTGACAGCAGTGTTCTACACAGCCTTCTAGGAGAAAGGAAAAAGCTCCTTCCTTTCCAACAGAAACTGAGGTACAACCTTCAGTGAGATGCCTCACTATTAACTAGCTGGCTGTGGATTTTAAAGTGGTTTATATCTGCAACGCCACAATTAAGACAACTGGTCCAATTAAGGAGGCAGTGTATCTGATTAAAAGCATTCTCTAGTTGCACTGTAACTTAACAAAACATACCCATCTTCTTTGGGGGAAAAACTCAACCCTAAAAGGAATATCAAATAGCAACTGAAATAATAAAACACCCTGCAAGTAATAATCAAATGCAAAACTAACTGCAATAACTAGAGGACCAGAGGAATTAAAATGGACATGAGGGACAAGAAAGACCTTTCCAGCTATTATCAGACATCCTAGTTAGGCTTTATGACATTCTCCTTTGATCAGGACCTTCTAGCTTTATATAGAAAACAAAACAAGAATTGGCTCAATCTTTTCTTTTTCTTGAAGGAATACTATTTAAGAGTATTGTTTACAGATTTTATTTATTTGACATAAAATGTTCCAGATACATCTGTAATCAAGTAACCTCCCACTTCAGAGGTTACAGAACTACATATATCATCTCTTGCATCCTTTGGGGGTGCTAATTTTCCTGACATGTTCAACTGCAAAGATGTTACCATGCACAAAAATAGATTATGCGCAGATTTTTGGATTCCCCAAATTATAAAGACCAAATAGGATGCTGCTTTCTCAAGATCAGACATGGTGCACACATTTTTTAATATTACATGGAATTTGCCAAAAATTCTAATCCTACAACACAGATCATAAATTCTATTCTTAGGTTACAGATGTGTTTGAGTTCCATCTAGCTCTCTCTCTAGAGGGTACTGGTTTTTTTTTAGTACCGAATATTTTGTACATCAAATGAGCATCAAAAGACCATCAAACTTAACTTTAGCACTGTTTCTCATTTGTCTGCCTGATAAAACAGATTWGGTTCTGATTTTTAAAAAAGTATATTAATTTAATTTCCCTCTTTACTATGATGAATTGATGGACAGAGAGTTTATGCTAGTACTGCTTTACTCGCCTCTGAGAAGTTGGGTTTCTACTAGGAGAGTAAGGACCTTTTTGTCTTCTTAATAATTTTCTTTCCTCTGAAATTCAATTYCCTACCCACAATCTTTGTGAAGCAGCTTTGTTCTCAGCTCTTATCTATATCTTCCAAGATCATTACAACTGCAACGGTAATTCATTGCCAAAATTCAGTTTACGGCAGAATACGCTTACTGCTTCTCCCTGGATAGAAATTTAGCTTTTAATTGCCATGGGAGGTGACAAGGCAAATATATTCTATATCAGGCAGAATATGGGCATCATCTTCATGTWCAACTACAGAAGAAATCATAATAATGCAGCCTGAAGGTGATAAATTAATTTTGGCTAAGTTCCTGTCTGGGAGGAAAGAACAATTTTCCTAATGAGATAAAGATGAAGGAAGACAAGGACCTTTAGGCAATTGGAATTCAGTCTGAAAGAGGCCCTAATAAATCAGGTTGTGCTTCTCTTTGTTTAAGGAAATACCTGTTAGGAGATCTGGGGCCTGTTTATTTTTCTCTGACAAACCTGATTTTCTTGGCAGTGCACAAACTCAGAATCATAAATTGAAATGAGAATAAAAGCAGGTGGTCAAGTTCAAGTTTCAATTTTTTTTTCATCTAAAATAAGTAAACAAACCCCAGTGATGGGACTCAATTTACACAGATCTCCTGCTACTTGGAAACTCATAATTCCATATCCAAAGTATCCACACCTAAATGAGCAGATCTGCTTGGAGAACTTGCATCAGAAAAACTAGAGAACACCAATATTCTTACAAACATGCACATGAAGTACCAAGAGGCCAGATGGGAGGAATCCAAATCCCATGGAAGTAGCAACTAGAGAAGATCCAGCCCCTTCACACAGTTCTGTTCCTGTGGCACACACTCCAGACTTTGAGCAAGCTCATATTGTGAGCAGCAGATTTAACACATGACCATTTCACTTTCCTGTAGCACTGGCGTCACTGCTGACAGCAGCAGAGCAGATCCTGCCCAAGTGGGTCACTCAGCTGAACACACAATGTTCCTGTACCACCAAAGCTACACCCTTCATCAGGCACATTCTGATTCACCAGTCTGAGACAAGACAGAAGTTATTGTCTCTGGCACACTGCCTTTCAAGTAGAGTAGTTTGGGACCTCTGGCTATCCTAAACTGACAGAGGCCATGTCCCAAGTCAGTCAGTCTGCCATGAAGGAAGCAGCCTCAGCTCCACTCTCCTGCAAGCTGTGCACTGCTGCCCCTCTCTTACTCCAGGACATCTCATAGCCATTACCAATACCATAAAAGGACTGAGGCACATGGGTAGGAGTAACAGAAGAGGCAGAAGAATAATCCCCCTCAGGGAGTTTACACTTTGATCAACACAGCGAGCGTGCAACCATCCCTCAGGAAACCTCCATATTGCTTGGGCTGTACGGCTTCCACGGTCATGGGCAGCCCCACAGTCTCAGCCTGCCTCTGCCTAATCRGTGACAGACTAATCGTTGTCCCTCCTTCAGGACAAGAATGCCAAAACCCGGATTTGTCAGCTTCTTAAATATCAATTTCAGGGGTTTTAAGAAAGGAAAGGTCATATTTAAGTGCTAGGTTTAGAGTTACAATGGGCTAAGAAAGCAACCACCTCTGTGAAAAGCCTGCTATATTTCTSATCTAGACTGTGCACTGCATATTTCACCACAGAAAATAATAAAAAGCTACAGCCAGCAATTACACTACAAATTAAAATGCAATAAAACCTTTCAAGTTGTCTTGGATATTATAAATTTCTGTACCTGAAATACTATTTATCTGAGGGATTACAYCAGCCATTACTCTGGGACTCCTTGTAAAACACAACAGCTTTTTCCATGCATATTCTCTGAGACATCRGCAAGTGACTGTCTCTCTAAATGAAAACAAGCCAGAAAATATAATTCCTCTTTTCTTCCCATTCCCTTCCCCTGCCACAGGAGAGCTGTCACACCCAAAGGGCAGCACACCTTCTGACTTCCTTTTCAAGAGTGCAAATTTGTTTTCAATAATGTCACATAAAGATCTACTTTACAAATGTATCTTTGAACAAACACACCATAGGTTCTGTGGTGATTCTTAAGAATTCCAACAGGATGTGTATCTACCCCAGAGATTTATTCAAACAATGACTAGATGTAAAAATGCATATAGCTGGGAATGAACAATATTTAAGGTCTACCTCTACCAGGCTTTTAGGAGCTATTTCTCTGAAACTTTCCATCTAACCAATTTGGACCATAACAAATAATACAGTTGGGCATTTACTCACAACACACTTGGACTGGATCAAGAAGCTTCTCTGGAAAGGCTAGGAACACAGTACTTACCTTGCTCTCAATCAATGCAAAGTAAATGACACCAGCTTCAGTCTTGGAGACTGCAGTGAGCTGCTGCAATATTGTTCAYTGCAACATTCATCACATAGTACAGCGCTCCCAAAACCATATGGTCATCACCAACTCCACGTCTTTTTGCTTTAGATGTATGCTTGCACAGTGTCCACATGGGCCACAGGAGATGGTGTGCATTTAAATCAACACCTTCTAAACAAAGCAATGCAAGCTCCTAGTACTTAACAATTCACAGTACATTGCAAATTGTACAATATTCCATCTTGGAATTGATTTTTTAAAATATAGTTTAAAACAAATCAACCATGCTGACATAGCATTTCAAGGCTCTTTTTTAAAAAAATACTTCTTTCCTTAAAGCAGGGATGGGAAAAAAAATCTTTTATCACTTTTCATTGTTTTTGTTTATATCACAGCAACTGTTACAAATAAAAGCATTGAGTCTCCACAAGTAAGGGAACCATTTATGCTTCAGATCGAAGCTCTTCTTTGCATCACATGACCATGCCCATATTTACAGCTACCACCATTAGACCACATTTTTACTAAAATCTGGATATATGTTAAAGAAATAYACAGCATTTCAGCCCTTCAATACAATTTCCCTCCAAAAGTATGGTATGATTCATATCAAATGATTATTTAAGTTAGGTTTACCAATAAGTTTGAAGTGAGCAAGCAACATGAGTAAGTTTTATTGTCTGTGGMAATACAAGTAAGATTTACAAAAGCAGTTCTGAATTCTACCTCAACCAACTAAAATGCTGACCTCAGTTCTGTAAAAACAAAACAGGATATACATTTCTTGGAAGTTTTTCATAGCACCTTTTCTTTGTCATGCCACCTTTAGCAGTGGTAGTGAGGGATTCTAGGCTGCTAACTGCATTCTATCCCWTTAACTCTCATGACGTTATCTAAAAAAAACAGATCCAGACAGTTCTGTGCTTTCTGTTCTAAATTCTGCTGCAGGCTTTCAAATTTACTCACGTTCTATAGTTTCAAAAATATAGAGAAAAGCACATGCCATATTTTCTGGATATTATTTTTTGCTTCTCTATTTGGTGCGACCTAAGAATATGCATAAATGCTTCCCTGAATCGATGCCAATCTGCTATAAAATGGCAGTAACTTTTGTGCCCTTCTTAACATAACGCTCTTTGTAAAGAAACCCAGAAAGTAAAAGTTACTTCTCAAAAATAATCTACAAAAATATATAAAAATCAGAATTGTCAAACATTTACCAATTCAGCCTTAGTAAATGAAAAACTTCAAAACAAACCCTTTTATTACAAACTTCTAAGAAGGAATGCACCTAATAGTACAAATTAATGGCTTCTAAATGAAGGATCAATATCTCATTGTATTTTACACAAAGAGCTAAAACCCCATTGCTGTAACAATAYAGAAAAAGAGAAAGCTTTACAGATCAGGTTACCTGTCTGATTTGATGCTTTTAATAGACTATACATCTGGCTACAGCCATTTCAGGGTCTCAATCACAATCATTAAAAGTAGAGATTAAAAAAAAAGCAGTTTATGACTTTTAAGTATTTATACCATTCCATCAACTCTGGAAATGTCTTTTAAAGGAGGCATTATATTGACAATTATAAAGCAGCATTTTGGTGTTGCTCTACATCATGACAGATTACTTCGATTAAATGATACATATTATCTTACCTGATACATTCCAACTCCTATGTGTTTGGGCTCAATTTTCACTAGCTCAGCTAATGGGTCCTGGACACGTCTAGCTATGGAAACTGAAAAACAGAATTAGGAAATAGCTATCACTTTTATCTCAAAAACCTGAATCACATAATTGCTTTTGCTAAGGTGTTGGGTTTTTTAATATCTCCTATGTATTTAGTTTTTTTTTAACCTGGAAACAATCAATAATATAGCAGAACACTTTTTCATTCTTAGACAAAGACATCAAATGTACATTAATCAAAATTTATTAGAATAATTCAAGCAAAGACCTAAGCAGATTTCAAACTGACATTTTAAAAGTTTTTCTGAGCCACAGAATTTATAAATAAGACTGTGGATACTATATTTTTCCCTTGCATCCATACTAAATGCATATGTAACATTTAACATTAAACCCTGTAAGAAGAACCTTTGACCTGAAATCACAGATATGCAGAAAGAAATAAATATTAAATAAATACAGTATSTGTTCACAGACTTACAAATCTAATACAGTATTCCCTACTATATATATTAGATATCAATACATTTATCTAATTCAACCATAAAATTTGGTGTTCACTTAGAAAATGATTCTTGGACTTTATTAACCTAAACTGAAAACCAAAACACATCCGATTGCAATCTGTCATCCTTATAACCACATTTAGAAAAACAAAAGCAATTTCCAGCATTTCTGATGYCATTTAGAGCAATGGAAAGAAACTTCTAAATCCAAATCTTGAATCAAAATTGCATTTTTGAAGGCTGTATTTCCTCATAAATACTTTGCTTACCAAAATCTCAGGACAAAAGATGTATTTCCAAATGTCAACTTACAAACTTGATCTGACTCTTCAGACATTGGGTCATAGTCTGTATTTGCAACTGTGCTCCCTCCCACATACATAAAACTAAAGAATTCTACCTACCAGTATTACATTTATAMACTTTTTTTTTTCTCTTGAGTTAASACAAATCAAGTTAGCTGGTTTAACAGCTCAGAACATTCATTGTACCTAATTAAGTAAACACTAATRGAAAACAAAAGCATTTACAGAGGTATTCCAAAAGTCTTTCCAAATAAGGACCTTTTTTTCTTTAAAAAAAGCAAATCAACACCTAAAACCATAAACCCCAAGAATCCCACAGAAACAAAACCCAAAAGAAAACAAACAAAAAAAAACCCAACAAAAACATCACAACTCAATAAAAATTAAGAGCAAACAAACCCCTCCAAAAAATAAAAGAAAGAATCAAACATAACAATGGTGCCAAGGCTGTTTTTTCTACCACATGCACTTGTGCAAGAACAAGAGAAGCGGGTCCAAAGAAAGCTGTGGGCCTTCAAAAGCTATGTCCAGAATCAATCCCACAGGGCATTAGTCATTTTAAGAGACACTTCCTACAATTTAAATACATTTTTAAATACATTCAAATACATTTTTAAGCTAATCAGGAGAGGGTCAGAGGAAGAACAGGAATTAGGAGTAAATACATATATACAAGTAGTTTGGCTGAGAACACACACTGTGTTTATACAGGAATATTGGAAGTACCTCCAGTTTAAAACAGCTGATTTCCCACATACACACGTGTATGAAAACATGAACATGGTTTTAATTTTCGTGTATATAAAATAATCTATACATCCCTTCACTGGATCACAGAAATGTTTAGGTTGGACACATCTCTGGAGAGCACAGRCTGCCTTGTCTAAAACCCCTTCTGAAGCAGGGTCTGCAGGCTGCCCCAGATGGGGGCAGACTCGACAACCTGTCTGGTCAACCCATTCCAGTATTGGGCCATCCAACAGCAGGTAAATGTTTTCTTGTGTCCAGATTGAATTTCCTGTATTCCAGTCTGTGCCCATTGCCTCTTGTCCTAACAGTGGGCACTGTTGAAGGGTCTGCTGCTCTCTTTTTGATTCTCTCCCATCAGGTATTCATAAACCTTTGTAAGATCMCTTTGAGCCTCCTCAAGGCTGAGCATTTCCAGTTCTCTTGGTTTCTCCTTGTATGAAAGGTGCCCCAGTCCTTAATCATCCTTGCAGCCTAATTTAAACAGCAACCATCACTATCACTACTCCAGGGTGTTAAAGATTTCACAGCATTTCAGAAAAGGACTTGACTAAACATTTGTACTTGAAGCCAAAACAGTAGCCAGAGATATGCAGGCTCCCCAAACCACAACTGCAAAGTTTATCAAAATGCTGCACTAGAGACTTCACTTTTAAAGATTTGTACTGCTAAATGCACACTTAACATGAAGTTCACTGCTCGGTCAGGAAAGACTTTTCATATCCTTTAATATCCACTTTAACATGCTGACAAAGGCAGTTTGCTAGCTAGACTCAGAAAGCACTGTGCTGGTGACATCTGATACGCCTGCTTCTCTGATAGAGAAGTTCTGCATTCAAAGATAATCATGTCTGCCTTCTTGTCAAAAGAAAATAACACAAAAGGGTAATCAGTGTAAGTACACCAGTTATCACTTACACAAGTACAGCTCACTGCAGAAATACTTTCCTATAACAATAATTTATATTAATTACTTTGAAATACTAGTCACCCACCACCTAACAAACAAAAGTGAAACACAACACCAGTGAAAGTAGTATTGATCCAAACCAGGAAAYATTTACAACAATGTATTTCTTCTGAATACATTGATGCCCATGTATAAACCATATTTGTCCTTCACCAAACCTCCTTAAACTCAGCTTCCTTAATACTTACAGGGTGTTTTACAGGATTTTCTTTTAGTTCAACCTAATGGCAAAACATATTTCAGAAGTTACATATTAGATAAGCTGAGAGCAAATACCACTCACTGCCCACATCTCCTTTCACACATCTTTTAAAAACAGACTACCACATGGAAAGGTTGATAGAGGAATTTCCCAAGCATAACCTTCACTTGGGAACCTTCAATTAAAAAGTAAAATTTAGACTCTTTTTGTCATATTAGCTTGGTTGACAATGCCGTCATATCCCTAGGAGGCTTCCAGTGGAGGCGTAGGACCTGATCCAGCAAAGCACTTCAGCACAGATGCATGTCGGAATTCCCAGCGGAACCAGCAAAACTATTCACACGCATAAAGTTACACAGACATTTAAGTGCTTTCCTGGATCAGGCCTAACAATATCGAAGCAGGAAGATCAGCTAACAGCCAGTTACACGATTTAGGGGATGCAGCTCCTACGGTCAATAMCAGCAGGAGAGCTGACCTGTCCAATTCCCACTAAAGCTGAGACTTCACTCCAGAGCTTTTCCAATTAATAAATGAAGGAGAGCACAGTAGGAAAAATGCACAAGTAGTCCATATTCTCTCTAGGAAGAAATTAATTCAAGATTAGCATCTACTGCCTCTTGCACAGGCAAAACCATTTATTTTTTGCTGGAGTAGTTGCACACTGCAGTAGATGGGGTCCTTTCTTGTGGGCAATGAGGCTCTCAAACCCAGCCATTTGATTCAAGTGGCTGGACTCTCAATGCAAGCAGAATATTACTGAAATTGTAAGGGCTCTTGCAGAAGTTCAAGGTCTACCACMATGGAGCAAACACAGTAAAACCTAATGGTCTGGCACTTTTCTCCTTAAAAATTAAATCAAGACTATAACATTTGTTTTCCATTTTCAACTATTTTACACTAGGGACATTTCAGAAACCATGCATTTTTARAAGACTAACAGTGAAACAGGTAATGCATTCTTACTTGTGTAGATATTAAGGYATTCATTTTTGACCAAGCAAAATCAGAATAAATTATATCATGGCATGCAGGGAAAAAGCAGAAAATCAGATTTCTCAAAAGTTATCAGCACAGCTAAACATGAAAAGTTTGAGAGATGCCTTTATTAAAACATGCTAGTTTAAGTAAAATGTAAAAAAAAATCTCTAATCAATATTACATGGGATATTAAGATCAGGATGACATGACCCTCAGTTAGAAAATCACCATGAGAATTGCATACCCAATAAATGCAAAGCTTGGAGTTGTAAATTAAGATGAAAATGTTACTGCAATATTTGGAAAGACAGTAACATACTGTGCTGCCTTTCAATACATTTATGCAAAATTTTAACACTTGGAGTGACAGAATGGTCTAGGTCTGACTTCAATATAGATGTACTTCAAATTCAAATGAAATGAGAAATAAAGAAGATTACAGAAAGTATATTTACTGTAATCCTTTCTTATCATTAGGTAGGGCATATTCTGCCCTTTTGTAAAAGAAACTCTTTAACTCCAAGTCTTGATTCACTCCATACTTTGGTTATTTGACAAGATAAACCCAGCAGACAGTAAAGTATGTTTGCGTATCAATGATGAAGATGCCATTGTGGA
The DNA here is from genome assembly GCF_030028575.1 of Malurus melanocephalus. Taxonomy (NCBI): domain Eukaryota; kingdom Metazoa; phylum Chordata; class Aves; order Passeriformes; family Maluridae; genus Malurus; species Malurus melanocephalus. Next base: position 542,446 of record NW_026623449.1, read on the forward strand.
GAACAAAAAGCTTCCATAGGAGTTGCTTGCACAGCTCCTGCCAATCTCTTTCTGATCCTCATAGAAAGTAAGKAATTACATTAAAATGTTTTGTTTCCAAATGGCTAATGAGCAGATATGCCCTCATGAACTTGCAAACACACCTAATTATGTGGTTACTCCTGTCTTAAAGACCAAATCACTGATTTCAAATGGAGAAATTTAAAATTAAGACTATTTTATTCAAGCATACGTCACATAACTTCATTTCTCTAGTACTTTCTACAGCAAGCAATTGCATTTTTCACACTAATCAAAAAGGAGAGTTTTCACTCAGGAATACTGACAGTAGTTTTCAGGCTAAATCTTTTCAGACTAAAGACAGAAAAAACTTTCCACACTCAACAGTGAAGAGCCAAAACAACACAGCAGCCTCACTACTTCGCTACATGGTATCCATACAAGGGCCATGTCAGCTGCCAGCCCTAAAAACACGGAATTAGTGCTAACACCTTTGGCTACCGGCCTCACTTCAGTAATAGAACAGGTCTAAAGCAATCATTCAGACTGTAATCAGACATGCAGGGTACAAGGGCAGCTGGAAATCTTGTCAACTAGATGAAATTTACTATTGTGCCCACTTTGGGGGCAGGCTGCCAACTTCTCTGTTCAGACAATTGCATWCGGAAATGTTCTCCTTTTGCATTGCTCTATGTAAGAGCCACAACAAAAAGCAAGAGCTTAATGGCTAAGATAAGGAAAGGTACGAAAATGAGGAATGCTTATGGGTAGAAGAACAAACAAGTTTCCTTTTCTTTCAGTTACAGTGGCATTCAAATTTCACTTACCACTGTAAGCAGAAAAATATTTTTTGGCCAAMAGTCCATGATGATGGCATTCCTCCTTTTAAACATATCTTCACATAAGAATAACAATATGTCCCAGTCAATAACTGTGACAACTTAGCTACCCCAYGAGTGGGAGCCTTTTTTGTGTGCTTTGAAACAATGTGAAGCTTCCAGATGTGAAGGCAGTAGATAGTTTTACAAATAAATATATGGCAACCACAATAACAAGCTATTAAGCAATGATTAGTCCAAATTCAATTTTGTCATAAATGAGACCATTCTGCATTTTTATTATAAAACCTCAGTATTTCCTTCTTGTTGAGACATGCGACTAAAAYATCCAAGTAACTCATCCACCCTCCTATTCTACATTAGCTTTCGCACCTTAAAAGTATGGGTTGAAACTTCAATGTCAATGAAATTTAAAAAAATATATATATTAAGGTAATCAGGGGCTAACTCACAAATGCATATGTAATTACTGTCAATATATCATACCACAGTAGATATGGAAACATTACAACTTTTAAAATCCTTTCATAAAGCTTATTATTGWGTTCAAGATCAATTACTCYCCATAAGTATCTGCATTAATGTTTACTCAGTGATCGATTGTTCAGGTTTCCTGAGTCCTGGAAGCTTTCTATCCTGTTGACCTGAATTTCACCCTCCTTGCAAAGGATACAGTGAAACGTACAGTAGTCTTTTCATTAAGCATTCTTTCTCAGTAGGTCAGGATTTGTGACACAGTTTTGAATCCTCATATATCTTCTTGGTGGTTTAAAGTATGCAATTTATTTTAAGCAACTGTTCAACAGCTGCATTTCATCCAAAGCCCTTCTGTAGCAAGTGAGAAGGTTTTTGTTTTAAAAAGGTTACATTTTAGTTTACTTTTAACTCCATAAAACTGATAATCTGTTATTGGCCTAAGATAAATGAAATAATGAATGACAATATTCTACTTATTTACTACCAAAAAAAAAAAAATCTTTAAAAGTGATGGGTTGAATACAACAAGAAGGTTAGAAATACATTTGAAGAGAAAACCTCGAAAATGCAGCTTTTTAAAGTTTAGAAACACTCCCAAAAACACTTTTCTCCAGGATTAGTTACTATTCTGTAACAAAGAATAGTATCCACTTCTATTCAAGGTGAGATGGGAGACATATAATCCTTTAACTGAAGCTTGATGTGCTTTTTCTCTCAGAAATGAGCTAGTCCCACAAGATGATATAATATCAGAAAAAACGTTTCCCCATCTGTTCAATTTAAAAAGTAGACATCATCAACATCCTTTTCACATTCACACTGCTGATACAAACTGTATCACCATGCCACTGATTACTGTTACCACTAAGACAAAAAATTACTTAAAGTTGTAATTTTTCCAGAGCTAGTCATCGGTATCTCAGAAGACTCAGTAACTTTTTTCAAAGACAATTTGTAAGTGACCAGAAYGTTCTTTCTTATGCCTATAGTAAAAAAGCAGCTTTGGCAAGTAACCCAACAAATCCCAGCATTAAAAGGAAACCAAAACTCCTTGAATCAAAGAGCATCCTCATCATTGCTGTAGCTCCACACTTCAAGGAAGCAATAYAGCCTTTGAAAGGAAATGCATAGACACAAACAACACAGACACCGAGTTACACCACAAGGCGGGGAAGCAAACAGTTTGCATAGATCTTTTATGCCAAGGGAAAGTGGCTTGACCAGAGCATGTAAAGCTTGCAGGTAGCAGGAGATCAAACTCCTCTACTCCTGCCCCCTACTGTGCTCTTTAGCTTCGGAGGAAACACAGTCCCAGTAAGAAGGATGTTGATGATTATACAATTACTCTCCCACATACTCTAAGGCTTCCAAGGACTACAAAACATTAGACTCTTGTCTAGAACAACAAGAACATGACAAGACTATAAACATCTCCAACACCTGAATAATAACCAATCCAGGACTGCGCTACTGGTTTGGGGCAATTCAAGCCCATTTTTCTATTTCTCAGTATCCTGGTGCAGGCACATGCTCATGTTCATCTGGAAGAGACTCAGTCATTTCCAGACTATCTGTAGTTAGGGACTGGTTTTTTATTTCCTATAGAACTATAGATTTCCTAAAATTTCTGTTTAAACTGTAGCCCACACCCTAAGATCACTTTCTTCTCATTGGTAGGAAATGGGTCCTATGGGGAGGTAAGTAACAAAACCCTCCTGTTCCTATTACTAATTATTTATATTAGYATTATTAAGAATTAATTATTGCTATTGCTATTACTTTAGTTTAGTAATATTACTGTCATTAACATATTCCATCTTTAGTATCTTACAGCTGTTCACCACCTTTTTTACTTCTAACTGCTGCATGCTCATCATCACAATGTGGTTCTCTGCTCTCCGTCTTTCCAACAGTATAATTAAGCTCATTTTTAAATGTTACAGAATACAACAGATTAAAGATGAAATATGATTTAATTTTGTATTGCTCTAATTGCACACAACCCAACTAAACATTGGGCTGACAAAATGTTTTAATGCACAAGAATTCAGAGCTTACATTCCATACCAAAAGCTTGTGGAACTTTCACCAATTCTCTCCAACTAGCCGTAGAAGAAAGCTTCCATTTAGACAGCAGTGTGAATGGTTTAACCGTAGGACTAAATAAAACAATAAAGTTTTTGAAAAATGACCTTCTCTCCTGAGTAGCCAAAGGGGAGCAGTGCTCTTTTAAGAAGATGAAGAAATTACCTCAAGAAGACATCCAGGCACTATGTCCCACACATCTAATCATCAAATTGTTTTACTTTCCTTAAGATAAAGTCAAAAGAAATTACATTTGTTCCAATCTCTACCTTCTACTTGCTGGCCAGTATGACAGCTCTGAACTCTATGTCTCTAACAGGACCCCAGGGAATGAAACCCTGTAGCACAACAGTCTGAAAGTCCTAACAAGCTCTCAAAGCCTACAAGGCTTTCTTTTGCAAGGGAAAGTGCAAGTGGTGTGCTGAACTTTGAGTGTACAATAATGCAATGTGTTCTGCCCTGTGGAGAGGAGACAAGCAGATGGGTTTTGACAATGCTAAGGCAAGCTGCGTTATGTGACCTTTGGCTCTCTCAGGTTCTTTATCCTCAGAAAACATCCCTCAGAAACAACACAATTTCCATAATGGATCATACCTGTGCATGCAGCATGGCACATGCTTGCCCTGTTAGTTTTCCAAATCTTAAAAAAAGTAGCTCTAGGGAATATTTTATCTACCTTTGTTGCTTTCCTAACTGGGTGACACAAGCATGTAGCCTTGACACAGCCCTAGTCCTTCATGCCCAAGAGGAAAACGCACATTTCTTGGAGCTGCTGCATTAGACAAGCCCTATGTTGCTCTTCTTTCAGCATTGAACATAGAATTGCAAATTAAAAACAAACTGTGTGTGATTGCATAAGGTACGAAAATAAAACAGAGAGGCTTAGCATGAGATCTCTTCTAACAAGTGGTTACACAAACATGGTGTCTAAGACAACAGCCCCTTTCTCCCCCTTTTATTTTGTTTTTTAAGTATTGAAAGAAAGAAAAGACTGCTTATTTGTCAGAGCAATAATCTCAAAAGGAAAGGTAATTCATCAATTTAATGAAATGAAGACATTTCTCATTTATATAACTGAGCATATATTGAAACCAGAGTAAAATCCCAGCATGACTACTACCTCATAGCAATTYGCTACCATCAGGCCACTATTTCACTACAATACATCACTTTCCTCTGATTCTTAGTAATTAAGGAATGTTTATTTCATTATGGTATCCAACAGGTGGAGAGGCAGCAGAAGAAAAAATTCTGCTGTGTGCACAAGCCAAACAGTTGGTGCATCCTTTATCTTCCTTATCCTAAGGAYAGCAAAACCTCCACTAGCTGGCCACACCTTAAGAAGTTTCCACAAATCAAGAAAATATATAAATTTAACATTTCTGAGTGACAATTCTTCAACATGACTTACATGTGTTTATACTTCCTATATACTTCACCTGTTCCTCCACAGTCTTTCCATTCTGTCTACCAAACTTGCTCGAACCGACAAGCATTTACAACAAGGAGGTGTAGAACTGGAGATGCACTAAGAGAAAAAGAAAGGAAAGCCTGGAAGTGTCTATTTGTTGACAAAGCTGCTCTGACATCCTTCATTTCTAATCCCATAAAACTTATTTTTATTAGGAATACAAGCTCTGCACAGCAAAACAAAATCTTAGGCAAAACTACATAGGACAGGATGGAAGAAAAGCAGATACCAACATTTGGAAAATCACTGAATTTCAGGGTTCACAGGCCCAGTAACAGCAACCAAACCCAGGTTGGCACTGATCGTCACAGAGGCCATTTGCCTGAGTGAGGAATGTCTGTCACCACTGAGTTTAACTTTCTCTAATACAATGAATACCACACCAAGACAGTCATCTCATGTGCTCTGTCAAGGAAAGGTAACTAATGGCAATTGAGTGACTGTTAAATGTGCAAGGCAAAATACCATGCCCAGTAAACTTTTACTTAAAACTGCTTGTACGGGAAACTTGCATCCAGGATTTGCACTGAAAAAAGACACAAGTAAATCTCAATCACAGAGACCCACAGCAATCCAGAAGATTCTATAGGTAAGTTCAAGTGCATAACTCTTACTTGAAGCTGTAATGAATAAAAACTAACCAAAGGTTAAACATGAAGTGGTGTACTGATGCTAGGTCAGAAAATAATTAAATAAAAGGGGAAAAAAAAGAAAGGAAAAACCCCAACAAAAACATAAGAATTTGACAGCTTTATGAGAACTCCACCAAATGAAACATTTAACTACTTCTTCAAGAGGGTGGCCAGAGGACACATGCCACGGCAGAAATAGAACTGCAGTTATCCAGCCATCCTCACAGCTCCCTCATTACAACCTGAAGAGCTGGCAGTCACAGAGCCTTGGTAGGGCTCAAATTAATAATCTTCACAAAGGTGATCAACATTTCCTGMTTGTAAAGTATTCTCTTCATGGTGTCCATTCTCCCCTACAAAACCTCCTACCCCAAATCTTAAATGTTCTTAGGCACAGCTTTCGAGAAGGAGAATCTCAGAAAATATTGCACTCCCTTCTCTGTCAGACTGCAACCCTATCGCAGGTTCATCCAAAACCCCCCATTACTGAACTCCAGTGGCTTGCTCTCTAGGCAGAACYCTCCTAATCTGCTGCAGCTGAACTTCCTCAGCCTATCAAGTAGGAAATCCTTTTATTGCTCTGGCCTATAAGCCTCTTATCTCTTAATTCTGTGAGGCTGAGAAATAGCTGTTCTGCTCATTAATCCTACAATGACTGTCAGAAGGGGATATATGCCTTCTCACTCTACTCAAACACAAGTAACTAGGTTTCATCAAGTTCTTCACTATCTACTTGGCTGAGTCCCACTCCACAAGATCTTATAGGAATTGGAGTAGCACTACAGAAGCTTCTGCACTTTCATAAAATATTCAGGACAATCCTAAAGTTGGAGAGACCCTATTTCATTCTCTGTACTGTAGATAACAGCAAATTATTTGAGGTTTTTTTTTCTTTTTCTTCCAAGCAAGTGCAATATTGGCTAAAAGTGGTGAATGGATAACTATAAAGACTTTCCACTATGGTTTGCAAATACACCATTAGTTGAAAAAAAAAATCCTTCTCAATCATTTATTACAAACCTGTGTCACCCATGACCTTCAAATATAGCTCAAAGGGAAAAAAATAAATAACTAGTTCAACCCTTTAATTAGCACCCCAAAAAATGCAGAAGGTTGCTGAGTTTCCCCCTATACAGAACACTCAGCCAAGRAGAAATTAATAAGCTGATTTTTCCTCTTTATAAATCGAAAACTGACTACAAACATTTGCTAAACATGACCACAAATATTTGAGATCATATCACAAGATGTGAAAGTTCTCATATAACATGTACTATTTAATATTTCACATTTATGCACCCAATGCACAAACATAGGCCTATCTGTGTAATTCAAAAAACCTTCTATAAAGTTTGGGCTGAGAAAAATGTTAAAGTGGCAAACAGCGTTAAGATCACAGATATCTCACGTCAGCTGTACCTTTTGTTTTAACTATAAATGTCACACTTCATCATGCAGCTGTCAGTTTCCTTTAATGTACTAAATGCTATCGTGTAAATGCAGAATCTGACATGATGTAACACAACAATTAAAATAAAAAGCAAGTCAGCTTTGACACAATGTCACTTTTCTGTTTGTTGCAAATTAAAGGAAAATTGAAACTACACAAGTAAGCTAGTCAAGAAAAATGTCTGCAAAAACCTCAGACATCAGTTAATGTTTCTCTCTAATGTTATGTCCCATTTTTACATTCAACTTTAAGAAAACAGCCATAGCTTTAGCACAGCTAATTRCAAATCGACACCAAAAGATGTCAGAAATGAAGTCTAAAACTTCTAGAATACCTYGATTGTAACATAGTTCTAGCTGTCAGTTTCACAATAGCCAACATCCATGGAACTAGGCAATTATTTTGCAATTTCTGTTCTACYCTTTTTCAATTTATATCCACTCTGTGGTACTGCTGTGGCATGTGAAAATTGCTGACGCTTTTAAAACCAGATGTAACAGCAATTAAATTAATCCTGAAGAAAATCCTAGTAATAATGGAGCAATTATGAACTCTAGGTAATTAATATTGAAATTGATCATGTATTAAAAAATTTATTTTATTTTACTATATTTGTTGCACAACACTAAATAGAAGTGTTTGAAAYGCTGAAAAATTAATTTTGGAGAAAATTAAAAACATGTACATCTGGAAAGGAGTAAAGTTAATAGATTTTCTCCTTTTCAGTGTTTGTTGTTCATTTACATCAACTTTAAGCCTACATTTAATACATCAGCAACATAAAAAACGTTGGCCCAAGGGAAAGCTAGTGCTATCTGTCACAAATACAGAAATGTCACATGCCTAATATATGCTSTGGCCATAATATGACACATTTAAAACCTTTGTGGCCCACGGAAGAAATAATCACAATGGAGTCTGCTCACAAACAGGGAAAAGAGAGTCAAGCAAAAAGAAGCAAGAGACCTGTCCTGCAAATGGAAGGGCTGACATAGACTTTCCAAGAATATTCGCAAAAAAACATTCACTTGAAACATCGAGTTAACACTTTCCCCGTTGTGGAAACAAGAGGAAAGAGAAACATGCAGAATTCCATAAAGTTTTACCCCTCAATACCACATCAAAATTCTTTTCTGCTGATCTATACCCTCCAAAGGACTTCCAAGCCAGTAACCTGCTAGAAAAACATTGAATTTAAGAACACTATAATTTTGACTGGAAAAGTTTTATACACAAGTGCTGCTTCATTTTCCAATATGCTATATTTGCTTATGACAAATTGCAGAAAAAATAAGAATAAAAAACCCTGAAGAAGATAAAAACAAATACAGATAAGACMTGCAATTAAAAATACATAAGTGAAGTAATACAAGAATAACCTCAAACCTGCCCTTACGTCTGTCTCTGAATAAAACAAATCCATGAGTAAAATTTGGACATGGATGGAGCTGCTAGGAATTTGATCTTTAAACACTACTCTTTAACCAAACACTGAAAATTATAATAGTGGCAACTCTTGCACAATTTCTAATTGCTGTGTTATACCTTAGTGACATTTATGCTGAAGTAACATTTTAAAAACAAAAACTAAACAGTATTTCTTGAAAACTATATTCAGCTACACGAAGACTCCAGTGATCATAACAAATGCACACGTTTAAATTATCTGTTCTAGTTTTACGTTGTTTTTCTAGCCCTTGAATGGTTTAATTATTGCTGGAGACATTTGTGTACACATAGGGACTAGAGGGAAGGTCAAGCACTTGTGGGCATGGACATGTTCGACTATGAAAGTTCATGCAATCCATTGGTTATATTCATCGCTATAAATTCTCCTGTATTAGGAACCAGCCTGTGAAGGAAGAGGCCCACAAGGACCTTTACATTACAGGCATTAGTAGAAGATTATGTCATGCATTTGCACACCTAGGACTTCAAATGTGAAATGACAGAAGAATTAAGGTTTAGAAACAAAATATCCAAAACTGTTTTCTACTTYTGACTATTATTTTATTAAATATTAGAAACAATACAGTTTGAGAACTAAGACTTGAGCTCCACACTGAAATGTGAAAAAATAAATATTGCTCATACCTGCACTTCTTACGTTAGGGTCTAGGTCTGGCATTTCCTTGGTTGCTTCTGGACTGACACTGTAGATCGATGCTCCTGCTTCACTGACAATGCTGAAAAATAAAATGGCAAATATGTAAAACAGCACACAACTGAATGACACAAGTGAAAGACTGTGCAAGTGACTTCAGTGAATATTTAGAATTTTTAAAAGCTTCACCTTTTGAATAAACCAAATACTTACAAAGGTAGGACAGTACAAAAGAAAATCTCCATTTAAGCCAAATCACCCCTCCCTGACCTGCAACATCTATTCTTTATCAATTTTGGCCGTACTATAAATACACATTATGCATGACATGAGTCCCTGTATCAATCTTTACAAGGGAGAAAATGAACACAAGAARTAAGTGTTGCCAGAAGTAAATAGGCAAACCAGCTTCCATAAACAAAACAAAACCAACCTGACAATTTCATTAAAAACACCTACATTCTAAAGTCTAACATTTAACTACTGCATGAATCCAAGTCAGAAGCACAGGCACACATTGTCTCAAGCCAGCTGCCCTAAAACATTCAGAAAGCCCCAACTTGATACAGACTCAGCCACAGAGCTGAGCTCCCTTCTCAGCGGCATTCAGTATCGTCTTCTTCCAGCTCCCGCTGCCTTCCCCAAAGAAAAACAGACTGCTTGTCTTCAGGAACTTAAACTACAGTTCATGTATCTACCATACACCTCAAACTCATTCAGTAATGATGATAAACTCAGCAATTCAAATCAAACACATAATTAAAAACCCCTCAAGTGCTCTAGTTCCACTCAAGAGAAAACAGCAATCAAGTATTCACAGCGTAAGTTTATTTTCAGCTGTGAAATTCTGACACCACTGAATCAACAGTATATTTCTTCAAATAACTTCTAYAGAACTGGAATTTCAGGTTGATAATTACGGCATCATACAGCTACTGCACTGGAGGTTAATACTATCAATTTCAGAACTATTTTTACTTTTACTATTCCACTTTTAGTACAAGCTAATCTTTACCATAAGGCGAGAAACCACAGTCCTTGAGAAACAGATTCTTTCAGCAAAAGAACAGAACTTTGCTTTATATTTTTAAAACTGGACTATAAATTTCCCTTTTAAGAACATTTAGTAGGTCAAATTTTTAAATAAAGAAACTGATACGTAGAAGCTCCTTCTTTTAGAAAAAGTTGGAGACTAGCTCAGAGAAAAAAAAATATTCCTATTCAATGTTCCAAGCATGGTAACAGTAAATAGTATAAAATGCAATAAGGTAAGAATGTTTTACTGTTGTTTTTACAGATTACCTTCTTCCCCAATCAAAACTGGAATTTGGTGGAGTGCTGCACACACAAGTCAGATTTTAAAGTTCTCCAAAACTCTGAAGAGCATTTCAATAGTACAGACAGACTGGATCTTTCAGTAAATACAGAGAATAAAATCCTGTTATCTACAAAATTAGTGTAACTCCAGACTCATTCGAACAAGCAATTTAACAGAACAAAAATATCCTCAGACCAGGTGAACAGGCCAAGTGAAAATGAAACTATTTACATGATCTTTAAAAAGATTCAGTATTATGAGCACTCCTTCACTATAAATGACATTCATAAAACATTCCCATCGCAGCGTTCAGAAGTAAGATCGTATCACAAAAACCTAACTGCTGAACATAAAGATGTTGACAGAAGACTCATAAAACTGATTTCTCTGATGAACAAGTAATTTAAAGAACAATGCAGCAGAACGTATTTCTTAACCTGTTCACACCTTATAAAGGCAGCATCTGGCAAGCACTCCCTTTCTGGATATTGCTTCCAAAAAACCACACATGAGTCCACACTTCTAACAGCTTTTGACTAATCACTCTTCAATCCTCATATTCTAACAGATCCCAAAAGTTAGCCCTCATGCAATTTTTAAATTTAATACACTGATAACACAATACATTTTTTAAAAAACAACAAAACAACAAACCGGCATTTTCCTCACATTTTTACAGTGCTGTACTATAAGCTGTACTACTGCACACAGCTTGTTGCTTGATCCTCTCCTAATATTTTCTGCAGTGGAAAAGCTGATRTAACCTCAATAGGAATTTTAACACACCTGAGATTATAACGTTTCTCATTAATACTACACTGATAATTTGCACAAGCAGAAGGATTGCACTAATATGTCATTCTATGGTAATTTGTGACTCATCCCAAATTTCAAGGTAGGCAGTACAAAAATCCCTTGCTAAAATAGACAAAATTAAAACTCAGGACAGGAGAAAAACATTTGAAAAAAGCACATTTCCTTTCCTCTACAAAAAAAAAMCATTTATATACAAGGGTGCAGAGAAGGTGGGAAGCCAAGTAAAAAAATAATCTCAAGAAGGAGAACAAGACATAAAAAGCACTCTCAGAAGCAGCACTGGATACTTGAGATCCACTCCGAGATGGTTCTGTATATGCATGCAGTTATTCTATGAAGTATTCGGTGTAGCAGACACGGAAAAGGGAAGGAAGAATTTCCACTCATGTAGAAGCCCACACTGCTCTGCCCAAGACAGCAAAACCCAGATGTTAAATAAATTTGTTACCCAGACTAAAAGCATAAAGCCACACACTCCAAAGAAACTGTCCTCTGGTTCACTCAACAATAGTCAACCAAACATTTACAGAACTATTAGTGGTTATTTTATGGTTTGATACTGCTACAGTGAGGAGGTTACTAATGAGGCAATGGCACATAGAATGCTAAAACATTTCACTTGGCCAAAATACTAAGGTAACAAGCAAAATAGCTTTAGGGATTGCCTGCAGTTCTGGATTTTACTTTTTGACTAGACAGGCGACAGTCACTTTGGTTCACTGACAGCTGGTATGTTTTCCAAATTCTCATCATTCTCTTGAAACGAGGAATGGCTTTACAGACAATTTAAGCTAATTTAACATTGTTAAATGCTTTACATCATGCCTTTTAAATAATGTATATGTATTTTATGTAAAGACATACGAAGACAAAACCAAACCTACTTAAATGACTAGGCAACAGAAATTTCCTCCAAACTACCATGGTCCCTACTGTTCTTCCATCTTCCCTTCCCATTTCTATAATGGATWTAATTTCCAAGAGAATCAAAAGAAAAGCTTCGTAAGAGGTCCTGAAATTCCATTAAAATATTGTGTATCTTCATAATTTGCTTCTATTTTGACTTTTAAGTCACATAATACATGAAACCAAAAAACTGGGCTCCCCCCAGCCCTAATGAGGCCCTTATTACGATGCATTCCTTAGGAGGAMAGATTCTGACCAAATCTGAACAGCTAAAACAGTTTTATTGAAAAGTTATTTTGCTTTTTAAGTCAGTATGTAGTAGGTAAACAAGCATGTGGTTATGTTATTATATAATTCTAGTACATGAATGGACAAGTTTAATAAGCTTCTCTTTGAATTAATGAAAAAGATGTAAAGGATCTGGGACTGTGCTTCCATACCGTGCTTCCCACATGAACCATCCTACAGATAAGGGTTTTTTCATCAGCATCTATATCAAACTTTTAAAAATTAAAAAAGCTCAAATCACAAAGCCACTACTCTTTTCAATTGTACAAACTGGCTTGTTGCACATAAACTAAGTTTTTYATACTGCACTAATCTCATACGCAGTTAAGATACATTTTATATAGCTAAGGCAACATTAAATATATTCCACCAGCACCACCTGGTGGGCACTCAGCTTCATGCTAGAGACCATATAAACTATCTTCGAAATACATTAAGGAGCCTTTTAACATTTAGTAAAGCAAGGTGTTTTCTTATTCAGCTTAAATAAGCATTACATATTTGGTCTGAAAACATGATTTGATTTTGAAATCATTCAGAATTTCAATATCCTAATTTCTACAGAAAAAAAAGCCTTCCTTGTAAAAGGTAAAAAAAATCTAAGAATACTTACAATTTACTCTTTTTTAAATTCAAGCTATTACATATGTAGAAAAATACATAAACATTACATGTAACCAGCTAGTCAAAACCAGTTGTTTAACTAAATAACAACGCTTAAAACTTGCAAGTTTCTTAGGTAGCAAGTTTTCATTGAAAAGCTAGGTAAAAAAATCTAATGTGTGTATAACAAAGAAAAGATATATCAGGCTAAACGTTTGTGTGTTTAAAGATGAATGCACCTTCCTGACATCTTCAAGAACCTTACCAGCATTTCAGACTCTTACATCACTTTGAGGTAATTTCCCTGCAATCAAATGGAACACTGAATWAATAACCTACAGAGAAACCAAAAGCAACTTTCTCCAACTTTACATAACTTGCTGGTCCTACAATCCCCAAATCCCTGATTTACAGCTTAAATCATTTAAAACAACATTTTAAGAAATAATACCAGTAAAAAGAAGAGTCTGGTGTTTATTACTTGGAAGAAAATCATGGTCACTCTAAAAGATAAGGGTATGTCAACCTTAAAATAGGCCAAGATATTCATGTTTGGCCATAAAATGATGATCTGGCAAAGSAACTCCCTTCACATAGTTTAGTAATTGTGGCTAATTCCAGTAACTCAATTTTTTACATATTGATAAATATGCTGTTCATAAACTTGTGGCTACAAAAGCCAGAGGCTCCCACCAAGTGTAATGGTAAAAAAGAGTCAAAGGTTTATTCTGTGTTATTTACTAAAATAATTGGCTTATGAATCAGCCAGGACAGAAAAAAAAATTAAATTAGATGACAAAATATTTTCTAAAAAAGAACATTGTTCAACATGCTCAACTGGAATAGCATAAAGCTTTAATTATGCTGAGAGACGTTATGATGAAAAAACAGCTAAGAAGGGGCACGAAAGATGTAATTAAGCAATCTTCAAAAGAAGATTGGGCTCTTCATGAGTGAGAAATCCATTGGGCCATTGGAAAACACAGAAGTCACAGCTAGTTCCAGAAGAGCCTAACGCCCAAAAGGGTTGAGAGTTACACTATAGAAACAGGATGCCTGCMTCTTTGTTATATACCTCCCTATACACCCATTTTTAATGACCAATGAAAACCACCTAGCGGAGGTCAGACAAGCTCTTCATAGAAAACAGAAATAACCCATTCATTTGCAGTTTGACTTGTCTTGCTCTTTCTGCTGTCAAGCAGGGCACTACCCAGGGCAGAAGCACTTGCACAGCCCCTTCAGCTCCTCCCCACTATCAAAGGCAGAGTTACCTGGCCTTCGTAGCAACTCATGTTTGGGTACATGAACACTCCAGCACCCCTGTACTGTGCACAGCACAGCTCCTTCTACTGCGATGTGACTGTGGCCAGCTGGAGCCTCCAGCCCAGCACAGGCTGTGCCATGATTTGTGCAGCCACACAATGTCACCACAGGAACAACAGGACACCAGGATTGACAGACCCTGGCTCTGACACAGCTATGCCATTGCTCTTCTTCATTTGAGGAACATAAGTCAAGGAAATACAAGATTTAAAAGTTCGGGTATACACTGAATAATGTGCTCAATGAATAAAAAGGCCAAAGAGATTTTTAAAAGCCTGTCCATTCTAATAGRTGAGATAAAATTCAAAACCCCATCTCAAATAAAGTAGTGGTATAGGAAARGAAGATGCCAGGATCACAAGAAAAGATTATACTAGAAAGCAATACATTATTCAATAGAATCAAAGCAAAAAGCATACAACTCATCTGAGTTTTAAAAATAATATAAAGAATTAGCTTTTAATGTTAACAATATATAGAACCAGGGAGATACTTTAATTGTAAAATATATTTAATACTGAAATAGATAGGAAAAGAATTTTCATCTAATTTTCATTTTTGCTTTACTTAAAACTTTTGGTCACTGCATGTCGTAAAAGTTTTGCTTATATGACCRTCCACCTTTCAAAATCAGTCCAATTAGATATAAGCTGTTATGGTCCTCTTTAGCAAAAGTACTACAACAAAGCTCATCATGGCTCACAGCTGCAGCCTTTCAATTAGATGCAGGAGGGATACCATAAGTTTTTAAGTTCCTGCTTCAGAGTGCTCAAGCACACAAGAAATCAACCCCAGAAAGTCTTTGCAGACAACACCAAATGATAAGCAGCGATACAGACACCCTATGGCTGCTCAGCTGCATTCTGTAAGTTTCCATAGAAAATATTAGGTGAAATTCTGCTTACAACATTTTGAAGTCAGAACAAAAAAAAGTCCATATTTCTACCCATTTATGAATGAGTTTGTTGTGTATTTTACAAAACTTRCTAGAAATTATGCCTTGTAAAGAAGAAAGGAATTACTGCACTTGACCAACTCAATCAACTCTGAAAAGTAAGAATTCCTACATGATTTCATACCAGGGATTCCGTTTTGCAGCAGATTACAACWCAGAATAACACCACCTCTTTCAGTTACAAATCCTACTTTTGAAACAGCTTGCTGACCCTACAGCAGGGACAATAAATAAGCACCTTATCAAACAGCYGCTGAAATGACAGAAGTTCAAGGCAATCATCCTTTCATTAGGGATTATTTYTCTCCTGCTCAGCCATAAATGATACTTAGCACCAGTTAAGCTGACGGCTTTCTTGGTAGATAGTATAGATCTTTAGAACCTGCTCAAGAGAAAAGAATTAGGCCTGTTTCAATCCATCTTTGGCAAGATACTCTAATCAGTGTTGGTATTGTTGCTTCAGATCATTAAAAATTACTTATCTTAAAAAAACACTTAGTATCATTCTAAGACCCCGTTTTCCACTTTTTCCAGTTTGCTTATGCAAAGCTAAACTTCCCTACAGAATCAAAGTACACTCTTTCAAATGAGGAACAACATGCAAAATTTAATGATTGAAATACCAAATTATAGTCTTTCAAGAACAGATAAAATGCAAGAATCCCTCAATGTCTGTTTACAAGAAATTTAAAGGATTATAATAAATGACAGTTTAATTAAAAAGACCAACATCTAAATCTCAGAAGAAAAGTGTGAAAAAGACKAAAAGATTACTAAGTATGTAAAAAAATTTAATTATTGAATTAGCCTGTTTCCAAGTATCACCCACCCCTCTGGAAGCTGAAAATATTGGGGCTAAAAAGCCCAGCATTTTTGTCTTTTACTGCTTTGAAGTCTATAAGAAGGCTGGTGTGTTGTTTTCATTCTGAAAGTGCTTTGTCTGCAATCAAATGTAATTGAAGGATATTTCAAATGTAAGGACAATTAAGTTCTGAGTCAGGTAACCTGATTGCTTATCTGCTAACTTAAAACAGTTTTAAGAATACAGGGGAAGCATTTGGAGCATAGTATTTAAAAGCTTCTCCTTTTGGAAATGTTATTACTTATGAAAATGCAGCCCAGTTCTATTTTCAGATTTGGATGAAAGCAGAATATATATCCCTCAAAAACTTTCTCTGAATACAGAACTGGACGAGCTCAAAATTTTCTGATTTCAGTTCCTCAACTACCATCATTGCTTCCCAGAGAAAAAAGTGATGTGATATTTCCTGCCAATATAGCAGTAAGACAATTGCTACTTGCAGCACAATGAAAGAGGCTTAAGAATTTTTGCAAACATAACAATCAGTTACCACGCTTTAATTTGCTTTCTATTAGATAATACTCTATGAACTCCCAAATCAAGAACTAGTTACCATACTAAACTAATAAAACTAACTGTCTGGAATCCTTTATTCAGCTGTGTATGAACCATGCCCTCAGCACATCCCTGCAAAGGGAAGAATGATCAGATATCTGTCTTCATCTTGTCTGAAAACGATGACATTTTTCAGTAAGAAAAGGGTCCAAATGGCAGGTGTCAAAGAGCTTTAGCTTCACACGTGGTGCTAGGAGGCAGAAAAAACAACAGTAGCGTGTGGCCATGTCAGAGCTGCACAGAAGCTGCCGTACAAGCGCATATCTGAAAAGAGCAAACCTCAGAGCCTGTTAAATCAATCTAGTGCCAGATGCTGTTATCAAAACAAAACTGGTGCTGTGGGTTCATCCCCAGAAGAAATACACGTCCCCCGTCTGCAGTGAAAAGTGGAAGACCTAGGGTGGCATGTCTCAAGACTGAAGGTGACAGTCACCTGTGACTGCCCCCACCACTGCCATTGACAGTTTCAGAAAACCAGTGCTGTCATTGCTCATAAAGCAGCTGGAGTTGAAGCTCCTTTCTGCTCTTGCACAGAGCTTTAAAATCTGAGCTTCAGGTCCAAAATCTACTTCCAAGTTAACCATCCAACTAAAAAGCAGTCAAGTAATTTATTTTTACTTAAAACACTGTAGTAGAGTAGGAACTTCAGAGAAAATTTAGCTACTGCTCATCTCCTTGCTGCAGCAATGCCAAGGAGAGAAATTGTGACAATATGGATAACGTTGTGAAATCAACATTACCTTAATGCAAGAGGACAAGTTTAACTTGAAAGCAGCACATTTTATGTGATTACCATGCAACAGTATTAAAGTAATTCTAAGCAGTATAAATGAAAAATGGTTGTATTCAAATATGTTCAAAATTACCTATCTATAATCAATTAACACTAGAAGAAAGGAGGGAATAAAAAAGATTTCAGGACTGACATAGGAAATGAAAGCCCTTTAGTTCTTTCCTAAAATATAACAGGCATGGAAATGGGCACCCTCTTTATGAACATACTTTATAATTTCAAGGCCAACCGTGCCAGCCATCATGCAGTTTTACACAATTAAATTATCCCAGTGAACCCAGTGAACGGGGAAAAAACTGTACATGCATTAAAAAAAAAATAGCCAAACGCTGGCAGGATTTTACCTAACCTCTTTTTACCCAGGAGGGAAGCACAGGGAGACAAAGAAACACAACYGATTTTGCTAGTCAGGCTTCATAAAGAAGAGAAACACTAGGTGATGTTAAACACTCACATTTCATACCTTTCCAGACAATCTTGAAATTAAATCACCTAGCTGCAAGTTAAAAACATTGCACAGTCCAAAAAGATGATGATGGTCCCCAAAGAGCCTATGAAAACTGTTCCCCACTGAAGGGCTCAATAAAGAGCCTGTTTCAACCCCTGTCCCTCACAGTTCTCMAGCACTTGATGAAGACAACAAGCTTGACCCAACACCATGAAACACAGMAGACCAAAGGAATCTGCAAGTTCCAGAGCAGAAGGCTGTCACCAACACTGTCCTGCCAGCAGCTTCTCAGCTCAGCCAAGCAGAAAGCCCTGCAGTGAGAGCACATGGGGAAAGCTGGTGCTCCACCCAGTCCATTTCCAGCCATACAGTTCTCACAAGAGGTAAGATCTATCCTGGCTSTTTTTAGAAATATCAGAGGCAAAGGGTAAAATCCTGGAACCTGGTAGTTCATGTTCAGGCACAGTAACTCAAGTTGAAGCATTATCAAATCCCAAGGTGGTAGAAACAAGACACTCTAAAAAAATATTCCTGCCCATAAAGAAAGACCTAGACCTTGCTAGTACTACCTATATTTGGCATTGTCACCAACTATAAAATAAGGGAAAAATTCATGTCTAAAGCCTATTTAATGACTAAAGCCTGTTTAATTTTTAAACCGAAACATTTCCCTATTGCATGCACTGACATACCCACACCACCCTTCCAGTGGACATAGGACATGTAAGAAAACAAATGATCCATTAAGAAGAGTCCATCAGGTTCTTGAGTGAATACAGATCTCTCAACCAATTTATTTGTTAGTGAAGTTCATAGAGCATTCAGATAYAATCAAATAACATTGTATTAAGGAGCATTACATGTGAACAGTCAATTTAAAATTACCTAGAAAAGCTACAAGAACAAGGCATTCCAGGGCTATAATGGCTCCTGGGAATCATTTTTATCTGTTAGAATGAGCAACACGAGATGCAGCAACTGCTGTGTCTAAAACACAGTTAGTTAATCCAGACCAAAGGCTGGAGCTTAGGGTCACATTAACTCTCACAGAGACTTTGTCCCCAGAGTGGAGCGTAACTGGACAAGACCACAGCATATGGAGGAAAATGCCTCTCGGAGAACGGCACCTCCAGCAACTGTCATTTTCTTTAATGCTCACTCTGGGCAATGGGGAGGCCACGGCTGCCGTGCYGCCTCCACAGCCCTGATTCATGCAAAATTCTGACCTGCAGCTTTGGCCAGAGATGGGCTTTATTCTGTTTCCCCTCTGTGCTGTCCTACAATCCCACCGATCTTAGTCTCTCCCTGATAGCCCAACCCTCTTCTCAGCACAGATCCAGGAGGGGAAGCTGGAGTCACCTATATCCCTTCTATTAGGGTTGGGCAATGCARTGTAGAAAGACTTTGCATACAATGAGGGAATAACAGATCCTCTGCTGCTGCTCCTCTCTGTTCCCTCCCCATCCCTCATAAGAGTGAGGCTGTATCTGGAGACTTCATATTAAATATTTTTAACCTACAGACACTTCTTGGCACAGCTTGCTGAACTCTGAAGTACCCASGTTTTCCATATAGAGAAACTCAAAGCAAATTAAAAATTCTGGAATCAGAATAAAGGCTGGCAGGAAAAATTCTTTGAGGTATTAAATACTAAGAAAAAATGTGACCACATCTTTCTAGCCATGTCGTGTCTTCTTAGTTTGCTTTGATTTGGAATTCACCTAAAAAAATCAGCTGCCCGTTTTAGTTTACAGAAGATACATTCACCTACTAAGTTTATTCTCCATTTCAACACACTCAAGACAAATGAGTGGGGAAGTGCTTCATGAAGACCCAATCATAATTATATACTTCTATATTTTGAAAAGAACTTCTGAAAATTTATTCACGACAGTTTGCTTATAATTTTTAAAGTACCCATTTGCTGGGGGTTTTTTGCTTCCTTTTTTCATACAGAAAAAAAACCAGTTTGCTTTGTTATTTTCCTGTGATGTAGTTTATAACTATTCAAAGCTGACACTAATCAAGAAGTGTTCTATTCTGCCTATCAAGGAAAATATTTTTATTCATTGGAAAATAAGGTTGTAAAACTGAGGTACAAGTTTAGTGTTTCCAGCATAATCTATGAATCCCCTATGTAGGAACAGTAGCATTACAGTATAAAAAGATTTATAGCAACAGAACAAAAAAACCAGGAAAAAAACCTGAAACAAGAGAGTTAAGAGTAGCTTACTCATTCTTCAGAAAAAGGTAACATTTTTCACGTGAAACTAAAAAAAAAAATCCAAAAATACCAACCAAAGCTTACTGTACCTTAACAAGTACTTTTAATAGTTCAGTTACTTTTCTCAGACAGATTTAAAGGTAGGAAGATGTATTCAAATGTCTGCAGAGCAACATAAGTAGACTGAATGCCTTGTTATTAAATTATATATTTTTCTCTTTTTAGACCTCTAGGGTTCTTCCATGACTTCTCTGGTCTCCTCATAGTCATAATTTTAAATATTACTGGTTTATTTCTATCATATGCAACTATCATATGCAACTATCATATGCAACTATCATATGCAACTATCATATGCAACTATCATATGCAACTATCATATGCAACTGCTGGGCATCTACAGCAAGAGATCTGAATAAAGTATCTGCAAATAAAAGTGAGCTAAACATTAGGCATATTATATTTTATCCTGAGATAAAGTGGCCTGTGGTCACCCTCTCATTCCACTTGTATTACTAACTGCAATATGTATCATCCTCAGTGAAAAAAACCCACACAAATAAAAGTAATGACCAAATCCCCACAAACTTGAAATGGATTAATGAATTGCTTGTTTTTACAGAAAAMAAACTCCTATCATAAGAATGCAACCAAAAGGGTGAAAAAACCTGACAAAAATAAGTAAATAGTGAAATAGAAGTTCTGTAAGGTASTGCTATATTTGTTTTCCCCCCTCTCTTAAAAGAGAATAATTTGTTCCCTTAGGTTGTGACAGATCCACACAGGAGACTTTCTATGAGTAATATCACTAGAAGTGGCATAAACATATGCTGAAAGACCACTTCATTTAAATTACATTTTCCATTCAGTTAAAAACACTTAAAAAAAAATCTTCAGGAAAGAAATTTCTCATGCGTCATTTCTAACCAATTACTTATAGACTTGAAAAGAAAATTCCAACGATAGTCTTTTTATTAGTTATTCAAATAGGTAAGTATAGGATGAGATGGCTTTCCAATTTTTAAGAGATCCTTATACCTATTAAATCACAAAAATGTAGCTTATTTTATGTCCTACCTTTTACACCACAATTTTCAAAATGATTCTCCAGTCATAGATATGCTACACAGTACTTAAGATGATCAACTACAATTCTAGCAATAAAATACCTTACAATAGTGCGAGGATTGAAAATTATAATTGTGAAAGTGAAATTTATACATGTAATTATTTGTGAGCCCAGTAACATATATTTTGCAGAAAAATATCCTGGAACATGCCTTTTTTTTTTTTTTTTAATCTGTATTACCCCTCTTTTTCATCCCCACCCCACTTAATAATGGRAAAGTTTCTCAGAAACATATGAGAAGCTGTAGGTAAATTACATGATTTTAAACAAAGGCACTAACCAAACTAAAATGAGCAACTCATTCTTTTAAAATATAACTAATTTTGTTTACTCTAACAGATGCCAAAGTTTGCACCAGGAAGTTCATGCTCAGTTTTTCTACCCYGTCATGTGGGCAATGAGCATCTAATCCTACACCTGCTTCTGTGGATTAATGATGATTCTGATGCCTGGATCCTGCAAGACAATCCAACAATGAAGAGTGAAGATCTTGGAATGATTTTTCAGCTTCTGGAAACTATTGAATGCCTGGGAATCACGACATTTGATAGACACCTGCGGAGACTGAGTGGTCCAACCCTCACTCAAAGCACGGAGAACCAAATAAAGTTACTCAGGTCTGTGTCCAATCAGGTTCCAAATATTTCCATCAATAGAAACTCTAAAACCTACTACATATTTACTAGATTTGGATCCTCTGTAGCTAAGATTTGATGTTTTGATTAAACAGGTATTAACCTGAGGTTCAAAGGTTTTTTTTAATGCCAATTAAAAAAATTAGCACCATATACACACTTCAGAAATGCACAAACCTGCCCTGGAACAGTGGGRCATAAACAAATGGAGAATTTAAACGTCTAAACTCTGTTTTCAAGAACAGTGCTGTACTGAGAACTCACTAAACAATTACAGCTTCCTCAAATGCTGTAAACAAAAAGAAAACATGAAATTGTTTGAAAATTAAATGAATGGAAATGTGTGCCCTGCTGATTCCTGCAGGAATATAGCAGGCCCACTGTATTTTCAGTGTCTGATGTTAAACTGTTAAGACTACTCTTGCAGCTGATAATTAACAGCTGTTACATTAAAGAGAAATAACAACAAAACYAGCAAACAAAACAACAATTTGGTGATCAGGGCTATAGAAGCGACAGCACAGTATTAAAACAATTATTGTCCAGATGAGAACCAGAGGTTATCTGAGAGAGACTCCATGGCAGCACAGCAGTGCAGAGCCTGGAGGCACTGGCTGATGCAGACAACTCCTACGGGGGGTTATGGAGAACATATGCCAGGGTGGGATATGCAGCACCCTTTAATGCGGCMGAGCATCTCCTGCCCTCGGGTGCCTGCTCAGCTCTGCTGGCTAGTGCAGGAGGTGGCAGAGCCAAGCCTTGTCCTCAGCGTGCCCCTGCAAGACAGGCCAGCAGTGTCACTGCTGTCAGCGTCCCCACGGCCCTGAGCCAAGCACGAGGCTCGTGTTCACACACCAACATCACCGCATGCAACAACACAGCCGAGATCTGCACGGGACCAGTCCAAGGCTTGTACTGGGCAGCTTGGTGTGAGGCTGACAGCATTTCCTACATCCACTGAGAGAAGGGGGAACAAGCTCCTCCTCCTCCAAAAGAACAAGAAACAAACATTAAATATTCTGCCTTACCCCCCAGCCAAGGAAGGATAAGCTCCCTAGTCAAAGAATAAACAAAACTTCAGCTAAATTCAGATCCAAATTATTTTAGGGAACTACTGAGGTAGATTTTAACATTAAGGGTCAGATTGCTACTATCCTTCTTTTTCCTCCCCCACTAATTAATAAATTTGCATAAAAGAGAATTTAATCATAAAACACCACGTAATTATTTCTAACCTATGTATTTGAAAATTATTCTATAAAACTGGCTACAGACAGTTATGTTCAGAATTCTGTCAAGATGCTGAAGTATTTCTTTTAAAATATAAATAGTAATTTAGAATTACTAATATCACAAACTGGCATGTCCTGCACTTAGATAGATTCAAACCCTGAGACCCAGAACGAACACATTTCACAAGCGCCAAATCTTAACTTGCTCTGAAGTTCACAAAGGCTCACAACATCACCATTACCACATGCAACGTATGATTTATGCCATCTAATTGTATTAACTGGAGCATGGTAAAGAAGAAACTCCAAACTTGTATTCTGTCAGTAAATGCCATGGAAACTAACCTACAAATACTTTAAAAACAAGGACTAGGCATGAACTCAAACCATACAGATTCCATCAAAATTTTGGCAAGACCTGTTGTAATCACTAAAGCTTCGACCTGTATTGAGTGCTAGAATTGGTATTTCAGGTGACCAAAAGACAATTTAYATAAAGAAAGCATCTCCCTCAAAGTTCACTGCACTAATTATAAATTTTAGTTTATCACAACCTAATAGTAACCACAGACTAGCTTGGCTTCATAATGCTAATATTTATGGTTGAACCAAAAATAATCAATTTTGCATTTTCCGCATTGCATACTATATAGAACATATTGACACAAATCAACATTTCATCTGTATCTTTACTTCATAAAAACCTGGAAGAAATTTCCTACAGACCATAAAACTGAATAGAATCTGCTTCGAATTAGGTGCCACCACTCTTTTCTTCTCACATAGCACCAGAACAACCCCAGGCTCAAAACCTTGTCTCAATCAGAAAACATTATTTCTGTTAGTGTAAGAAGTCCAGTAACCTACAATCTACTGTAATTGCTTCACCAAAGAGAAGCCAGTAACAGGAGAAATAATTTCCTCTAGCTTGATCTGCTAATAATGAGCTCAGGCTTTCCAGTGAGTGGTCTTCTTCAGAAAGGCCATGATATCTTCAATCAGCTCCCATAAGGAGAAAGCTGCAACCAAGGTAGCACCAAGCAGCTGTGGACACTCAGRTACAAGCCAGCAAGATGATGGCAGAGCCATTTCCCAACAGGAGCAAGGGTTAACAAGAGGAACAGTCAATCAGAGAGCCTTAAGCATTCCTTTAAAAGGAATTAAACATTCCTTTAAAAGCCTTTTTACTGTTCTTGTTAGCTAGAGAAACAAGATATATTAAAAGATACTATATCATGATATCAAAATGATTTCATTTTAAAACATTCAAATTGACAATGTCTCTTTCTATTTACTCTTACAGCAGAAGATTAGAGTCAACATTTCCTTGAGCACAGAGACAATCACTGAGAAGTAACACAGAAATACCCAGTTTGATCTACTTAAAAGGACAAACTAACTTCTAAAAAATAACTTTAATTACAAAATAAAAAAAAAAGACCAAGTAACTTGGAGCTGTGATTTTATACTATGAGGAAAAATAGACCAGGATCAAGCAATAAACGCATCACCAGTTTTACTGAAAGCCCATTTACTAAGTATATTTACAGTACAACATCATAATGGTGACAAGAGAATCACCCATGGAGGATGGATGTTTCCCCTGAACATTCACGTCAAATTCAAATGTCAAAATGTATTCTATCTAAATGTTAGTTCTAGTTCAACCCAATAAAAGAACTGAACAGACAGTAGGCATGTTGCCTTGGCTGCCAAAGAAGTTTTAGAAAATGTAAAAGTTAATTAGTTTTGAGAGAAAAGTTTTATGTGAAAAGCCAATTTATTATAAGCAGTAACTTCAACTGCATATAAACAGACATCTTAGTYCCCACCTCCAGGTTTTTTATTTAGAAACATCCACAGACAACTACGCTGTTATATTATATTTCCTGCTACAAAAAATAATCTGATTCAATTAGAAATTGTGATATTCTTTGCAGTTGCAAACAGGATAAAAGCAGAAAATGCTATGAACAACAAACGTACTTTCAGAAGCATTAGGTATTAGAAGGAAAGGAAAATATCTAACATGAAGAACTGCTAGATGGACATGATTACATTTACAACCATGCATGGAGTCACCCAAACAAAACCAATCTCCCGCCAAAACTGAAAAGGAACACAAGAGCCTACATCATCTTCTCCTCTCTGCCCTCCCTCTCCCCTCCACTTGTTCACTGCYGACAGCTGTTGCTGCAGGAAGGGCTGGTACTGAAGAAGGTGCTTCACGTAGCTTGTGCATTTAGATGTCTCCTTTCAGGAGCACTTTCTCGCCTCTGTATCACTCACCATGACAAACAGATCATTTCTTCTTCTCTCCACTTACTCATCATTGACAAAACTGCTGGGATTCAGTTATAGAAAGGAACTATCCTCAATAGGCACCTTCAGTTACAACCGCATGACACTGCAGTCATCTAAGTCTAATCCCTTTTCAAGCTGAAATAACCTACTCAAAGTCCTTTAGTCCTTTTGAGACACACAGCATGTCTATATTCTCTGCCTCTCATGCCCAGAAAAAAGCAGAAGTGTGCTGAASTATATCCTGTTGCTGTGGCTTCTTTCAGTGTCATTCACAGAGCTCTAAATACTGCCATGCACTTTGTTGATAAGAAAAGTTAAATGACTCCAGGCAAGCATAATCTCCAGTTTCTGAATCACACAGAATTACTCCAAGGCAAGGTGCAACACGGTTGCACTCACTCCAGCACTGCCAACAGCCTCCAAGAGTAGATAGCCCAAAATCAGGAACAGAAATTACAATTTCAGCTAACTCTAGAGGGGAAGAACTCTTTGGCACGAAAAGAGCTTTACTAACAGACATGTTACATTTGGTTTGCAGCCCTTGAAGACTCTTGGACTATCAGATACCTAGATGTCATCAATATTTAATTTTCAAATTCGCTAAAATCCAAGCCATTTTGTCTTTTTATGGTTTAAATGARGTTTGCAGCAGTTGCTCCTCTGGTACTGGGGAAACTTGTTAGCAGTGGTACAGAGGGCCATTTCCTGAGGTTTACTACTGAAAAAAAAACCCTGAAAATATTTTTGGGGGAGATTTCTTTCCAAATTTAGCATCTGCTGACAAACTTTCATTTTTACCAGATCTCAACAGTATAGGTACTTCAAAGAACAAAGAAAACTTTCCCCACTAACGAGAGCATTTATGATTTAGGATGAAAATTTCATCCCAAAGATACCTCTCYCACAGTTAGAAGACGCTGACATTAAGATATCTAATGTTAGACAGCCGAATGCAATCTAAGTGCCTAACCTAAGCTTCTGCTATCAGCATTAACAAKAATAGCACAGTAAGTTTAAATAAATAAGTAAATCCGTATATCACATCTCCCAACAATAAAGGAAGCCCAGTAAGAGCTGAAATGCAGAACAGCAAATCTGGTTTTACAAATGAATAGGTATGAAGTTTGGCAGAATCTCAGCTTAAGTAAAAACATATTACTAGCAAAGTYACACAAATGGAAAAATGCTTACTTCTCCACTAGGTTCCTACAGAATGTTTTCTTGAAGACAAAACACTTTCCAAATACATAACCAGCTCTGACTGAGCARTAACACTTAGTATATTACAAATCATCCTGTATTTGTACAATTTTAATCTGGATGCTCTCACTRTTAATCACACTACATTTGGATGCCTCCACTTAAACTAACTCCTGACAGGATTTCACAAATAATTCCTTCTGGTGCTTCTTTACATAGTAAGGAGCCTAAATGAAGTTTCTCAGTCTTCACTAGCAAAAATTTACCAATTGTCACAGCTATTTCATGACACAGTCACTTAAAACACAAACAAGTGTTCCTGGTRTCTCTTATGTATGAGAAGGATAACAGAGTAATATCCCAAATGCCACAAGCATCACTTATTTTAGGAAGGCCATATTGACACAAAACATAAATTAATATTTTAATGGTTTTAATTCACATTCACTTCCAGTATCAAAGTGACAATACCATATTACTGTGGAGCAATGCTATTTCACCTAGGCAATGGGTGAAGACCAAGACCAGCAGCTTAAAACACACACATAGGTAACAAGAACCACACTCTAAGTTTCCATAATTAAATTCCCATAATTAAAGTTCTGCAAATACAAATGAGAAGGAGGATTTCACCTATTTAAATACCTTCTACTTTCTGTTATTTTCAGGTCCAAACTCAATGGTTTTCAACCTGTGGTTCACAGACTATTTTCAAGAGGTTTAAAAGAGGATATGGAAGAATCGAGCCCACTGCAAGTAGGCTTAGAATCTCTGGAGCAATATTTCTGCACTGCCACCAGTAAATTTCAATGATCTGCAAATCAAAAGACATCTAARAACCATCATTATTCAGCTTAGGCACTCTTTCTCAATCTGTTCTATCACGTAACACCCAAATTTGATTACATTCCATTTCCATTRTGAAARAAATTGAGGTTGTCCACATATGTCACTTCAAAGAAAAAAAAGCCACCTAAAACAACAGAGAGACAGAACCACACATACTCATTTTGGAAGCTCTTAAAATGCTGCTGCGTTTACCTGAAAGCCTAAGCTTTTCTGGTTTGAAATCAGCATCAATACCAAATTTGGAACATTTAAGGCTAGGATTATTAATCCTTCACTCATTTTCTTTATGTGGTACCTCGCACTAACTGACCAAAACCTAATCTTCTATGACTTTTSATGAATAGACAGCATTTTAAAAGATAGTCTGGAGATTCATGAAAAAAGGGTAGTTAGCTTACCATATTTTTTAAAAAAACTAATAAACATAGTATCAGAAAAAAACTCAGATACAGCTGTTAGGAATCTTCTCCAGTGCACACTCTGAGAAGCAGTATTATGACATTAGGTCATATTTTTCAGCTGAAATCCAAACCACAATTTTAAGCTTGGACTGAACACCATCCATTCATGCTCACAAATGGACAGGGAACACAAGTGGGAAACTTCCTGCTGCACTGAGAAGACAAGGAACACACAGCTCAAATGAGGTCAAAGCTGWACAAAGCTCCCACACACTGTACTTCAGCACATCTGTCTAGAGGAAGCACCTTCAAAGTGCCATGCCCCTTGTTCCCTGATTGCACTCACTGTTTCTGCACAGCTTCCTCAAGCTTCTTGCATTCCTTGGGCCATCCCTTGATCCTGACATCCACTAAGACATCTCTTAACAAAGGGCTCCTTGCCTTCACCCGAAGGAGGTACAAGATGGCACACACAGTGCCAAGACCTGCACACAGCCTTTCAAGAAGACTTCAAAGTTCCATCCTTTKGTACCTCTCATGATACTGCAAACCTAGTAAAAGCGAGTCAACAGCCACTGCAACTAAGAGTGGTTTAGTAACTCCTAAGAAAAAAGGATCTTGATCGAAATAAAGACAGCAATTCTGGGACAAGTGGGCATGCTACACTATGGTTTTATGTTGTGTTCATTCAACTAAATAAGACCTCTCCGGAAATCTTTCTATGATATTGAACTGATAAGAACATCGCAATGCTTACTAAAAGGCACAGAAAAACTTCTGAAGTTGTAGCCACATGAAATAATAATCTAAATCCCTTCACCTGTGTCCTCAAAAGTATCAAACACAGAAATGACCTAGTTTTATTTCACAGAGTAAGAGTTGGAAGGACCCCACAAGGATCATCAAGTCCAACTCCTGGCTCAGCACAAAATCATCCACAAGAGTCACACCACGTGCCTGAGAGCATTGTCCAAACGCTTCTCAAACTCTGTCAGGCTTGCTGCTGTSACCATTCCCCGGGAAGCCTGTTCCAGTGCCCAATCACCCTCTGAGAGAAGAAACTTTTCCTAATATTAAACCTAAACTTTCCAACTCAGCTTTGTGCCATTTCCTTGRGTCCTGTCACAGGTCACGAGAGTGAAGAGATCAGTGTCTGCCCCTCCTCCTCCCTCACAACGAAATGGTAGGCTGCAATGGGATTCCCTTCAGTCTCCTCCAGGCTGAACAAAACCGTGACCTCAGTTGCCCCTCATAGGGTTTCACCTCAAGACCATCCACCATCTTTGTTGCTCTTCTTTGTTTGACTGGAGCAATCTAGGAAATTTCAGATCTAGTCATCTTCCATAAATTTACTAAAACTTTTTCATTTCTGGGCTTTGGAAATAGCCAAGAACAAGAGACWTTAGGCCAGCATAATTTGTTATCAGAGAAAGCCCCTAAGAAAAGAGATTGCATTGGAAACACTGACCAGAGCACAATGTTAAGTGATGATAATTTTAAAGACTACTACTAATGAAGTCAAACACACCCAAAAGATTAAATCCCCAACTCATAGTATAGTTTTACTAGTCCTATGCTATACATTTAAATTAAGACTAAATCTGATTTTGTCTTGACTAAGTTTTGGGAAAACTCCTCATCTTGCTCTACAAAACATACTGCATTAATACACACATGCCAGAACCACCCCCAAGGGGACCACTCTAGTCAGAAATGGCAGCACTTGCTCAATGAATCTTCTTTCTCTGGTATTTGTCAACAATCTTTTTACCTTTCCAGCAAGTTCTTGTACAGTATTTGCAAATATTTTTGGAAGGTTTTCCCTCTTCACCTGACTCCTGTTGTAGTGCAATACCAGATGAATTCTAGATGATTATCTTAGAAAAAGATGTTTTATTAATCTGAAAATAACAAAGATGTACAAGCAGCTTGTGTACAAATTACTCCTCAGTGTGACACATAAAATTGAAAAGAGAAGTCATTTTGCAATCCTGAATATAACAAATGGTTTCTCTGTGAGAAAACAAAAGAGAGAAAGAATTATCAYGTTCAATTTCTCAATGTGATTATCTGATTTGCAGGAGTATCTTTGAGATCAGTACATTTCTAATTGAAGAGAATGCATTACTGCCCTTGAACACATTGTCACACATTTAATGGCTTTTAATCCTCAAATCTTCTCTTTCTTCTATTTTTTTAGTATCCCTTAAAGGTTTGAAGAGATTTACATATTGAGAATTCAAAACTTTTAAAAACTATTAGAAAGAAAAAACACAGAAGGGAAGTTGCATGAGTAACTTCCCTCTTTCCCCAAAGACTTTTACCACAGATTCCCCTAGACCCAAGTCAAATGACATGCCCCAGTGTTCTGGAAAAACTGACTTTTTCCTGAAGATTTAGATTTCTTTCATTAGTTACATTTGCTTCCTGACCCCCTGCCCTCACACTGCTGAAACCTAGACTCCATATGCATCTTTACTCTTTTTCCAAACTTAAAGGAATTCATAACCTCTTTAACTGCATTAAAACTTTTCCAATTAGTCCTTGTTCTCATCCTGAAAACTATAAATTATTTATCTGAAAAATCAAAGACAGCTCCATAATTGTCAAGTGTATCACTTACACAGTTTGCTTCAAAAAGTTTCAAATTCATGCAATGYGAGCCAGAAGTTATCATCTCCTGTTTCAACTGCCCCACCACAACTCCACTGCTTACCCATTTCCTTCCCTCCCCTCAGAGGGGCAGAAGCAAATCCTTGCTTCAAAACCTAAGATGACCTGTGAATTTCCCACTTTGAATGTAGTATGGGCTCAGTTCAGCATAGATACCAGTCTGTGGATACACCAGGAACGAGCACTGAATCCTGTTTTAAATGCAGACACTTGTTCCAGTCCATATTGTACCGAACATTAGATAAAACTACTGCCCAAAGTTATGAATAACCACATGTAGTAGGAGGAAGTCATCTCTATGCAGAGTGAGATTCTAACTTACTGGACTGTCTCTTCCAAATGGAAATACATACAAAATAATTTTTCATTTGAAGTATGCATGATCATTCAGCTGTGGTAAATAATCACAACAGAACATAACTTTTAAGCAAGGGACAGAAGACAGTGTGGCTAGAAATCACTACATCATTTAAAATGTTTTCATTGACTATGTCATCTTCACACACACTTTAAACCTGTCTGCTCCTCAAATTATTTCTCCATTGTTTAGGACTTCTTATGACTCCACTAGAGCTTGAAAGAGATGAAAGCAGAACAAAGGTTTTTCAGTGCGCATTTCAGATGTGTGCATTGTTTCCATTGAATGTGTATTCCTTCAGCCAAAACTTTCCAAACTACTTTCCACCTTCTGGATCAGACATCTAATGACCTAACGTGTGGAGGTGTGTGTACATAAATGTGTCATCAATAGAGTTACATAGCTTAACAGACAAAAATAACAGCTTAAAGAAAACACAATCAAAAAGAAATAGGAATAAAGTTTCCCATATCCCTACCCCCCTTCATACTCTCAACARACTTGAAACAACTGCATTAATGCAGCAAGCAATAGCTTGTAAAAGGATGCAAACCAGCTGAAACATTTGACAGACAGTGTTAAATACCAGAGGATTCATATCAACCACTTTATTTGAAAAGGTGCTTTGAAGTTGGCTATCTTTCATGTACCTCTTTCATGGCACATTAATAAGGAAAACTGAGATGGGGTAAATTAAGTCCCAAGGTCATATCTAGAGTTACAGCACTGTGGGTACCTGATGAAATAAGGATTAATGCTGCATGAGCACTGAATAAATAAAACCACTTCTGTTAACCACTCAAACAAGTTTTACAAGTAGTTCTGAACTTTATTCGGCAACTAGACTTCAGACATCTTAATCCCCCCACACTGCTTTGAAACCTAATTATCATAATGTGAACCCGAATGTTAGGTCCCTTTCAAACTGCGAGTGCTATGAAGCAGAAAAGTAATGGGAATTAAGCTAGTGTAACATTAGAAATGTAGAGGCATGGAACTTGAAAGTGGCATTTGTTAAAGCTGAGAGAGCATAATGTAGATATTCAACAACATGAAACACACATTTAAATTGAAAAGGATATTTAAAGCATGTGCAGACACCTATAAAATACAAGCGGACCTAAAATCCCGTAGAACAAACATTTCTAAATCAATTTCTTGCCACCAAGGTACAACTTCAAAAGGTATTACAATCCTATWCTACCTTAGCAGAAAATTTTAAGTATTCTAAAGCAGACAATTTAAACATTAAAGAAAGCCCAATGAGAACTTTACAAGACATTACAGACTTTCCCCTATTTGTCACAGTACAGAAGTGTTTWAACTTAAACAGCAGTAAATTATTAATTACATTGCTTATAAAGTCTTGAGAGCAAGAAAAGATTTTGCTCTAAGTGGCAGAAAAGGATTCTGCATCAAATTTAAAACCAAGTAGATAGAAACCAAAACATCTAAACAACAACAAAAAATAAACTTGCCTGGCTTTCTACACTGCATGTTGAAAGCAATTCCTGACACTTATCAAACTTTCTCTTAAATAGAAGCTGAAATACATTAATGCATACTCAGAATAAAGTAGCAAGCACATAAGAAGAGTCAGACCAGTAAGAATGCTTATATTGTGACAACAAAACCACTGAGGCTGAAAGAAAAATTGTGATTTGATTTTGTCAAATACAAAGATTGAGCTGTTCATTTTGTCCTGCTCTGGCATAGTTCACCTGTCATTCAGACAGCTTTCCTTTCCAAGATGCCTCAAACTGACAGCAATCAAAGAAAAACAGATTCCTGAAATATTTTTTCAAGATTTTCATTTAATCCAAAAAGGCCAAAGAAATCCTAAAAGTTCATCATCTGCCATGTTAATGCTGAACACAATGTTGTTTCATTTACATTTCTGGTCCTGTTAAAACAAATACACTTGTCTAAACTAGAACATCTGTTTTGATTATAATACAATGTATCTTTGGCAAGAACTCACAATAGAACTAACATAAATAATCAAGAATATTTATTGAACCTTGTAACAAAAACTGATTTGTAACAAAAAACCCAAAGACTAGATATGACTGTCCCTGGCTCCAGTCCAGTCCTAATCTAAGTCAATAAACATAGCTCTAAAAGGGAAACTACATTTAAAAAAAAAAAGAAAATAAAGTCCTGTAGTTATTTAGGTTGGATGTAGCTATCTGAAAGCACGTTACTTATAAAAATAGTGAAAAATATTTGCTTTAAATCAAAAACTGTCAAGCTGAGTCCAGACAAGTTTCAAAGCCACATGAAAAATCATGCCATATGCCTCATTTCCTACTACTGTCTTCACTGATTAATCTTCTCTTTGGAAAACTTCAGTAAAACTGTACGCAGTTTACRTTTGTCACTGCTGAGTATCTTCTATTTTAATTACTTGCTTTTCATACATTATCTTTAACCTTCATTATTTGTGCATGCACCAGCTGCACACACCTTTCTGWAATTACATACTCTATTGTCTCATTTCCCTGGAAATGCATTGTTTCAAGTTCTATGTGATGAACTGGACATGAAAACATGAACAGATTATTTTTTTCTTAATAATCATTCCTTATCCTATTATCCAGTGCTAAAATTTGCTGAGGAAGTCAAAGTCTGTAGCAGCTCCTCATCAGCCACCTTCCTAACAATAGCTTATATTGAGTGGAATTTTGGTTTTAAAGCACTATAAAACAATCCAGCCAAGTCCCTTTACATTTGAACTCCTTTAAGGAACAAGATTTTCAACAGAAATACAATTAGTAATTCTCTAAAACTTGTACACAGCAATGATCTGAGATCTGTTTGGCTGAGCAAGGATTTYCATCTTCATGCAGCTCAGCCCCCTGAGAAGCTTGGGAAATGGTATCATGTCAGATGCAACTGACTCATTCTGTTCAAGTAACAGATGGTTTTTATTTTGTTCTAGGGGTTTTACACTGTTTTGTTTGGGGGGTTTTGTTGTTTTGTTTTCCTCAAAGTTTAAACACTATATTGATTAGCAAATCCATTCTTTACAACTGCAACCTGCTGAAGCAGACTTTGTTTAGGAATTAACTGTTCCAATGGTGGCKGCAATTATTTATTATAGATTTTAACTCAAAAACAATTTATAGAGATCACTTCATCCAAAAGCATGTAACAGTTTCCACAGAACTGATGAGAGATCTGTACTCAGCCTATGACAAAACAGCATAATCAAAGCAAGAACTGGTCGTAGAAGCAGAAAAGTTGTTTGTGATCTGTAATCACATACTCTAGAGGACTTTATTATTTAAAAAAAAAAAAAAAAAAAAAAAAAAAAAAAAGAGGATCAGCAGATCAGCAGAGCATATTCTTACAAGACACCTTTCATAATTCCCCTCAAAAGGTACAGGTACAATGTATACCTACTGTCACCTATTGCTCGAACAGTAACAGTGTACTAATTGCTCCTCATTTAGCAAGTATCACATTTTTTAACAGACTGACATAAATTCCAGGCATTTCACTGGATTATCAGAAGTGGGGGTTGGATGTCTGTACTCATCATTCCTTTCTGTTACAAAGAAACACCAAGGATTTGTTTTCTGGAGCTAGAAAGGAAAAAGTAGCTATCTTGCAGGATTCAGCAGCATGGCTTGGAAACTCCAACACTGGATAAAGCAATGAATTGTACTTGAAACTAATTTATCAGAAAGGGATATATGGGAACCTTGATCTTCACAAAAAAAAAAACCAGTACAGACTGACAAAATGTGAAGAGAGACAAAGACTGCAAACCCACCCTGTTTGTAAATTCACAYAAACTCACAGACAGCAACATACAAAGTTCAAGAGGCCCAGATGTCACCTACAGCATGATCCCTCAAAAAGAAAACACACTTTGCTTTAACACAGAAACACAGGGCTCTGCACACAAATTCTGAAGTAAGAACTAGTTCTTCATCATATGAGCACAGCACAAGAAAACCATTAACAACATAAATACATAAAAGTATTAGTAAAGGAAAATGTTTCTGATTATGCTAATTTTCAGGAATTAATGTGACAAGTTAAACAACTGCATTTCTAGCTTTTTGCTACAAATACCACAAGTTTTGGAAAAAGTGGAAGTTAAAAAATTATCAGTCACTACTAGAGAAAGCAACCAACTTATTAACCTGACTTCTGCCTTACAGCATTTACACACATTTCTATTACACAAGAGCTTTTATCAGTTCCAAGAAGTTGGTAGTTGAACTACTGCTTTGAAAATTTGTCATCTTGAGCTATAAACAGGGAGAAAATATTAAATAAAAATATATAAACACARTGAGGAAAAACAATCATAGTATTACATGAATTCCTCTGTGTAAGCTAGTATATGATCAATAAATAAATAAAATCAGTATTTCAAACAAAGTGCTTAAAGCAATATAATGAAATTTTAAGCTATATGAAATGAACAACAGTGAAATTAAGCATTTGCCAAAACCCACACAGTATTAAGTGTTTTACACTCTCTACAGTTGTTAAACATCCACTATTTTCATGCTGGATTCAGTAAAGAGGATGCCTCATTTTTCAGAAACTTGAATAGCCTCTTCCCCTTGCAAACAATCACAGATAGAAAACCCTTACTACATCTCCTGGAATAAAAAAAGTGATTTAAGAATGCAATCTTGTGCAAATTCACTTGGGAATCTCAGWAACAAAGAACAAGTGCAATTATATCATAAGTTAATAGGAATAACGTATTTGTTAAATGTATCTRTAGGATCACTTCCTAATTAATGAAGAAAAGGCACCTTTAAATGTATACAATAGCTTAAACAGCAAAGGCCATAACCTTTTTAAAAACATAGAAAACTTATYTCAGCATGCTAAGACAGTGAAAACTAAATACTGCTGTTAAATGTCAGCACAAAAGATAATCCAAGGTAAATAACACAAAATGCTTTAGAAAAAAAAAAATAAAGGTAAATTTAAAAAAAAAAAAGAGCAGCTCTGTATGGTAGAAAACAAAGTGATATAACACAGTTTCCATCGAAACCAACAGAAGAATACTTCAGTTCAAATTCAACAAACTAACGGATAAAATTTGAAGTCTGAAAAGTATAAATATCTTCACTACTCTCCACTAGGTATTAACACAATATTTATTTCCAGACCATTTAATTCCCATAGGATTAGCAAGCATTCCATACTGTAGTCAGACAACAGAAGCTTTATCACATGCAGCTAAACCTCATTTATCAAGAAATAAATACAGCACACCAAACGGGTCCCTAGCTGTTAGTGTTGCTCTTCTCGCATACTTTGTTACAAGGAAAATAGCAACAGAGTGAACCTCAGGAAGAAAAAATAAAATGCCTCAGTGACTCTCTCTTACTGACTCAGGGTAACAACTTTGATGCTTCAAAGAGCTACAGCCATTTTTCTTTGCCTAGAACATTGGGTCAAGCTTGACTTAAATACAGATAAGGCAGCAAAGAGAAATACTTCAAAAAATTGCATCTAAAACTATCTATTCAGTTTAAATATGTTGAGCAGATGAATATCCCAGCAATGGGATCTTACCAGTAAACAACATCCAGTGGTGCAAAATACTTCTTCATAATTAAGTCAGCAAAGTAAGCTTCTGTTTCTCTGTAGGCTGTGCCATTGCCAATCACAACAGTGCTGCAGCTTAGTGAGGGTTAAAAAAACCAACAATTAATCTTAAATATTCTTGTATACCTTTTCATGCATAGCATTAAATCTGCAACAATGACCAGTACACCTGATTTTAGATAACACAAGGCCCATCTGAGAACATATTCCTAGTAGGATCATATTGTGTTTAACACGTTTTCAATGTGACAGTTCATGAGTCAAAATTTCCTGTCATTTGTAATGGGATTGTACAGTGGTAATATAAGCAGAAAATAAAAAAAAAATGATACTTCATATTAATAAATGCAATGTTATATACAGTACTCAAACACTTTCACCTCATATTTCTCTCATCTGGTATAAGTCACGAAAAAGAGCAGAAGCCAAAGACATCAGCACCTTAATTCCTTAATGGAAATATCATTGTTTCCAACAGCTTGCAAGGTCATTCCCTCTGACTGCCCACACCACAGCCAGTCAGTCACCAAATCWCCTTGTTTAAAGCCAACGTAATGCTTAGAGACAAACTGGACTGTATGCTACAGCAGTTCAGCAGCTGACTCTGTAGACCAGATGTTTGTCCACAGACACAGTTGGACACAATAAACTTTTAATCATGCTGCACCACTTACAATTCCATCTGGAGATCTACCTGTGCAGGATTTCCTTTGCTTAACAAAACTCTACCAAAACTAATGTGGCTTTTGAAACAGGGAAAGATTGATGAGTGGTTTGGGAGTTGTGGGGGTTAGGAAGAGTAAGGCTAAACTCATGTCTTAGCTGAATGCTGATTTCTATTCCTAAAAATAAATTGATTGACAGAGGGGTTACATTCTTAGCATGCAGCCTTACTCATAGCCATGGCTTGATTTCATGTGTTTCTGACATATAGGTAGCATAAAAGCATGAACATGGACCAAAAGAAAAAGGAAGCTCCAAACTAATTTAAAAAAAAAAGAAAAAAAACCCTGCAGTTAAATCGGTAGAATCCTTTTTGCACTCAAAATCAAGTATTTCTATAGTGAAGATTTTMATTTTATTTGGTAAGAAAGAACAATACATATAAGTTTCTTTAGCATACTTGTACTGCAGCAGAAGCCTCTTTATCTTCTCAGCTTCACGAAATCCTTGACCAGAATGCAAGTAAACTACATCAGTATGGAGTATCTGACCTAGAACAAAAGACAAAGCCATTTGAATAAACCCACTAAGGTCCAGAAGCTATACCCTGGATAACTACTAAAGTTAATTTGATGAYTAACAAAGAAATCTTCTTAATAAGCCATCTTCCCCTTTGATTTTTTGTGTTCAATTAGAAGAAAGGTATGGTGGGCATAGGGCAAGAAGGCCTGGGCTGGCAAAGCAAAATGAGTTAATAATTTTCTCATTCCCTGGAGACCTATTTACATAACAAGCAATAAGCATCTAAATCCATTAGCAAATACAATGTATTATGGTATCGCAGAGAAAAATAGCAATTTACTACACGAGATTTATTGTTCTGGCGTAGCACAGTTTACAGATCCAGTAAAGAAAGATGAACATTACCAAGTCCAAGAACTTGCAGTGCAGGAGTTTTAGAATTCCAGTGCTAGCTCTTGTCATCATCCTATCTATCACAACTGGAAAGAACTGTATTAACCAGTACTGATAGTTAATGGTGAAACGAAAGTTCATAATCATTTACCTCACCTTTATTGCCTTCTAAAATTTCAAGAATACATCTTTCCTTACACCCACCCAGGGTGATRGGTATAATCTCAGACAAAAAGCAACCACAAAACAAAAGGAAAACAAATAGGTTTTTACATGGGCTTAAACAGGTGTGTATCCCCTGAATAGATTAGGAGGAAGTGAAAAGGTTCTTTTCTATGTTTGAACTAAGAAGTTTCACGAAAACAATGTTTCTGACTTCTTACATCAACACGCATACTACTAAATAAAAAAGGCTGATAAAGTGTCCAGATGTCCAAGACACTAGCCATGAAAAAAGCAACATGATAGAAAGTATTAAAATTCAAATTCTTTGCTAAACAATAAAAATGCCAGGTGTTCTGTTTGCTGACTACTGAAGGGCACTATTATTTGAACCTGCATTCAGGGAGGCAGAAGGCATTTTAAATTCTATTTAAGACAGGAATAATAACACCGAAGAAGTAATTGGAATCCAGGTGCCAGAAGCTTCAACTTAAACTAGCTGAAGAAAGGAATTTACATGACAGGATGYGTGGAAAACACTAAAAGCCTCACAAAAAAAAAAATCAACTTGATAAAAAAGTCAGTTTTAAAACTATATCTTTGAATTAATATATTTTTATCAGTCCTTTGAAAAATTTTGGAATTGAAACTTACTGGTTGGTGAAATAATTGCCAACTTGCAGCCGTGTCTGTAACCAGGATCTACTCCCATCAAAGCACGGCCCCTCACAGGGCTGGTCAGAAGCAGCTGACGAAGATTTCTCCCAAACATCATCACAGACTCTTTCTCTGCATCAGATGTCAACTTAGATCTTAGAAGAATGGAAGGAAAAAAAAGGCCCATTTTTCTTTAAATTAGCTTTCAAGTACAACTTTGGAACAATTAATAAGCGCAAGGTTTTTTCCTATCACATTTCCATCATCTTTAATTAAATGTTACACTTCAAGTTGTTGACACCTTTTTAAAAGAGGATCAGCTATGTATCACCTCATTTTAAGAAAGTGAGTCAATATAAAAAGTACAAGAGAAACAYTGGTAAGAATGTACACCCACCAACTAACATTCAAACATCAACTCATAATTTTGAGCAAGGAACAGCTTCCTTTCAAGGCTGATGCCTAATTGTAAAGAAAAGTGGATTTGAAGGCAGCATGGATTGAATTAATCAAAACTTCACAGTTACAGAGAAAAATCATTACCCAGCAAAAAAAGGATGATGGTTTACACTGAGAGGTACTAGAGAAAAACTGGAAGGGTCCTTCCCATTAAYTGCTAACATACCATGGCTCATAAGGCATTTAATTTTGTCTTTKGATTACTTCATTTAACAGTTATC
The DNA here is from genome assembly GCF_030028575.1 of Malurus melanocephalus. Taxonomy (NCBI): domain Eukaryota; kingdom Metazoa; phylum Chordata; class Aves; order Passeriformes; family Maluridae; genus Malurus; species Malurus melanocephalus. Next base: position 582,042 of record NW_026623449.1, read on the forward strand.
ACAGAAGCGTGAAGACTTGAGTKTTTTTCTAGGAGGGTATTCTGCTTCCTCGGAACCAAACCGGAAAGCCACAGTGTTCCCTTTCTTTTCCAAGTTATGTTCTTCAAAAGAAAGGAGGTAGTGCAGTAAGGATTGACCTTGACTACTTGAAGCACGAACACTTACTGCAGAGTGTCATGAGAAACAAATCAGTTTTGTTGAGAGAAGATGTACAAGATGCATGATCTTGTCAGATGTGGCCAGCAAGACAGTGACTGACAAGGACAAGTATTTTTGTCATGGTATGGCACTTTAYACAAAAAAACAGAACTGAAAAAGTAATGGGAACAAAAATATTCATCACCTCACTGATTTATTTTTCTTTTCATCATTACCATTTGCAGATGCATTACATCATCAGTAACTACAATWATTAGGGAATCAAAAGCAGTACAGTAAAGCCTTCATTATAAGATAGCCAGTGCCTTTATTGTACTTTTCCTTTTACCTATCACTGAAAAAAAAAAGTAATATCTGGGTTTGTTTTTACATAATGGAAAACACCTGCCTTACAGTTAACTAACCCTACAAGAAAGGGAAAGAGAAAATTAGTCTATTTGGTTAGGTCAATCAGTGCATGGCACAAGCAGGCTACAAATAGAYCAAAGACAACCCTCACAACTAGGGCTCTTTGACACGATGGATATGAAGCTGATCTGAGCAGTTTTTGGATGAGGAAGAACTTAACAGCCTGATTTGAATTTGCCCAGGATCCAACCAACCAAYCAGGTCAGCCCTCTCTCATCCCACAGTGGTACAGAAAGAAACTAGTAAGCCCTCATCATCTCTCCTTTGTAAAGTAGTCCAGAGACAGGTCTAGACCTTCTTTCACACACTACTGATTGAACATTCCTTAAGGAAGCCTACAGCCACAAGAGGCTCCCTTCTATCCATGTGCACTTTGTTTCTGTATCAGAAATCAGATTCTGTATCTTTTCATCAGACAACACAGACACAATTGAAAGTGAGATGGTGAAGGGCATGCATGCATTACAAGGCTCCTTAGCAGTTCAAATGTACCCTTAGCAAAGAGCAGACACTGTATATTGCCACCAAAGGTGGGAATGGCTGTACCAGCTCAGGCAAGTTGTCTCTCTGTCCCTGAATTCTGTCTCCAAGTCTGGCTCCAAGCAGCTGCCTAGGGAGCTGATAGAGCAGCACTARTTTATCTGTCCCATAAACTTATCCCAGGCTCCAACTACTTCCAGGGTATTTCCTGAGCTTGACATGATTTGTCTCTTTAGTAGTTCATAACAGATCTCTTGCTCAACTGAAGCCACACATATTTCTTTCATCCACATAGTCTGTTGGCAGTGACTTTTTGCAGGTCCATCACAAACTGTAAATAGCTGCCACCTTTTGGCTAGAAACTGATTCTTTTTATTATGTTCCCCATAGCCTTATACTGGARGAGAGTAAAAATTTATCCCTAGAAACCTTGTACCACTCTACACACACCATTTATCTCTAAGTCCTCCCTTTTCCAAGTTGAAATCATAGTATAGTAATTTTTTTTTCTTTCCAGAGAAATTATTTCATACCTCATTCCCCTTCACTGTSCCTTTTCTAGTTCCAATGATTTGCTTTCCTACTTCTTCCCTTTCTCCCCATATGAGTGGGCCAAAATGGATGATATTCCAAATACAGGCCAAATATGTCAATGATGCTTTGTCTTTATTCCTTAACTGAATAATCTTATCTTCTGAGCACTTAAAATTTATGTGGAGCTATCTTCCACAGTGCCAAAGTGTCTCTCCTGTGGCAGGATAGCTCAGAGCTAATAGTTTTATTTGTAAAAAGATAACTACTTCCCCTTGCAAGCATCATTTTATACTCATTCCACTGAATTTCAGTTGCCATTTCATTTCCAGATCATTCACTTCTGGAGTATCCCTCTCCTATTTTTCCCKTATTTTTTTTTTTAATAGAAAGAAATAACTCAAACCACAGAAMAAGCTTCTTCCAGGGAGAGTTCAGAGACAGAACAATCAGATGCCACTTATGAGAGACCAGAGAAAACAAAAGTAAATACTTAAGCCTCACAGAAGWATGGCTCTTCTATACATACACCCAACAGAGAATCAACCAGTCAYCCATGCATGCAAATGAAGGTTAAAAGTGGTTTGTAAAAAAAGAAAGGGAATGCCCTTGGACCAGAGGCTTTGTACAGACATCTTTCCATCTATCCCAAAGATACAGGGTCCCAGCTGTCCACAAGGCCAAGTCCTCCCACACTGCAGATTCCTATCAGTTCATCTATGAAGGGAGACTTGTGTGGGAATTAAAATTGCCCCTAAACACATGCTATTAGTTATGTCAGCCTTATGGAAAGCATGCTGAAATTTGGCACGGACATATAGAAACTTCTACAGTAACAGGAAATGTTACTGCAATTGCCAGGTGCGTAGGGGGAATGTCTTTTCTATTACATAATATCCTGTATTTTAAAATTTCAAATATAGACATCTCTTCTCTCACTGTCCCTCATTGACTTGCACCAATGACATGATCTACTGTCCAAAGCAGTGGGCCTTAATTTCAAGCTTGGTATAATCATTTGATCCTTCGGAAAAAAAACCAAAAATTTAAAAAAA
>NW_026623449.1:584708-628021 GCF_030028575.1 Malurus melanocephalus
CCAAAAACCATCAAGCTCCCGGAAACAATCTATTATCTTTCTCTTTTTCAGTATATTACTGGCTTCATCCAAATGGCAAGATGTCCAGCTTCACACTTTTCCAGTAACAACAATTCTGCAGAGATACATGGCAGAGACAAAAGGCAGAGAGCAGTCCTCCTCTCTAAACACAAGAAAAATTACTCTTTTGGGGGGAAAAAAACCCAACAAAAAAATAAACCTCAAAATTCTTCCATTCCTACTTTATGAAAAAATATCAAGTCAGGACTCCAAGCCCCTCCCCTGAAGTCTACAAAGCAATGAGACTGTAAATCCCTAACAGGYATATTGCAATAAAAGCAAGCAACCTAATCATGACCTACTAGTTTCTATATTCAATGGTATAAGATTCAGTTTTTAAATTAGATTTAAAATTCCCTACTTCCATGTAGAGTCTGAGATGCAATTCTTTCTGTGGAAAAAATATCTGCAAACTAGCTTCAGGTGTGAAATGAGATATACAGAGAAATGTTTGTGTCCCTGAAGACAGAGAACAGAAAGCACTCTCTGCAAGAAAGCATGGAAAATTATGAAAGGATTACCCATCAAAAAATATGCCCATGCCACATCACTTTCATGAAACCCTGACAGAATCATTCCATACAGTRCTGCAACAAGATAAAATGTATTTCAAAGAGCCAAAAGCAACACTGGACATTATTATACCAGATACAAGAAATGATATCTGACAGAATGGAAGAAAGGAAATTAAACAATAACTAAGGTAATCGTCTTGCTGGCAAGTTTCATTCTTCTTCTGATCACTAGAAGCACCAGTAATTTCAATACGCTCTTGGAAACTTTCTGTTCCAACATTTAATGATAATAAAAAGAAAAAGGAACAGCAGGAGGCAGGTTGGAAATATTAATGCTTAAAGGAGGTACTGAATACTTTAGCAGCCCTTTGCAAGAGTCCTTAAAACCAGCTCATGGTGTGTCCAGAAAGAAAATAGAAGGATAAGGGTTAAGTGGTCAGGGACCAGGAATACTGTCAGGTGCTTTCAGTTTCTCTCTGTAGGAGACATTTCAGCTTTTCCTRTCCAAACAACCCCAGTCATGCAACATTATCACAAAGAACAAAACCTAAACTCATATCCACACAGGAACAGGCAGCAAGCTTCATATTCTTATTACTTGTGAGCTACATCTAATAAGTACTAGGGAAGGAAGCTTTTTTTCCTTTTGATTAAGAGAACAGAAAACCTTCAGCAGCCTACTGCTGCAGCAGTCCTCAAAGTGTTATACACAACACAGGACACAACAGTCCTGTGGTACGAACCACGGAACAAAAAYACGACGAAAGAGCCTTGAAGTATTGCTTTGTCAGTTTGCTTAGTTCTCTTAAAACCAAACATCCCTAAAAAGTATGCCTTTTTTTCTTTATTTTAAAAAATTTCATTGTCGAGAAGGCTAGGAAAGACAATTTTTTTAACTCCCCAGAAGCCAAAAATTGAACTCTYCACTATGAGATGTTCACCATTTTGGCCACAACAGACACAGTGCCTCTGCTAGACTAGCTATATGTATAGTGGCCACAAGACAATAAGTGAACTAAGCATTTTTAGAAATCTGTGAAATTCTCAGTAGCAAAAAACCAGRCTCACTAATCAAAAGATGTGAAGCAACCTTGCTTGCAAAGCAATGAGCAGATACAACATACTGTAGTGAAGAAGCCCAAAAGCCACTGGAAATATGTGCTGTTAAAATCTTGAATGGATGGCTCTTTTTGGAGGGGTAGAATATAGATCATTAAATGATCTTCATGAAAGAAAATGTCAGGAAAACAATTTGAACACAAACATAAGAGCACACCCAGGAAAGCACAGAGGAGCTACATTTCACAATGCAATTGCTGATTTAAGGTACTGGAGAGCACGTCATTTTGATACAAGTTATTTCACCATTTCTGGTCAAAGAAGTAGGGTCTCTTTGAAAAACTTCATTTTGAACTATCTCAAAAGAGGCATCAACACTTAGGTCACACATCTAATAACCTTGCCACAAGGAAACATGTTTTGAGATGCATGTCTTGTATTGAGGAGAAGAATCACACCGCAAGTACTCTTCTCTATTAGTATTCTCTCCATTATCATGCTTTCAGTTGACATATTAAACAATTCCAATTATGTGGTAAACTCCTACACTACACCATGAAATAGACTATTTAATTCAGGTTAATTTGATACTAAGCTTTAAATTCCTTTAAATTTAGAATAATGTTACAGATCTTAACAAGTCACATCATGTCCAATGACATCATTACTACARTATCACAAGCAATAAGTTTCCTAACTTCTCTAGAGACATCACAAGACTCACAAAATAGTATCAGACTAATACTTTGCCTGATTAGTTCACCACCAAATGCAAACACCTGGCAAACATGAAGGGTGCTTCCAATCCTAACAACAGAATTTGCTGAATTCTATTAGAGAGGTAAAAGAGAGTGTGCCAGAACAATGTCACTGACAGTGCCACTGCTGTGACATGAAGAGATGCTGGGAAAATTCAGTGACATGGTTTATGCTAATAYAAGAATAAAGATCAAACTATTATGATAATATGTATCTAAATTGTACTTTATTAGARGCACAAATAATCTAGCATGTGAACACGTGAAATGTCTTCACAGAAAGATCATTTCTCTACTGTAACCTAAAGTGGATAGGGYCAGAAATTAAATCTATAGAAAACAAGACTAAATAGTTCATTTCTTCTGTAAGCACACAGGATTAGAAATATGCTGGTATTTTCAARCAGATAAAAGATATTCTAACAGAACATTGGGAAGGGAATTGCTAAAAAAACAGTAATATGAAAATACAGATTTATTCCAGGCTTACCTGAATTCTCTACAGAGAAGAGGATATATAAGGCGTTTATACGCATCCTCTACTGAACTTCGTAGTATCCTCATAAATTCTGGTTTTAAAAATTGTTTTGGTCTCCATCTGCAAAAGATCAGAAGAAGAAATATGAAAGAAATATTATAAAAACGTATGCAAACACCTAGATAAAAAAGAAATTTTCCAGAAAGTCTTCCACATTGTTAAATCCTAAAAACTGCAGAATTACTACAATAATTAGGCAACTAAATCACTAGTCAAATATRAAAGCAATGAGAAGTTGCTCATAGTTCTATTCCCACACAAGGGATAGGCCTATCTTTTCTTGGGTATTAGAACACAATCATGGTTCATGTTTTAAAGAAAAACATAAAAAAACATACTTCACTTTGACAAATCAAAGTTTATTACAACTGAACAAGGAACTTGGTTCCATATTACTTTTAGGGTCGCACTKTTTGAGATTCCTCAGAACATTTTAAAAATGACTAAACACCCTCTGTCAGCATCACTGCAGAACTACTGATGCAAGGCAACTATGCCCAGATGGAGATTAAGGAGATAAACTAAAGCCAGTTAACGAAACCCAATTCAAATTGCATTTGGAATGCCTTGAGTACCTCTATTCAACTTCCAAATGAAAGCTTACTAATTTTGCAGCAGTTCTTAAACTGCAAAACCCAAACTTACAAATTATTTTTCTCTTTTACTTGTTACTGATATATTTGAGGTGTAAATAAAACCACAGGAAAAGAGAAAATTAAATGAACAATACCAAACAAACACAGGACTGTTTTCCARCTTTTTCTAAGCCAAATCCTTTGAAGCCTTGAACTTTTTTCTAGRGAGAGTATGCAGTGGTCATAATTATAACTTCAAATTTTGCGGTAAAATACACTTCAGTCTCAAAACTTCCTAGACATTTAATCAATTCATATTTTTGTTGTGGGCAAAGTTCCATGAAGAAGGGGTGGAGGAATGTGGGTGTGTGTGTCTGTGTGAGTCCTTGAAAAAGCAGAACTCACTGAGATTGTCCACCCTGTGAGAAGAAGTTGAGAAGAAACCAGATATATTATGCTCCACCTGATTTTTATTTTTTTTTTAAATATTGATAAAACCTAAGAGTTTTCTTCACTTACTGTATTATTTAACATGCCTGGGTCCCAAACTGTAATGGGAAATACCTGCATATTTTTAACATGTCTCAGTAATTTTTTTTTAATTTATTGTTTGGTAGGTTGATATCGTTTTTTTAAATGCAACATGGTAGAGTTATGGTCATTTCATAATGTGTCCAAGTACAGGCAAAAAAAGAATTTAACTTTTGACCTTGTTTATTTGCAGCCATTCAAACACCAAGAATTCTAAATTGCTCCTACCCAGACAGTGTTTCAGTTGTCTAAGGGGATCTGTAATTTCCTGAAACAGCTTTTCTAAGTGTCTATACATATAAAAGTTGAGAAATGTGTGATCGAGTCAACCTTGCACTGAACAGACACAGGAGCAGAATTGATCTCACCATTTAGTTTTACAACATTGAGAGCTGTAATTCAGTGCTTAGCCACATGACCTCATCACTTTCCTAACAATTTTTGCGAACAGCTTTATTATACTTATTTGTAACCAGAGACTCTTTTCATACCTATATAAAACTGGCAAAGGCTTTAAACTCTCTCATTTGCCACTACRTTCTATAAACATGACGTTTTTACAGGTGGCAAGTATGACTACAATCCCCCAGAAAACATCCTCAGCACAAAAAAGAATSAATTTGGAAACCTGTGCAGCTGTTTCCCCCTCTCTTCAATCCATTAAAGCCAGTTAACAAACTTTTCCTCTGTAAACAGGATAACACAGCAGATATTTTTATTGCATGCCTATATATAAGTAAAAATTTAGGCAACATTCTGTTAGAAATTGTTACAAATGAGAAAACATTCAAACAGCAAGTTCAATCATAGCAAATACTGCAGTTTAATAATTTCAATATTTCATGAAAGAGAAAAATCCACTTTGCTACAAAATGCGAAGCAAAATCATGTGTGTATTTTTAAAGATCATCACAGCCTACTTAAGCCTCCCTCTAAGAATGGATTTTTGTTGATTACTTAATCAAGATCTAACTCTTGAAGACAAATTTTTAAGAAGTTCCATATAAATAATATCATTTAACTCTRATCATCAGCTCTCTACATGCAAGTGCTCACAACAGGGACCACAACAAACATAAATGGCTTAGACTACTGATACACCAGAGGGTGAAATTACACATCAACAGAATTAACCCACACTGAGAACCACCAGAACTGATTAACAACTGTTCCAGGAAGAGCTGAGCTAGGCTTTTAGACCTGAAGGACAAACARCAGAGCTTTGTGTTCCTCCAAGACATGAAATAAAACATGTACCAAGTTTGTAACCACAGACAAAGCAAGCCTTTAAAGCCTGTACCATGGGCTCCACATAGGATCTGAGAATTTTGAYTGGAAAAAATATTATTGAAGATCAACTTTATTTTCAAGGCTACAGTCCCACTTTGGAAAAAACTCTCACCCCATCCCAAGGAACAACTCCATGTTGTTTCTACATACAAAGCCAGCTAAGTAGCCCCTCTCTGATTCTCTGTTCATTTTTCTGTGCTTGATGCAACCAAGCCTTTGCAACCAGTAGAGGTCCAATGTTAATGGAACTAGGTTCACTGTCGAACCACAGAGATGCCATTTCCTGGGATAAAATACAATCTCTAGGGCCAGGCATAAGGATATKCCTGAGTGTTATACTCAAGAACACTACAAATCTGAATTTCAAGGAAACTGATGCTTATACAATCTAATAAATATTCATAACTTACCCAAAAAATTACAATATTCTTAGATAGCATCTACATGGAGCTCAATGCAATAAGGAACTCTAGTCTCTCATTTTTTATTGCAGGGTAACTTAATGCAAAAGAAATTGTCTCAGAACACCAGAAAAAGTTGAGAATATTGGTTACTAATTCCACAGGCAGTAGGTGATACTGTTCGGTGGCTAAAATACTGGCCAAACGCTATAGCAAGGTGGCAGTTTTGGTTCTGCAACCAATTGTGTGTGTGATCTCCAGCAAATTAGCTAATACCTTTGCRARGWTTTGAAACCATTGACTCAAATGAAMGTTATTAACCTTCTGCCCTAACCAGCAAATCAATGCAATGAAAATAATGCARATTTCACCCTAGGACAATCATTTCAAAGCTTGCAGGGCAGAATACACATTTACTATTTGTCAGCTTTGATAACATCGTTGTCAATGTAACGAGGAGGATCAGAATCTGTCCTAGATGTTAATGCACAAAGATGCACTAAGATCATTCCCTCASAAGTTATCTAATGGTGGAGAAGTGTCCTTAAACAGTAAAAAGCCATAAGCATATATAGCCTCATGAGTCCTAAGTATTATTAAGTAGTTTCATTTCCAAGGTCAATATTCTTCTTATCCCAGGATGACTCACAAAAGTGTAATCAACCAAAAATATCTCAATTTACATCTCACTTTTATTTGTGTAGCAGTGACAAGCTGTTCCATTACCTCTGGTCTACAGTGCTTCCAAATTCTATCATAGATGCAGTAAAAGCAAGACTGACAGCTATGTCCTGCCTACAGAATATACATCTTGAGGGGAGGACAGAAATTCTGTTACAGGTACTAAAACTAGAAAGAAACAGGTGTGTYTATGAATTTTGAACCATTCCTGGAAAAATGAAGTTACTTGGCATAATATGATCTAAGAGTAATAGTATCTGGCCAAAAAATATTTTAATACTTTCAGTGCCCAAATCTTCCCTTTCAGAAGGAAACAGCCCTATTAAATTTCTACAGTGAAAAGGAACATTTTTACCACATCCATTTCTTGGACTTGTTGTGAAAAAGAAATAAATGCTAAAGCAATATTACAGTATTCAGTTTCATACACTAAATGGTGCATTTCTTCTTACTTTTTTTTCTTCCTTTTGGTTATTCAATTTTAGGATGCAAAGGGAAGAGTTGCTAACACACCATCAGAACAATGCCCAATATCTTGAACTGATAAGAACCAGAGAAACCTGACGGTTACACATGCAAGAAAGATGGACAGTTTGGATCACTATATTCTAAAACTGAGGACAGGTACAGTGTCCAAAGAAAAAACTGACCAGGATATTGCACAAAACCCCAAAAACTTAACCTAAACTTTTTGCAAAAGACCTTCAAAATTATACAACATTAAACATCTCACTACAGGCTTAAAAAACCCAGACCTTTTACAAGAAAAAATCAGAAAGAGATTAAAGAATCTCTAGAGCCCAGTTTTCTAACTTATACAGAGATCAAAATGCAAGAGATGGTTCACATAATATGTGAGAATTATGCACTGAAGGCAGTCACATTTAGGTTTGTCTGTTAAATCCATCAAGTTCTTTTTAAACATGTAATTCCTTACATTTGTGAAACTTGAAGTTATGTACTTCACAGATTTAAAATCTGAGATACCCCTATTTAATCAAAGTAATTGGGCATAGGAAGCTCTTTCAAAGTATGAAGTATATTCTATAGGATTCTGCGAAGTCCTTTCAGTAAAGACTACTGGATGTGATACATATTACAATTTGAAAATATATTCATATTTCACCAGCCTTCACAGATGTTTAATAAAAATTCAATTGCTTGAAGAATGGTGCCAGAACTTGGAAATATAGCCCAAGGCATGATCTTCTCAGCATAATGCTACAGCAGTTGGAAATAATGAATAAGAATTATCCACTTGCTAATTTCTTCTAATCTAATAAATATTTGTTTAATTTGTTCTCTTAATGTAACGAGACATACACGGTACACTTCAGTATGCAGCTGTCTACAGAAAAAAAAGAGATTTCTCTAAGAATATGTATCCATGCAGACCTTTCATTGACACACCACCAACAGAATTCATTCTTCACCCCGTCAGGAATGTTGACCTTCACTGTCAGGATCTTCAGATTTTCCCCTCGGTTAATGGCCAGAATCTGAGTGCAAACATAAATGGCAAAGACAGATGACACACAAAATATCCAAAAGATAAACTTATCAACATTTGTGTACGCGCTTGCTTGACATTCTGTAGCAAATCAGGATGGTGGTACAATAAATCAGTTCACAAAGTACTAGCATGTACAGATAACATCCACAATTTAACCACAGATTAAATCATGCCATGGCAAAACAAATAATAAATATTTCCTGGAGTCTTTAGTCTCAGGATCCAGTTTAATCTTAAACACTCTTACAAAGCAAGACAGCATGAATTTAGGTGGTGGAGTAATCTTATTTAACAACCCAAATTAAAATTCAAGAAGTTAACTGAAAAGTTATTCCAATCAGAACTAGACAGCGGAAAAAGTTATTCCTATATTTTGTATTTCATCTTTCTTCCTGAGATCAATCAAATTTAAAATGATGAATCAGAACTTGTGACACAAAGGCACCCAGCTTAATTTGRAAGAGGATTAATTTAGTTATTCATGCCTGGTTCACTAACAGCAGAAAAGGATATAAACACTCTCTTTAGAGTAACAGTCCAGCCTGAAACCATATGTATGTATTTCTGACAAAGTCCTGTGTACATAACTGCACAGTCATGATTTAAAGCTACATTTGGTTGTGTACATGCTACCTGCAAACAGAGTTCAATTTTAAATGGAAGACTGTGACTCTCCAATTAAAACCAGGATCACATTACAAGTAGCAGAACCTGGAATATTCTGGTGGATATCTCCTAGTCTAATACCATTATGGAGACACTGAATGTTCACCTTAATACTAAAAAAAAAAATCAGCAGATTTTAGAAACAGAATAATACTCAGAAGCAAATAAAATCCACATCCTTAGATTTCATTTTTCCTTGCAAAGTATTTTAAAGTAGAAAAATATAAAAAAAAAAAAACCTGCTTGAAGATGACATTCCTGTATGACTACACATGTTGCTGTATGTACCAGGCCCTGAGCACTGTCACAACAGAGCATTCTGTGTCAATCATGAACTTTAATTCAATCACTAGCTAACTCAGACATGTCACATATGTTAAATACAATGGTTTAAAATGACTCCAGGACATACTACCAATTTATATTCCTCAGCCTTACTGCTCCTGTGACATACCAGGCCTGACATATCATTGAACAACAAAGCTAATAATAAAGATTGCATGTGAAATATTATAGCATCTGGTACCTTGACTGCCAAAGCAAATGTTTTCACATAGAAATTAGAAAGACACATTTTAACAAATCAAATGCTTTCGCATTTATTCAGATTTTGTTTTTTAAAAAGAGAGGAAGTTAAATGTCAAGTTAAAATGAAATCAAAGTGATGCTCACAACAGAGAATATATCTGATAGAATTATAATGTCATCATTCAGCATGCTGTCAGCAGGGTCAATATTTGCATCACGTTTTGTTTCTTGGCACTCCATCTGAAGAATCTGTCAGTCACCTGAACTTAAAACAGCTGTTAATGCAGTCACTAATATTATTTATATTTTTTATTCTTAAACAATCTGCCTATCCTGTTCTAAGTGATGCATTCAGAGAAGAATTATCATGTAATAAATTAAGAAAGGAATTATTTGATTTCTCCCTCTAATATAATAAATGTCTTTTTGTTTAGCCTGTTTTTTATAAGTAGCATGTTAAAATCTGGCTATTCCAGAATACAAGGCAGTCTTCRCTTGTGGAAAAAGGACTGTTTTTATCTAAGACTTGGAACAGGTTCAGGGCAAGGGTTGTTAAAAACAACATAGATTTTTCTGAGAAAGCAAGAACAACAATATGATGCATTCTCAGGATTCATCAAACCTTACTCTGTTTATCACAAAAATACAACAATGCTTCATTTTGTACAGCTCTTATATGCTGCATATTAACTTAGACTCACAGAATAAGTTCTTACACTTTGCCAAGGACTTTAATTTCCAATTCCTTTTAAAGTATGAGATTGAGGCAAGTGCTCTATTTTCAAATGTTACACTTTATTCATGAATTCTTTTCCTCCCACTATTCCARTCATCTCCAAATACAGGAAAGCAACCCCAAGGCACACACAAACACTGAACTATTTACAATTAATCAAAAATTCAAATAAACTCTTCRAATATTTTTTCCTTAGTTATGACAGCGCTGGTATTACTTCTCAACTATGTCCTAAGACACTCCAGTCAGGTTCTCCTTGCTGCCAAAGGAAGAAGCTGTGACTGAACCTCCCGCTAGCAAAATGATCCAGCTGGAAACACCCACAGGGTATCTGTCCATGTCAAGGTCTGGAGTCAGCTTTTAAAGCTAACTAGAACAACCAAGTTTTTTTTCTCATTACAGTTTTAGAATTTTAACTTTTTCATACATCCAACTCCATGCCAGTCCTGATTACTTCAGGACTCAAACAAGGCAAGATGACATCTCAGCAAACAAAGCAAMAGTGGCACAGGAGGCAACCCAGACCTACAGCACGTGCAGCTGCAGAACCAAGCTGCAGCACATCTGACTGCACAGCACTTTAACTCACTGCAACACACACTGCAAGGCACACTCAAAGCTGCCAGTGCTTTGCTCATAAAGGCACAGCTTATTCTTCTCCAGGTAACATGCCAGGCTACTGCACACCGCCTGCACACACATCTAAGCCAGAGCAGAGTTAGGGCTGTACCCAGGTCTTTAAGATTATTAGCACTTTTCTACTTAGATGATGACAACTTTCAATGCATTAATATATGGAATCCTGTACTGGCAGCTCTGAAAAGAGGTGATTTAAAGCTGASTTTTGCATCTACCAAAGGCATTCACAGCACTGGTCTGTGCATAGCTATGATAGCAGTAGAGAAGGTCTTCAATGCAGGAAGTTCTACAACTGTTCTCCAAACACACCTATTTAACCTGCAGTCTTGGGGGATCAGTAAGTTATACAAATCACTCTGAGTTTCAGGCTTTCCTATACCTTTTTCAGCTATAAGTGTCTTTTAATAATCTTGAGCCAAACSAGAGAATTTCTTCTCTTTAAGACATCTTGAACTCTATTCTGAAAGAATATCTTTTTACCAGTTTTTAAATGCACAGAGGAACTACTCTTCACAACCTTAGGTGAAGGGAAAAATAAAGACTTTCAGGTATTAAAAAGGGTGGTCACAATCCAAGAAAATAAAAGACATTAAAAATGGCCATTTGCATCAGTAGGAGAATGAAGTTAAGTAATAAAGAAAACGAAGATGATGAGAAAGACATTCAAAAGTACAATACCAGGGTTTAAGCTTAATGACGAAACAGCAGATGAAGAAAAAATTTTTATCTCCTTATTTCTTTACCAAAATTAAAAGGAAAGACAGAAACTGAAAAATTAACAAAGAGCACAAGAAGAAAAAATACACATGAAAAGTTACAATATATTTACAAAATAGGGAACTCTGCAAATTTTACATGTCAGAAATGATTGTWAAATGCATTTTTTTTGCTCAACTAGCACAAAGAGCCCTGTCACACCTTAAGCCTTGAAACCGCAGGGAAGCACAAGCAACTCAGACTGCAACAATTCACAGTACAGAAATATTCAATGAATTAGAATAGCCAACAGCAGAAATATACAAATGAAACAAGTGTACAAAACCATCCTGTTATTACAGGACTGCCCGCTGCAGAATCTGTGCTTATTACTTCTCTGAAGAGCCAGAACGGGCAAAGAAAGAGGTATTCAGGTTAGCAGCAGATACAGGGGAGAATAAACCAAAACAGATCAAGTWAATCTTAACATCAAAACAGACAAACTAAGGACAAGAAACAGCGCAGCCACACAGTCAAAGTACTGACCAGGTTTGGGAAACGGTTTTTAGACCTCGTTGTAGCTAAGCAACAGTTTTCCTGAAGCTTAAAAAAGGATGCCTTGGACAAGAAGCAAATCATACCACCATGCCAGGAAATACACAACATGTATTGGGTGAACATCTTGGTATTCACCACTGAGAGCACACATAAAACAAAATACTCTGACAGCTCAAGTATTCCTTCAACAATAAGGGACACAGAAGAATCTTTACGTATTAAAACAGCCTTCTGATGAATCTATCAGTCTTTGTCAGTGTCACCACAGTAGCCAACAGATTGCTCTACCAACTTTTACAGACCCCCTAGAAGCAACTTTTCACCAAGCAGTAGTAATGTACTGTACAGGGACAGTAAATGTTCATGCTTCTTACAAAAAGAAGAACCACRGGTCCCTCTTCAAACATCTATGCAAGACCTGTCTATTGAAATCACCAGTGAGYATTTAGTCTTTCACCTAACACCTTTCATACCGGAAGGGGGAAAAGAGCTTAAAAATCAGCCCATCCCTGTTGTGAAATTTTTTTTGTAATAAATTAATCCTTTATTAATTCAAAACACGTGGGTTTAAAAGAGAAAGCACAGAAAAAAATGACAGCRTATCAGAGCCTTCTAAAGGAAAATGACATTTTTAGTTAAAAGCAATTACACGGCTCTGTTTTGTGTGATATTACGCCTTGTTTTGGGTTTGGGGTTTTTTAATTGGGTTTTTGGTTTACTTTTTTTTTTAAGCTAGGTGATTGTGACCAAAACAAGAGACAATTCACTCTGTGATTAGTTATGAATTAATGCAGAAATCTTGACAGCTCCATTAGGTGYGTCATACTTCAGTCTTTGAACTTCAATAATAGGGGTAGCCTAGCAATCAAGTCATCAGCTTCTCATAAGCTAGTAAGTTTGCTTCATCCCTCCTTTCTTTATCTACTTATATAAGTTCTAAACTTGGGGCTTAGGATAACTGAAGATACTTCACAGAAGGGAATACTGATGACTTGCAAAACAAGCCCATTTTTGGGGTACTGAATAGCAGTCCCTTACTCAATTTCTTAAAACAGAGATTAAGAGYTTATTCAGATTTCAAGAATCTGAAAGCCTCTATTACCTCTGATAACTGCATAGAATAAGAAAGTATCTTTAGAATTAGTTTTAAGCACAAAATCCAAACATAAAGCAATACTTACTACAGTTAAAATGCTAAGAATAAAATATTAACATTTAAACTTGTACCTGATGATGCTGGATATTCCTTATATTACACGAAAACTCATGATACAGTTGGAATTTATTGATATCTTTTTCATTTCCATTTTTGGACGACACTTTTGCCAATGTTGACTGGATGGAAATGTACCTTTGCTGACATCTGAATASAAGAAAATCAGATATTTATGATATTTTAGCATGAAACTATGAACAAGTCACTAATGGACAGATAAAATTAAAATTAAGTTTGGAGCCTGCTCATTTACAAATTATGTTAACTTTAATTACTTGCAGAACTGGATGACATACCTTAATGCTGAAGTGATATGTGTTCTGACTGTAATATAACAAGGGAAGACATTCAAGAAAAAGTTGATCTCAGCCCTCCTCCTAAAGGGAATGGAAACTCAAGAGCCACCACCTGCACTTCAGTTTGGACAGTTATGCATTCAACTTCACACAACAAATTTTGGGAAGTAGCAAAAAAATTACAGTAGTTATCTATTCATGGAAATGCAACAACTCTTGAATCTACCCAGCCTCAAAATTAATTTCTTGCTTTTTGCATTTAACACCCATAAAAGTTTTCATTATTTTTAGGAGTGTCAGAGATCCCAAACAGATAGCTTCTTGAATGCTCCTCATGATTATCACACATACAACACACTTCAGAGCAATCAYCTGTAAAGCACTGAGTATTCAACTAAGGAACTTTAGTGGTCAAAATAATGAAAGTGACAGATAGTTTCATTGGAGGGGKTGTTTTGTGAGGGACGGGCTGTCACTATCACACTGCTTATTCAAAACAACACTGCTCCAAAGGCAGTGCACATTCTTTGATAACTCTCTGTTCTGTCCCAGATGGCACACAGCAGCCAAAATAAAATAACAAATTACTATTATCCTGTTACACAAACGCCCGAAACATGACAAAGTTGGGTAATGTAAGAAAACTTAAATTCAGCTACCACAATTAAAGGATCAGCAAGTCCTGCTTTAAAAAGTCRTATTTGTTTGCCTTAGTGACTACCAATGCCAAAATCAACCATCACTGCAGTGCACGCTAGTTACACTGACTGGTGTCAAGTCAGTTTTYGGAGCAAGAGCTTAGGCAGATTCACTTTTGAAAAGTTACAGCTTGATGAAAATGCAAGGAGGGAAAACTCCTTTATGGGTCACTAACTGCAAGGGAGATGTGCTATATATAGGGCAGAGCACAGAGTTTTTCATTCTTTRGGAGTTATAGCATCACACCACGCTCACAGCAGACCTCTCCTGCACTGACAGCCAGATAGGCAGAAAGGTTCATGAACGTACACACGAAGAGACCTCTCACAGGAACACTGTTTTCACATCATTAAGAAAAAGTCCTGTGTCTGCATGCTAGGAGACTTCATCTTACCATGTCAGCAAGAAAGTAAGAAATGTAAGCAAGAAAGTAGAAGGAAACTTACAATTTCCTGATAAAATCCAGTGTATCTTTATCTTTAGCAAAGATGTCTGCTAAAATATGCTGTACTCCAGCCTCTACTTCTTGGATATTTTCAAGCCCTTAGAAGAAAAATAACCATAGAATATGCAGTCACTATAATATATTTAATAATTAGAGAATTATATAACACAGTTAATAATTATAGAAAAAAATTATTAACAAAAATACACAACTGCACAAGCACTAAGAAAATGCATGAAAGCTAAGAGAAAACTGATTAATGATATCTAACTGATTTGCAAAGGTTTCAAAGAATTGTAATTAATTTAAATTTTTCTATTAACTAAAGCTTCCTTTCCAAAACATCTAAAACTATTACATTTTTAAGGAGCTTTAAGTGGCCAATGCAGTACTGTAAGTCAAAATTTTAAAATTAGACAAAAATAATATCAGAGATAATGAAATAAAACAAACATCTTGTATTTGAATTCAATATATCTAAACCTGCCTCTAGCAACAGTCAGTAACAAATGCTTCAGAGGAAATAGCTTCTGATTGGGCTATAAAGTTACACACTACACAAAKGTTTATCTTGTCCCTTTTAAAGACAGGGAAGCTAAAATTACCTGCCATAAAGGAAAACCAAGCAGGAATATGTTATTGAATGCTTAAACGTATCAGGAGTTGTAAAATTTGGATCCTCACATATAAGAGTTAGCGTTTCTTATGCTAAAAGTATTGTCAGAACACAAAGCTAAGGGAACTTGAATTCATGCATCATACTGAACATGAACTGAGACACTCCAGTAGGTCATTTGAATGAGATAGCATAGGCCCAAACCAGTCAGGATTTGAGAAATAATCGGAAAGTTCCCATTCAACAAGCACCACTCAAACAGGCATTTTACTGTGTCCACCAGCATGCACTTGTGTAATTAGTTTTTGACCATGCATACAACTAAAAGGAAGAACAAAGTTTTCTGATTAGTCTGCTTCTTTAACTTTCAAATGTCTGGCCTTGAAACCTGAACTGCTGTTTTTATTTCAGTTTATTTTTAGTGTAAGCTGAAAAACATGAGAATTTAAAAGAACCAAATATTAAGATTTGATGAAAACTTTTCTGTACTGCAAATGGCTCGTTTCTTAAAAAAAATAAATAAATAAATAAATAATCACTCTGATCTCAAGTTGTATATAAGCTGTCAAACTAGCTCCCAAGGTGATAAAAGTGACCCAGTTGATAGAAGTATACAATTTCTAATGTCTCTCAAATGCAGACCATTATATAAACCTAAGCAGCATTATTTTTAGCACAAAATTGAAAATAGGTGTTCTGATTTTCAAAAACTAATCTTTATGCTGCAACAAATAGCACTTCCTTCTGAATATACTCTAAATAATTTATCTGAACTTTCACAGTGATTTTCTTTTGGCTCTTTAGACTGCACCAGAATAGTCAGCTATACAGCTGTATGAAGTAATGATATTACTGCTGAAATGCAGTAATTTAATAACTAGAATATTTGGTAACTGATTTTCAATGCAAAATGAACAGASTTTTATAAGTGATATTTAAATAAAATAAACTGAAGTGAGAGATTAAGAGTCAGCCTTGCTAAGGAAGTTCAGTATCTTTCTGCTGAAATTCAAAAAGTGTGTGTTAGGGCAGGGAAGAATAGAAGTACATCTCTATTTTAACATCACACAGAAGACTGCAATCTTCACATTTTATTGTCAGAGGTTGCCCCCTACAGATGCACTCATAATTGCATTCACAAAGACACACAGATCTGAAGTCCATATGTGACAATCATCTTGTTAAAAGTTCTTGCTCAAATTTCAGAGATTACATCTTCTTCAATCCCTACTGTCATTCAGTAACAAAAACTCTCCTGCTCACTCCCAATCCCCAAGGCTAGTTTTTATTAAGATGTACTTTGCTGTGTGACACTTCCCTCAGTATAGAGTATGAGCATAGGCCTCTGGTAAAATCAGAATTGAATCTTCAGGAAACAATTCAGGTAGAACTATGGAGAAGTCTCAGATGTGTGGTGTGGCCCCCTCTCACTTACCAGTAAACACAGATGTCAACTGTAAGGTCTCCAGACTTATGTCTTTTCTATTCCATAATTACTACTATTAATAATACAAAGAAATAGGAAAGGTTGGAGAGTCATTAAATATATTAAATGTGAACTCTTACCACATGCTGCTAAAAGCATGTGCTAAAAGCACAACTTGAATTTATAGTTGTCTAACATCCAGCAACATCAGAACATTTAAAGTAACTCCCTTTTTAAAATACTTTCAGACATTTAGAACATTGCTGCTCATAGAAGCAAGGCACTTACCTTTAGTATTGGGTCTAATGTAAGAAAAGAGATTGAGTTCCCCAGGATTCTGCAGGAGGGAGAGAGCAGCGGGTTCTAATCCGAGCTGTTTGGCCCTCTGGGCTTTGGTGCCTTTACTCCCAGTTTTGTACGGTGCAGACTTACAACAAAAAACAAACAAAACAAAATCAGTTATTAAAAAGCAGGGAAGTATAACAATCATGCTATGCACTTGACATTATGTACTATTCAGTTATATAAAATTACATTTAAACCAAGGYTGATCTGAAAAAATCTAGAGTACTGACCATGTGGTCTAATTCTTCCAAAGTTCTGCAATTTAACAATCCTTTTAAAAGGCAACTGGATAGCTTCCCTTCTTTCTTCAGCTTCTGTATCGTTGTATGTGTCTTCTTCGCAACAGTACTAAAATGCAAGAGATTAGTACAAAGACCTATATTTCACAGTGGATTAAAAAGTGTATYGATTGTGACCTTGATTATAACACTGCTGAAACTCTCTGAAAACCCTGAAGATTGTATGTCATGTTAATCTTCAACAAACCCAGTTGATAATCCAAAAGTTTCCATCCAATCCAAAAGTTTTCTCTCTCTCCAATTAGTCCAAAATGGTATCAAAATATCTTGTGGCACCTTTAACAAAAATCATCAAATAACACTGATAGTCATCATTGCCCCATACATTTCTGTAAGATTACTGGCCTGGAAGGCAAATGAAAAGGCCCTAGAATAAATCCACACTGATGAACTCTTACAGCTGCAATTCATATCAAGATAGTTCTGCAGCATCAAGTATAGGGCACCAAATTTAAACTCATAGGTCCTCAGTAAGACATACAGGAGCAACTGCAAGGATATTTTGTTATTAATTAATTAGTTGTTCAGATAAGAGTTCTCTCAAGCCCCCTTCTCTCCTTGAAAATAATCTCTTGGTAGGGGTTAACAGGGGGTACAAGGAGAAAGACATCAAGTTGACAGAATAGCTGAGAAGTCTGTTCCCTTGCCATCTCGAGGACATAGGACCACCAAAAAGCAAGATGGAATGAAAGCAGTCTCATCCATTCTGCAATAAGCTTTGTCAATCATTTCTTTCCTGCAGTGATCTGGGATAGTTTAGCCTGCCCTCCTGATCCACTCCAGCTTCAAGAGGTGCTTACACTAGAAACTTCCCTGCTCCAAGCAGGGTACCAAGGGATTCTTAGTGATTCTTTTTTTAAGAGAGCAGCTTCCATCTCATCACGCTATGTAGTTCCAGCAACAATACCGTACTCTTTTAGTACAAGTTTTTTCTATGCAGTTTTAATAAACTACAAAGAAATTAAGATGTTAGCTTTTCTTTGGCAATTAATAATGCTAGATTTCTTGTTACTTAGAAAGAAAAAAAAACAACAAAGAAACAAAAAAACCAACCTACCAAAAAACCCAACAAAACCACAGACAACTATCAAGAATAATTACCTCAGTTTTAAACATTTCCTTTATTAGCTCCTTTACAGTTGTAGTGTGTGCAAAGAGGCAAAACAAGGGACACAGAAGCAGCAGCCATGTGTTACTAACCTCCCAYCCAGATCCCTCCTTGTGTTGTTGTCTCACTTACCGTAGCTCTTCCAATGCTTGCTGCACTTCCCGCAAGGCATCRGCCTCCAGGTTATTGATGAGCTCTTTCCGATACCGAGCAATAAAAGGAATTGTGTTTTCTTCTTGAAAGAGCCGAATTAAGTTTGMACATACCCATGGTTCCACATTTGTTATTTCTGACAAGGCCTGTCAAAGGAGAGAAAAAAACCAAACACAAACACATATAAGAGATGTGGTTGATTGTTTCAAACAGCCTCTCATTCAACATTCAAAAGCACTCCCAGAAGATTATGCTGGGCAGCAGACTCTACTGTCCTCCCTAAGACAGGATGCCAAGCTTCTCATGCATTCAGCCACCACACTCAGTATTTCAGCAAGATATGCAGCAACCAATGTTTCCAGAAATTTGTAATCACAGTAAAAAGTGCAGGAAGGAGCAACTCTTGGGGAAAAAAAAAAAAAAAAAAAAAAGAAGACAAGGAAGAAAAAAAATCGAATAAAATTATAAAACAAATCATAAAGACCATAAACTATACACAGCAACTGAGAAAACTTGGATTTTTAAGTCAACACTGACATACCTCACCATGAAGTTAAGCAAACAAAACTCACAAAGCCAGAGCTGATGCAAATCCCACTCAACCAGTAACACGAAACTAGCAGTATTACTGAGAGTTTCAAGACAAACCAAGCCTTGCAAAATTAAACATAATTTTGCACAAACTGAGCTTTCTAAAGTTATAGTGCATCAAAAAGGAYTCAGTGACAGCATTATACACCGAGTTTATCTTAGTAACATTTTAACCATCACGACTTGTTTGCATTTGACTATAGTAGCTACCATAGATGGTTGATATAAAACCCTTTCCAAAGTTTCATTCTGAAGCCTAAAAATATAACAACACCTGCACAATCATATTCACTCCTTCTAGAGCACAGGCAAGGATCAAATTCTATATATGTATTTCCATGAATTTGTGAGAAAACTAACAAAATTTTACAGCTTTCTTAAGCATCCAGTACTAAGGAAGATGAATACAATGT
Organism: Malurus melanocephalus; assembly: GCF_030028575.1. NCBI lineage: Eukaryota > Metazoa > Chordata > Aves > Passeriformes > Maluridae > Malurus > Malurus melanocephalus. Next base: position 604,060 of record NW_026623449.1, read on the forward strand.
GTCCTATCTATTCCCACTCTATGTGTATTAAAATCTTCCATGATCACACCCAGGCTTCCAGCACAAGAACTATGCTAAAACTGTCTTCACCTGAATGACTTCAAAATTTAGATGATAAAAATGAAGATGATATCTCCTTCAAAATGAAGATGATATCTCCTTTGTTGTCACTATTGCATGAGGAAAGCAAATCTCCTTCCTGATGCAACCATAAACTGATAGAACACTCTCAAATGAGTCTCTAAAACTAAATGATCCACACTGACTAATATTAAGTTACAAAACTGCACACAGATATCCCAATTCTTTCAGCATCCCTTCCTGTAGGKGTTTCAGTTGTGTACATCCACAAAAAAATCCATGTGTTGATAAAGGAGAAACATGCAAACTGTTACAGACAAGCTTTGTACTAAGGACACCCCAAAGTCATTAAAATTATCTAAAAGTTCRAAGTTTTCAGTTACTAACCAACATCTATATACACATTTTATGACAACCTAAGTAGAGGTTAAATGACTATTTAGCTTCAGAGCACTGAAACTGTATGTTCTGGTTATAAGTGCTAATTATGTAGGAAACAGTTTCATTAGYACCCCAGAAAAGGAGAAGATTTCATACCTGTACATAATCCCAGTTCATTTCAAATTCTTCTTTTATTTTGTTGCCTCCCAGGTTTTTAACTGGCTTTCCTTCAGGATGTGCATTCAACTTAATCTTTTTAGAGGGTTGTTCATCAAATGCAAAATCCTCCTCACATTTCTCTTGCTTCACTTGACTTCCCGCTACAGTAACACTTGTTGAGGGTTTTTCATCACTCTCTAAACCGTTTTTGTTTTTCCCTTGGAATGAATTTATTTCCATTTTTTTAGGTACTTTTGGCTTTCGATCTAAACTTTTTGGTTTACTGCCTACATATTCTYCCTTAGGTTTTAGAAGTGGCATTTTATTATCTTCTACAGGTGGAGTAGGCAAGGATACATCCTGCAAAAAAATGTTGAAAGCATATTAGGCACTGACAAGACAAAGTAGTTCAATATTTCATTTAAACTCTAGAAAGACTTGCACCAGACACCATTTTCCCAAATAATGTCTCTGTCTAGCAGCAAAACAAGACAGAAATCTAACCTGAAATGTATCTTGCATGGAGGAAACAATACAAACACACACTGCAGACCTGTGATTTAGGAGATCAAATAAAATGATCCWGCAAAGAATTTAACAGGGCTTTACTTCAGAAGACACTGACCAACAATCTTTGCCTCCACTCATGTCAACAAAACAGGAAACACCAGGGCAGGGAAGCATTATCCTGAGGTACTGGGTTCCCAGCAGGAGAACTGGAACAGAGATTTGTTCTGCCAAGAAACCGCTTAGCCTTGGATAAGCCACACCTTCATTCCTGAATTTCTCCAGAGGTCATAAGTCAGAAGGACTGGCTTCTGTCATGATGTGATCTCAAATGTTAATAGTTGACAAAAGTATCTAATTTTTAATAGAACTGCATTTTATATTAATCATAATAAAATTGCAATCCTTYCTGGGTTGAACAACCATGAAAGGAAATGTAAGTACAGGCTGCCTTTTTTTGTGGTACACAGACAATGAAAACGTAGAAGACATCAAAGGTGCAATAACAAAACCAGAGATATTACAGAAAGAATAGAGGTATTTATTTATTTACATTGTTGAAAGAGATCTCCAGAGAAAACCACATTCCATTATCATTGGCCAAAATTTTCAAGGACTCTTGACATGTACACTTTAATGCATAAGGAAGTCACATTTATCCAACAAACTAAATATTCAGAGAAACAGTGGAATTGTATAATCAGACTCAGGCAACCAACTGAACCAGAGTCGGAAAAACTGTTCATGTCACTTCCCAAGAACAGTAATTAAGTATCTCTTGCTTACAGATACTTACCATTTCCTCTTTTATTGCTACCTTCTTGACCATTTTCCTGGCCACAGTTGACTGTGGAGCAGCAGCTTTWTTAGTTTTTGCCTCAGTTTTCTTTGGCAAACGAGGTTTCCTGGCAATTTTTTTTTTTGGCTCCCACATCTCTTCTTCCTCTTCTGATTCAGAGGTACTGAAAAACAAATGAATCAACAATATTGCTTATGAGAAGAATAAAAAAAATACATAAGCAAGCTACTTTGAGTGTTTGCTGGCATGAAAGAATGTGAACGGGTAAAATTAACAGAAAGGTAGACAGACTCAACAGACAAGTCTTTCACAGTGCTGCAAAGCCAATGGCTTAAAACAYTTTCCAAACTTTTATGAAGCTAGTTCCTGGGATGTGTACACATCTGATTCTGTTTGGACAACTGGCAGTTCACTTTCACTCTTCATTGTGAGCATGAAGAAGCCTAAGTAATTTGCATTTTATAATTGAAGTTTTGTGSAGAAAACTTTTTTAATCAACCTCTCAGAAACTGAATGTTTTTCTTATGTAATCACTCTTGCTTAGCATAAACCTTAAAAAAAATCCTAAGGAAAAAAATKATCTTACGAATCAAGAAACGAAGGTAGTTCTTCTGACGTAAGGGCTTTGGCTGCAGACTTCACCCTCCTTGGTAGAGATGACATCTAAAACAGATGCAAGGGGAGAGAAACATAACATTTGGTTGAAGCTGCATTCTCTTATGCAGCCCTATAGCTCACTGTCAAATGTGCCCTCATACTGTCTTCAGCAATCATCAAAGTTTCCTCTAGARCGAGTTTGGTTTGCTCAATATCCAAGAATTTAGGCCACAGCAACACACATTCAACGAACTTTTCAACTGAGCAAACAAACCAGCACTAAAACCTCTCAAACTACTTTACTCTTCACATGGAGGTAATTATTTGGATTGCATGTAAAGCTGTTCTAGCAAAAAAGGTTCTCAAACATTTTACTGGGTGTCACATATAGTGTGACATCTATCCATCTAAAAAGCATAGCAAATCAAATTAAAATTTAGTAAAGTGAGCTTATATATTTTGTTTTGGTGGGACAGAACAAGACAATTGCCCATTTTCATTTAAAATTTTAAATGTAAAGACTGCTGCTTGTATGCACAACGGAAACTACTATTTTTAAGTGAGCTGCTCATGGGTGTATAGAAAGCATATAAAACAATTACCAAAAGTAAAAAGGGAAGGCACACTCTACTGATACAACAATAGTCCCCTCCCAATAGTGGGGAGTTGGGATGGATTCTTTTRATAGATTTTTTGGACAAAAATAAAGCACAAACGTGGCAATATTATATCTGAGAACTGCTCATTGATAAAGAAGGGTAAGTGCTCGTACTGAAGGGATAGAAAAGGGAACAAAGAGGTAAAAGAGAGAGATGTAGAGAGAGACAGAAATGCTGCACCCCGGGCACCCCATTCAGTGAGAGTTGGGCAGATGGAGCATGTGTGCTGCAAGCTGCAAGGAACCCGTGTGACTCCCATGGCAGGCTGGGCACAGTTTCCAAACAGCAGCAGCTGTGTGCCCCTTCTGTCGGCCAAGAACAGGCTGCTGTGGCTACCGACACACTTGTGGAGCAGCTACAGCTGCTGTGGGCTGGCTGCAGGTGGCAGCTGCTCCACCAGGGCAAACAGAAAGCWCGAAGTTGTTGCAGCGGCGACAAGCTGCCTCRGGGAAGCAGCAAAACAGGGCACACGGACAGGACAGATGTGGACAGAGAAGACAGTCAAGGAAGGAGCAGGACCACAGGGAGCAAGATGCGAGGCAGGGAGCAGGGCCAAGCTGGCCCTCCAGGGGAGTCCCTGCTCCCTTCAAGAAACTCAAAGAAAATGGTGCTGGTTGTGCCGCAAGTTAACCGATTTTAGGTGCTCGGGCTCTTCCTATAGCATGATTTACCACTCATTTTTTTCCCAGGCATCTGGGCATCTGACCCACCACGATCCACAATCGCTTTCAGCCTGATCGTGGAAGCTTTCTCTGCCCTAACCAGCTGCCAGGTAAAGCCTCCCCAGGGACAGAGCTCCCAGCATCTATACCACCCCAAAGTAATTTTTCACCTCWCCTATGTATAACGTATATTGAAGCATAGATAAAAATCAGATAGGTCTCCAGTAACATTCATACCTACAGTAGCTATATTTCAGTCAAACACTTACAACATTTTTAGCAGTGGATGGGCCCGTGAATTTCAATAATCATATTTAATAGTTTTAGTTTTAAAATGTTAGGTACCCTCAAAATTCTATCTGCCAGAAAATCAAAATTAAAAAAAAAAMYTWAAAAAGCAAAAAAATTCTTGCAATTTGTTTCAATTACTACAAAATTCGACAAAATTCAATTACTACAAAATTGTACCAGAAGCATATATCTGGTACAATTTCACCATTCTTCACATTTTGTTCTCCAGCTTTTTATACCTTGACCTTTGATCCAGCCTTACTAATGCGATGAGAACCTTCAAGTCCCATGTTTGCACAATACAAACAGAATAAGCATTTTTCAAAGTGCCATTTAACTCAAGGGCAAAACGCCCTCTAATCCAACTTCATTCTGGCCTCTGTTCAAGCACTAGAACACAATTGCTACAAATAGCTTTCAGCAAATTTTCCCCGTAAAGGAACACAAAAATTTAGGTGAAATTTTCAGTACCAGTGGAATGAGCATTATTGAGGCCCATATCTTGGTCAGTAACAGGTCAGCATTTCTGTGTGTTCCACTCACCGAAATTTCATTATGCGACTGGTTGGAATACACACCTACTGCAGAAAAACATAAATCTCCAAGAAATATAATAAATATTACTTACCTTATCAGCTTCCCAGGTGTCTTTTCACTGTCAGTTCTGAGACACTTCCAGACTTATCCAGCCACTCTGCTTCTTTGTGTTCCTTTGCWCTTTATACCTGAAAAGTCATTATCACAGTTTTGAGTTAATTGCTTATTTATTCCCATTATCTCAGAGGCATGGAAATAATGTTTCCATTTTTATATCATACTTCAATGTGTGAATGGGAGACAACAAACTATTAAACACCAAGATTTCCAAAGTTAGATAACACCCAAGCCAGATGGATCCCTGATCCACTCTTTTGCAGGCACTGGGACATTTCATGCTTCTTTTCWACTAATCCAACTAGGTGAGTATTCCAGGCAAGAGACCAGTTTTTAAACACTCTAGTCAGCTTCTTCAGAGGTATCCACTGAATCACTGCAAGTAAGAAGGAAAAAGCCAACATGCATGGTCTCTTTCCTAAGATCAGCATTGGCCCTACTAAGTAACACCATTCTAAATGTCATGGTCAGTTTGAAACACTCAGCGTATCACCACGATAGTTCTGGAGCTTACCCAGAAGCGCAGGTAAAATGAAAACCTYTTTTCTCTTAAAAATTCCCCTCTCACCTGAAGTGATCAAGGGCAGTGTCTCAAATTATCTCAAGATTTGTGCTGTTACATTAAGGAAGATTACAGTAGGAATAATGCTCACTTTGTAAGTTAATTGTACTTCCTGACATCCAATACTGGTGATCTAACTCTCCATATCTGAAGAACAGGAGATGAGCTCCTTACTAATTCTCCATGAACAGCCAAGGCAAACAGTCAGAAGCCAAATGGAGCTATACAGCTGAAAATAAAAACCAACACCAAAAAAGCATCTATGAGATAAATATCAAATATGGGGTATCACAAAGGAAAAAAATATTTACACTGTGAGGTAAGGCCAAGTTATAACAACCTCCTCTTTTCATAATGAATATAACAAATTAACTGTACTTCATATTTGCAGAAAAGAATCTTATAGCTCCTATATATATATACTTTTTGTTTACAATAAATAGTTTTTTAATTAGAACCCACAGAAATACTCCTTGTTTAATTTCAAATTGCCAGACAGCTGTCTGCTAAATTTTCCTCCTAATCTGCCTGTGTTGGGGTGTGCAAACACCTACATTTAATGACTAAGAAAAACAGCCCTTCTGTGATTCACTGCAGAGGAGGAGGCAGGGAAGAGGATGAAAAAGAAACAAGTCTAAATGCCAGATGATGACAGATAACTAATACAAAAAAACGCTTAGAGACAGTCCCTGAAGTGAGGCAGGAAGACTCAAGAAACAGGCAAACACCAACAGGCTCCACATGGGGCATCTAAAACACTGACTGCATGACAAGGCACTCAACATGCTATTGAAGCTCCATGCTTCGCTTCTGTGGGGACACAGTCCCCCACATCTTCTGCCTCAAGTGTTAAGGCAACTCAGAACAGCTTTATTCACCATCCCACAGTATGCTGGGATCAAGCCAGTGCAAAGTTGGCCACTTATCTCCTATTATGTTTTCTACACAGACTGGCCTCTGTGGAAAAACTGTCTTTACCTCTTCCTTCTCTGTCAGCTCCTTACCAAACTCCAAGTGAGAGTTGGTTTCTACCCTGAAGAAAGAAATGATAGACCCTTCCAAACCCAGAAGAATCCCATAGATGTAGAAGAGCTAATAATAAAGGTGAAAAATTAGGAGTAACTTATTCATATCATCATCAGGGCAGAGTAAACATTTTCTCTTTCCATGTTTGCATTCAGTTTTACTGTACCTTATCACAGACATTTACAGTGCTTGCTCTTTCCTTACAAGCTGAAGGAAGTAAATATGCAGTAACCAGAGCTGAGCACAAATTATCCAGCCACTCTGTGCAGGATTTCACCAGCTTGCTAATTGTCAAATTGAACTTCAACAAGCTCTGTTCTAGCAGCTCTCCTAACATCTGAGGCCAAAGAACTACTGAGTAACATTGGCTAACATGCTTTTTCTTACTTCATGTACATTGTCAGAAACCTTTGCAGTTTGAAAAATGCTGGTTTTTAAGAAAAACAGYTCTTACTCATTTCACCAACAGTATTTTACTTCCATGGCAGGCAACACAAGCTAGACCCTGGAAACTTTGACCTTGCCCACATAATTAAGGTTCGAACTCCTCTTTCATGTCAAATCTGACTATAATCTGTCACTTCTGTGCAATAGGCTGGAACCTCAATGCTGAACCTTCACACTAGACCTTTGATCCTCTATTCCAGGGAACTAAAACTCACCTGATTGTCCATGTCCCAAATGACAACATGAAACATTATTGCTTGAAATGCACTCAGCCATCACTAAAGCCTGGCTTCTCCACAAAACTCAGCAGTTATCGCATCTTCTTTAAAAGTACTTTCCAGGTAAAAATTACAGAACTTCACAGAGTTATTACGCTGTACAGTGAAGAAGACCTGAAACAATTTAAATCATTGCTATTGTAGATAATTATATCTGCTAGATCCATTCTCCACATAGTTAGGCATCACTTTTGTTGCCAGTTGTTTTGTTCCCACCATCACCACATATCCTCTGCATCCAGTGCAGAGCTCTACATCACAATTTAAATGGCTGTAAATAGTGCACTTCTCTCTGCCTGCCAGCTACTCATTAAAACAAGGCTACTGTAGTTTGAGGTCAGGTCACGCCAGGAATAAAGACTGACAGAGCAGCTCTCATACTTTACTRTATGAAATCTTAATATGGGTATGCACAAAACATACAGCAAGGAAGTAATCATTTCTCTGGTCTCTCTCCCCAAATAGGTCGAGGCTGCACACAGAATGTAAGCAGATTGAGGTTTTAAGGACTTTATGTTAAGGAGCAATCCAAATCTCATTTAGAGACTGCTGTTCTCTTCAATCTCCCTATTCATCCAGAGGCACAACCCATTAAAAGTAAATTTCTTCATATGTGAATCTCGKTGGCCTAAGCAACTGCTTGCAGAAAGACAAGTTTAATAACAGTTTTAAAGTAATTAATTTAAAAAATCCTCACTCCCTACCACCTGTAAAGCCACAAAAAAATCCCTGTACTAGCACAGACCTCTTTTGATGCTCTACCAGTAGAGGAACAATTTTCAGAACCAGAAGAAACTCAAACAGACTCTTCTACCTAAACGCACAGGATTAAAAAAAAAAAAAACACTAAAAACACCAAAACAACAAAAAACCCAACCAAACAACAACCAAAACCACATCACCACCACAAATACACTTAGAAATTCATTTCAATTCAGTATATGCAAAAGCCCTGTCCAGCTGAAAAACACATAGACACTTCTGAATCTCTTTAATTCAAAGCAACACAYTCCTTACAAAACAGGAATTTGTATATGCGGGAAGGTCCTCAAACTTTGCTCTACAGCCACTGCTTTTCTAGCACAAATAAACCAGCAAGAATAACACTATTTTGCATTTTAGCTTCTTAAATCTAACAGTACTAGCAGAACCAGCATTTATAGCATGAAACACCTGTGGCAGGACAAAAAGCACTATATCAATCCCACATAACAAGTGAATTTTGGACCACTATTAGCAGCAGAATGGCCCACYTCAATAAATATATGGAGCCTCTCAACAGGTTGATTTTGCATGKCATTTTAAGATACCTTCACTGCATGCTACAATAAAATTTTAAGGGAGAAAAATACAGTCAGAGAAAAGCAGAAAAAATGCTATGCAGACCGATGGTAAGGACTTGTATGGAAAGCTTTCTGTCTCTCCAGGTTTTTATCCTGGAGAGATAGGTCAGCTGAGTTGTACTTCAAAATATAAATCCAACTTACTGTAATCCTCTTGARGCTAAAACCTTGGAGAACTCCCAGGCACTTTTGCTCAGAGAAGCTAGCGCAGATTTCCAAGGACTTTTCCTGCACAAAGTCAGTCAGGCCTACCTGAGGAAGGAGTTGCAGATAAAATTTAGAGGAGACTCCAGCACTAACTGAAAAATTACAGCCACAAAGAAATAGAGAYATACAGGGTACACACATACATCAGAAGTCCTCAAAGCCAATCGGAGAGGAAAAGGTGAAAGACCGGTAGGAACACTACCTATTGCTATCACTTACAGATGCACCATCAAAATGGCAAAACACAAAGCCTGTGCCCCTAGAAAGYGTATTCTATCCCATGCCTGTTCCTGTAACTAGTGGTCCCACTGAGGAAAAAGAACAACCTGTGTTATGCAGCACCCTGTAAATGAATCAGAAGAAGTCTGCCCAAAAAAGGGGAGGACACTAACACTCTTCATGCAGTTTTTAATCCACTTTATCTCAAACCACCTATGAAGACACATATTATCCAAAATTTAGGGGATACTGCTCCTGATGCAGCAACAGAACGCTACGTCACATGCAGTTATTCCTTTTCTCCAGTCCACAAACCAGCCACACAGTAACACTTCCATCCTKGTTCATTAAATGGGATGTCTTCACTCCCAAACGGATATGGAAGACACACATCTCTACTGCATGACTACAGCCACAGCAGTGCTCATCACATCAAAACACTCATTTTGCAGGCTTGGAGGGTCAAGGGGAGCTGAGAGCAAAGCAYTGTTTGTTGCTTGGTGATTCACTACCACCCCAAATCACTGCTTTTCGGCCCAGAAATGCAACCGAGATRAAAATACRTTTTATGTACWTCAAAGCCCTATTCTTTCCCTGGASACACGCTGCTTTTTTCAGGTCTGTTGACAGAACTGAAGAGGAAAGGCTAGCCGAGCTAAACGTCACCCACCCCGCCTGGGAAGGACCTCATCTCCCCGGCAGAACCAGGGGAATGAGCCATCGCTCAACCAATCCCTTTGCTGCCCCTTCCAGCCGTCCTGCCCCAGCCCAGCCTGGGGGTGTCCGCCCGCATCGGCGGTGCCGCTCACCCCCTCAAGCCAGGCACCTCTCCCCGGCCAGACGGGCTGGGAATGGGGCGGGGCGGGGGAAGAACRGGCTCGTTTCCTCCTGAACAACCGAGTCAAGAGCGAACCCCTCGCCTGCCGGGCGCTGCGGCGTGGCACGGAGGGCGCCGGGGCCAGAACGGCGCCGCTGCCCGCCCTGCCTCACCCCCGGCCCGGTCCCGGTGAGGGGCGGGCGGCTCCCCCCGTCGTTACCCCCTGCTGCCGCCGGCTGCCGCGTTTGAAAGGGCCGCCAGCGCGGCCATGGCGGACCCTCCCGCCCGATGCGCCGCGGCAAGGAGCAGGAAGCGGCGGCCGCGCCGCGCCACAGGAAACGCGGTCGGGCCGGGGGAGTGGACACACCTCCTCCCGCACAGCCCTGCCCCTCGCACCGCCCCTTTCCCTCGCACCGCCCCTCACACCGCCCTTTCCACCGCCCCTTCCCCTCGCACCGCCCCTCGCACCGCCTCTTTCCCTCGCACCGTCCCTCACACCGCCCCTTCCATCGCCCCTTCCCCTTACACCGCTCCTTCCATCGCCCCTTCCCCTCACACCGCCCTTTCCCTCGCCCCTTTCCCTCGCACCGCCCCTTCCCCTCACCCCGCTCGTCACAGCGGTCCCACCGCCCCTCACACCGGCCCCGCCGCCCCTCGGCCGCGCCGCCCTCGGAGCACGATCTGGAGCCGTGATCGGAGCACGATCTGCGGGCTGCCCCAGGGAGAGAGCATCAGCCGCCTTTCTCTTAAATCAAGGATAAAGTGCGGCGTTGCAGAAATGTCCCGGTTGGGTTCTGGATTGATGTGAGTTCGAAAGGTGTTAGCCAAGAAGCAGGGTTTTTTCACAGGGATCTTGGGGAGCAGGAACCATCGCTGTGTGAAGCTGAGATACTGCATCAAAGGTGACTGCAGAAGACGCATAAATAAATATATGCCCTTTCAGCCCCCGGAGCAGATAGAGSCCAGTATACATAGGATGCTCATGTTCCTTTACCCATGCACACTAAAACTTGCATTGTTTTTCCTTGTAAGCATTTGCACTCTGAAGCTGGAAATGCCTGCCTTAAAATTCTATCTAAAATTATGTTTCCCTGCAGTCTCTACACCTATTCCTTTTCTAYCCGTATTTTCTAAGTCAGCATTCAGCAAGGATCCTGTGAAGTCCATATCTTGTGCAAAAAGTTTAATGGGTGCTGGTTTCTGGAGCCATCACYAGAAGCGTGGAGCAAGCACGGTGTTAACATTAAAGCTGCCTTTCAAGCTTCCATTACCCTAAAAGGTCTTCTGCTTTGTATCATAAATATTTGTAACTTGTGGTCATAATTAGGAGCCAGCTGTCCTCCAGCCTTAGAATAGCAACATCTTAAATGTAACTAAGGTGCTATAAACTTAAATAATTCCTAATTTTTCATCTTGACTTTATAATAAATGTGTGTTTAACGGTCTGGAATGATTTTAAACACAATAATGTTCAATGCAGTCTCTCACTTTCCATGGAGTTTACCTGACCTCTTCAGCTTTCAGAGGCCTGGAGAGGGACTTATGCATATACTTGTCTTTATGCATGGAGTTGTATCTCTGGTGGCAAACTTTCAGCTGGTAWAAACTGTCACAGCTCTGTTGATTTAAACAGGGCCTGGGATTTACACAAGTTCAGGATCTGACTCGCAGACCTCGATAGGACTGTTCACATGTTTAAAGGTAATTGAGGAATGTGTGTGCAGGCTCGGACCTGATTCACTTGGAGTTTTGTCCTCGTAAGCACCAGGCAAAGGGTAGTTTAGTGTAATACTAGAAAGCATGATATCATGTTAGAACATCAGTTTTTCAGATGAAACATTGTCTTTTATAATAGAAAAAGTTCTGATGCTTTATATTTCAGATCAGACTCTACTCTTATGCCAAAACAATCTTTAAATAAGTATAGGAACTCAATGCACTACATAACTAAGGACAAAAGATTGTGACTATAAATACTTTAAAAGTCTTATTTAAAGACTTGGTCTGATTAAATTTTGTAATACTTAKAGTGCAACTTTGTGCAGAATATAAAAATACTGCCTGTGTCATCTGACTCCTTTGATGCACTRCATTAAAATTCCTATGTCTAAGTACATATCATGCAGTCTACTTCTCTTCTATTAATAGTTTGAAATTAGGTCACTAGTCTTGTAAGGATAGGCTAAGCCTGTGCAACTGATTTAAAAGAAATYACCTATATATGAATGTTTGGGTTCCTATCTCATGCTCACCTACAGTGACACCATTTCCTTATCCATAATCAGTAATTTTTCTGTCTGTTCTGGCATATGTATTCTATGCTRGCAGGTTTTAGTAGATTTGTTTATAGTGACCCCTGCTGCAAAAGATTAAGACTGACGTTTCTCTAAGCCTTTAAAAAGACATTTACCAAATTATTTCTGAATTCACCACAAAAGAACCAAACAGCTGTAAATTTAAGTATATAAAATTTTAAACTCCCTAACTTGGATAATTTTCAGTAAAATTAATTGAATCATACAATGGCTTTTCCTCTCTTACATGCATAGGATTTWCTTTCTAATGCAATGCAGTATAGTKGCAAAGTAAAATCGGTTCTCATTTCCTAGGGGTAAGGCTTGTTCTCTGTGTTATTRTTCTTTGATAAGGCTAGACTTGACACCAATAGATCAATGTCTCAACTGCTATACATAAATATTTTCAGAGCTCCACTCAGGAAAGCACATGCTTATGTTTATCTCAGTTCAGGGTAGCAAACTAATAAAAAAGCAGATTAAAGCATAGGACTAAGCTTAAACACAGATTACCCCTCTCGTTTCAGAAGGACTTAAGTGTGAGCCCCTTCCAACATTGCCCTCAACAGAATGTTTTCCCAAGCCCAGATTTATAAAGCTTCAGCAAAAGGTATTTGTAGGAGCTCTTCTAGAAGAAAAAGATCCRTGTATGCTCTGTGCTGGGTAAAAGCTGTGCACCCATTGCCAGTGCAGCATTTAACCTCAACTAACAGGCCCTGCTAACGGAGAGCATCAGCTGCACCTTCATGCTGCTTCAGCTTCCTAGCACTCTGCAAGCTGCACAAAATAAGCATATTCTTGCTTGCAAAAAACCTTCGAGGTATAGCCATGGWAAAATCTCTCATCCATATATGCTAGTATAAAGGTTATTGTACTGTTATATGTGCCTGATATGTTTTTTTAAAGCTGTATTTAAAGAGTATTATTTAGGCTGCAAACCCAAGCAAAAGGCATGCTTATAGCTCCTTGTGTAATCTTTGTACTGCTCTTTGTGCAAATATTTACTGATGAATGGAGACATCCCATGGAAAATTGTGAGACCAGCATACTGAAATAACCACAAGGAGGCAGAATTAAAATCTGATGAGCAAACTGGATTGTCTCTTTCCCTGCTGAGTCCTTCACATTGCATTCTCAGCAKCATTCTTGTATTACTGAGTGCAATTTTCTACGTCTGACAGGCGGGTAAAAGTTAAATTGAGTTGTCCCATTTCCTGTATTACCAGTGAGGGTGTGTCTTTTCCACAGTAGCCACAGTTCATTATAAAACCAGTCAAACTTGTCATTTTGATGTAGGGTGATGGATTATGGATTGTATTCTTYCCAATGGTCAATGGGGAAGAAATTGAGAATTTCCTGGATTTGGAAAATTGATGCCACCTGAAATGTCAGAAAGGGGGATGAACCACTGGGGCAATTTGCTGCGTCTTACTCTTCCTTCCTTGAGAACTGGAGGAAATCCAGTCCACAATTGTGTTCCCAACAATTTGCCATTGGGGGCAGATGCTGCATTACTTACGGTATGAGAGTGCAATCTGGTTCTTGGCCATGTTGCAGTAACGTGCTGAGGGTCATATGGTCTGCACTCAGGTTTCATACAGAATGTAATCCATAGTTCTGTTTCCTACCTCAGTGCTTTGGCAGCTTGTGAGTTAGYTTCTTCTGCAGCCATTACTGCTGCTTTGGTGGTGGTGTGAGCTGAACCATGAGATCCTCATGTGTTTTTATCATCTTGGCAGACTGACAAAAGTTTCCTTAGGAGTGCGACTGGGAGAGGAGAGTCAGTGATTTTTAACAGCCCATTTCTCAGCAAAAAGTGACAACATGTAATGACATGAAGGTATATGTACATAGAGACCAGAGAAGCAGGAGAACTCTGCCAGTGCAYTTAGCTTGTCAGACACCGGAAGACCCCAGTCCAGAAGCAAGATAACTGCATGAACCTCAGCTAATGAGCACTGCTGAGAGCAGGGTATGTTATTTTGGGCATGGTGCCATATTAGCATGACTCTACATCTTCCAGACAGAAGCTTGTAAAGTCTGGGCAGCTCAGTGTGAGCAGAGTTTGCTTGTGTCTGTCTGCACCTGTCTGCATGGCCTTGCAGAAGAAAAAGCAGCAGTTTCCCAATTAATTAGCAAAGACCTTGTGCAAACAATACCAATATGAGTATCCGCCAAAAAAAAAAAAACAAACAAAGCCTTTCTTCAATGGTTCAATTTCTCTTTCCTACCAGGCCCAGAAGAAAATGGCCAGTGTTGAGTCTACTGTCTATCTTGCCAATATACTCTCAGTGTACTTTTGTAGTTTCTTCCTATCTTATATTTTTATTGAAAGGTCTCTGAAAGAAACTATTTCACTCTTTCTCTATAAAAATACAGTGTGATGACATCCTCATCTGTGYCTCTGACTCCTAAACTCTTGTGTGCCCAGTAGTGATATGGGTGACTTGCATTAAGTCACCATTTGAATTGGGACCAATAGAAATGCCAATCAGCAGAAGCACAGATCTGCCAGGAAATAGTTTGCACTGTATTCATATTTTCTACTTGCCAGCTGGACAAARCACCAATATTTTTTATTTCATGAGGTAGAGAGCGCTTGTAAATGGCAACTTCATATCACTGTTACTTTTTCCACTACTGAGAGCTCATGCCTTTGGCCACAAACTTAGACCTTACTTTAAGCCTATGCCCTGCCTTTCTAGAAAATAATTTTGTCCTCCACCATTGCAAATAAGTATGTCATCCACCACTATGAGTGACCGACAGTCTACAGTATTTATCATGGTGCATCAGAGTGTGTTTGAACAGTTTCTGAATTGCTCAAGAAAGCCCTGGTATTTATCCTCATAGCCTTGTTGTTTCCCTGGTGTAAACGACAAAGGCACAGACAAATTACATACCATGTGCAAATGTAGAGAACTGTACCAGCACCTTCAAAATCCTTGGTACTCCAWACAGGAACTGTTAACACTACAGCTTCAGAAAGGAAGACAATATAGTTCTTCTTCCTACTGATCCAGCAACTGTTTTGCAAAATTACTCCTGAAGCTCCRTTACACGCTCATATGTCCAGTTTAAATACATACGAGAATGGAAAAAGAATTAGGCCTTGGGAGGAAGCTAAGGGATGCCAGAGGATGTTTAGACTGAAGTGTAGGCTATTGTTACTGCATGCATTTATTTCAAAGAGAAAGTCTCTTCAGAATCAGAAGCAAAGGTGTCTTAGGGATTGCTAGAGGGAAATTCTACTTTGGTAGAGGTCAGTTCTGATTTCTGTAACAAGTATGCTCAGGATGATAGTAAACTTTTTTCTACGCTGCAAGAGTTTTCTGGAAAAAGTCACACTTGGGCAAATCAGAAGTAAAATCCTATCAAAACCCATTATTCCAGTACTATTATCCATTTAAAAATTATTTCTCCTCTTTATTTTACCCCATATATATATATATATACATACATATTTTTACATATTTAAAGATACATTTTATATATATATATATATATATATATATATATATACCTCAAAGGCAAATCAGAATCTCCAGTTTCCTCTGTGGACTCTGCAGAAACATCCAGGTCAGGACTCTAATAGGCACAAGGCCACATGTCTTGTTACAGGGGGACTGAATCCATCACTTTTGAAAAGAGGAGACGATGTTGGCAAGTGGAGGACCTCAAAATCTGTCCATTATTCCTGTCTGTTCAAATAGCAACTTAAGTGCTTACAAATTGATCAGATGCTTTCAGCAAGCTATGAAAAGGGCTTCTTTCTAGGGAACATRAATCTGAATCTCAGACTCAATTTCCTCCTTTGCTACAGATGTCCTACAYGACCTACAACCAGTGACTCTTTTCGTGCCTCAGTTCTTGATTGTTAAAATGGGCTACTAATGACATTTCCTAAAACCATGTGTGAGGATAAACAGTGACTGTGATATGCTCAGGCATTTGCACATAAAGGAGATAGATAAGCATGTCAGATTTTCCAGGGAAATTTCTGCCAGAGAAATTTTGACCAGTTCCAGCCTGCGCAGACAATAACAGTGTCTGCTGCAGGTCTGTTACTGGCACAACAGTTTATACAGATATATACATAAACATTTCTTACCAATAAATGTGTGGATAATTTTGAATCAAGAAACTTTATATGTAGTTAAAATGTAGTCATAGTACCAAATATCCTGATATAGATTATCATTTGGAGAATTCTTTTCTTTCTCAGTCATGATTTCTTCTTTTTTCCTTCCTCGAAAGCAAGCTGATGCTTTAAAATCCAAAAGAGGGCTTTTATGTGAGTGGTCTAATCCACAAAACTGTAAAGATRAAAATGAGTCACTTAAGGCCTTTACCATCTGCCTGAAATTCCACTGTCATCAGCAGAGTTGCAGCTGGAGATGGATTAGCCTGATCCTAGATGGGAGAAAGATGCAGCTCCTGGCTGCAGGGAGTGATGTGTTTTCCCTGTAGATCCAGTCCTTCTGCCTTCCCTGGGAGAAGTTCGAGTTTGCATTTGGTTTGTGTCAGTGTTTTCACTAGCATGGCAGCCTGCAGTTTTATTAAAAATACTTAAAAATGGCTCTGTTAGCAATCTTAGGGACCATTCTTKTAAACAAGTGCTGTCAGTCTTGCAGACTCAGTCTTAATATGTGATCACTTTGAAGTGTGCACAGCATTTTGTAACCAGGCCAACAATTTGGAAGTAACATAAACATATGTAATGTGTCAGCTTTGCTAAATTTAAACCAATGCTCTTAGGTTCAAGAAACTGTGACATGGCAATCTCAGCTTCAATAGTACTGGAAGGCCTAGCAAATGGTTGCTTGTATTTTTCCTAGTTATCCTGCAGCATTGCAGGTCATTCATTCTCTGTCAAGAAGTTCCAAAAATTCCAGTGAATGGAGAATGTTGACACATAAAACACGATTGCTATTTCTGTAAAATAACTATTACAGTAGCTAACTATATATAGCCAGAAGTAATTGCTTCTGTAAATAAAATACCAGTGAACACATTACAAGATTAAAGAGAAACTTTGAGCTTCCAACACAGTTATTTGCCGACTCCCACCCATATACACAGGATGACTTTGCAGTCATAGCTCTGCAATGCCACAAGGCTTAATTTAGGATATGCCTGGCATATTATACTTCCTCACATTCCTAAATAAAGTGCTCTTCCATTAGCTGCTTTATTCTCCTTTAAGCTGGCCACTGCACCCTTCATTAGTGAATAAAAGTACACACATTTCACCAAAAATACTGCCATGAAATTMTTTGTAATCTTATGTTATAGTTAGGATTTATACATGTATAATAAAGGCTTTAGGTTCCCCTGGGCATTTGGATGAACTTTTAGACAATATTAATTTGAAATTCTCACTCTTTAAAAATAGTCTCTTTCAAATAGCAGTTATAGCTTGTAAAAGTGAGATAAATTGATGGAAGATAAGATCAGAAGTGATGTATCATTATAAATGTGTCATCAATCTTTGAGAGGGAAAGTGATATTAAATAGCTTGAATACCATGCTGCTCTACAAAGAGACACCAGTTGAACACTTTGAAGGTAGGTTTACAGTGTCTCTGCCATTCAGTGAAGAAGAAGAGTTATTGTTGGGGGTTTTGCTTGCTACTGCTGGTAAAACTGGGGGTTTTGCTTACTACTGCCTGCTTGTCATCCTTTATGCCATTTTAGGTAGGGTTTAACAGTTTCACAAGTGAGAAGTATAGAGGGCACCTACATAAGAGTTTTGAAGTCCCTCATTTTTTCTTTTCTAATCTGACATTATTTAGGCAAAGCTGTTTTTGCACTATCAGTGCAAAACCTATCAGGTTTTGGACCTATCAGAAGAACAGTATTCTATTCCTAAGAACAGTATTCTATTCCTAAGAAATACCTTTTGCTGGTTTGGTCCTTATTGTTGTTCCTATATTTTCATAAGATCTGGGAGCTGCTGTGAAGGAGCAGGATCCCACCGAGCTACAGGTAAGAGAAAAGCTGACTGGTATTGTGGGTAGTTGTAGGTATCACAGTAAAGGGGTGCTTTGAGCATGAAGCCCAATGGGCAGATGGGCAAATCCCTTCAGGGAGCTACYGGGTATAAGGACAGCATAGGAAAAACACTTCTGTACTTGAATTAAAATGTGAGAAAGGAGTTTTCCTGCTTCTAAGAACCAGCTGTCAGAGTAAGGTGTTGGCATCTTGTTAGGAAGGAGCCATTGTAGGCAATGTGGGGATGGGCTGCGTAGGAACCTGAAAATGAAAATSAACAGCATGAGTTTATGCAAACAGGGATAAATGAGAGTAGCAAGAATGTTGTTTTAGGCAAAAACCTACACAAATCCTTACAAGATTCTGAATGAACAGGAGCGGTGCTGGAATATATCTGTCATAAATGAAAAAGCAGGCTGATGCTCCATTGTATTATGGACAGGCTGTGATTGAAGATTTCACTGCAAAAAAGATCCACACAACAAACTCTGAAGATAGTTCAGAGTAGAAGCTGACACCCATGTTATTAAACCTGACAGTAGTGTGACAAGAAAGCAGGTAACAAGAAATAATCATTATGGGAAACAAGATTGTATTGACTTGTTTGTTTTGTCTCTCTGTATTTTAAAGCATTTGTAGSAATTTAACATCAGCTCCTCCAAAAATGCAGATATTCGTGTTCTCAACTTGTTTTCAAACAAAATTACATCAAGCGACAACCCATACTTCAGCAGTGTTGCTTCTGTAAGAGCAGAAATAAATGCTGTTGATGGGCAATAACTCAGTGTCACAGAAGTATCTCAGTGGTAAGCACATACAATACCAAAGAGCACTCCCACTGCTCCCACTTTGTGTATCTAGATGGATCTCTTCTGTCCAGTTGGAGAAACACTTTCCATAAAGTGTCTTTGTGAAAAAATTTGAACTGGAATGTTGAAAGAAACAGAAAGACACAGGTCCCAGTACTGATTGCATTTCATGCGGCGTTTGGAAGGGCCTTCCATAGAATTAAATGAATTTTTATTTGCCCTCCTGAGAAAGCTTTGGAATGCTGACTTGTAAGGCAGGATAGGAGCAAGTTTGTTGAAAAGCTGATTGAAGGACAAATCTAGAGAACATTCCTATCCAGGAAAATTCCCAGGAACATATTTACTTTAATCGTGCAGTGTATKATTACAGTAAATCCATCCTCAATAGAAGGGAATCCTGCACTTCCTATCTATTGAGGATGGAGCATCTGTGCCTTTTGATTGTAGTAACTGTACCGTTCCAGCACAGAAACTCAGTATTGTATAGTCTGCCCTACCTTAAGCTGAAGCTCCCTAAATTTATTTTTGTCAAAAGCCGAACCAGTTCAGAAAAGGTTTTACGCACTACATGTCCTTTTTTAATCTGAAGCACTCTGCTGAAGTTATGGGCACATTTTTAACCTGCCCATATGCTTCACTACAAAGCTTCATGGCTWCTGAACAGCTGTGATAGCACTAGAGGTTGTCTCCTGAGGTGAATAAGCAAGCTTGGAAAAAAGTCCCCATAAAGGGTATTTATTTCAGACAGCTTGCAATAAATATCTTATCATTCACTTCATGCAATCCACTAATAATCTAAAAAAGAGAAGAAAACCCTTCACATTTTATTTTCTACGTGATGATGCACTGTCCTTATGGGAAGAGGCGAGTGGCAACATGTCACAGCTTGCCAACTTCAAATACGTTTGTTAATTCCCAAAGTACAGAGTATTAGGTTTCTGTGGAAGATCTGAACTGTTCCATTAATGACCTGATGGATGAGGTAAGATTCAGTGGGTTTTACTGAAAGCCAGACTCCAAATATTTGAACTCACTCTTATTTCTGCTTGTCTCTTTTCATGATAGATATTCATGTGGATCCAATCATCAGATAAGTTTCTGAACCAGCARAAGACATCTGAGCTCTTTCCAAAAATACAAAATAAAGGTCATTAAAAACAGGTATTTGACTCTGTTACAGTGCTGGACCTTTATGCAGTKCTAAGTACAATGGGAGCTTTGCCTCATCATCTTGGCATCATTATCCTTGGGCACCAGAACTGTAATATTTAGATATCCTAGTGCATTTGAAACTGTCAGTTTCTGTCCTTTTAGAGAGCAATGATAAACAAACCTAGATAAGGTTTTATTGAGGAAWATGTCTCATTTTAAACTCAAAACTTAGAGACAAGTACACTCATTTTTCCAGGCTTGGTATTTTTTAGATCACATCAAACTAAAAAGAAAAACCACTCCAAAACAAGYTAGGTGTGATGTTTCTGTACTTTGCCATTATTTAAATATTCAAGCATAAAATATGCTACTGTAATGTCTGAAAAAAGTTATGTTATTAATACATACATAACTTAGAAATGTTTGGAATGGTGTTACTGAAGCTTTTATATTAAAGAAAGATCAGGCAAAACTAGAAAAGTTTAAAATATCTTATAAAATAACTAATACATTGACACAAGTTGAGAAAAACGTATTAGAATTATAGATTAGATTATTTCGGTTGTACTGGATAATAGCTGTTTCTGTTATAATAAATACTTGCTGATTATAAGACCTCATTGCAGTTTTTTACCTAATTGCTAATCCCCCTTTTTTTCGTCTCTCCCTTATGACTCCTTACTGCAAATTGCAGCAAGTGTAAGCTACTTCCATATGTTGGAGGAAGAGGTACATAAAGGAACCACTCCTTTCATTTGGATGTCTTTATCCGAATAAAAAAGTGGCGACATTTCTCCCCAGGCTAAACCTAGTGTAAGAAAGTCAAACACAAACTGGAGCATAAAGGCACAAAACAAATCYTGTCAGTTTGAAAAGGATACAAAGATATGTTAATGTCAGTATAAACAAAGAGAAAAGGCAATGATGTATTGGATGATGTGAATAAATAGAAATATGTAAATATAAATATAATAGATAACTAATGCATTATATATTATAAATAAATAAAATATAACTTTTAGTCATTTATTTTATGAAAATGAAGGTGTGAGGACTATTATATCTACAAAAATAGATGAGTTATTCATAAGCAGTAACATTAGTTTTTTTCTAAGTTGCTTTTTTAACCATCATATCTAGACCTCTAGATGCATCTAATTCTTTTCACTTTCCCTAGGGATGGGTGAAAGATACTGGATTCCCCAGATCCAGACAGAATGTTAAAACTGTGGATGTTGAAGATCTCCCAGGGGGCTCCTTCAGTTATATTAATGTTAGAGATGGGAAACAGTTTTCATGAATAACACTTCAGAAAAATGAAATGTCCTTATCATTATGACATAKCTCTTCACCAAACTGTTTTGACAGTTATGATCAAAGCAAACAAAACCCTCCACAATGGTTTTATTAATATTTAATATTTTCTTCAAAGAAACACTAATCTAAACTTTTTAATTAACTACCTGTGGAAAAATAAAAAACAACAAAACAACCCTGTTATAACTTGTCCTATCTTGGGTTAGCTAAGTCAGCAGCCCTACATTTGATTCCTTTGGATCAGTTACCTATTTGACTTTGCAAGAGTAGCATTAGGGCAAGTATACCTTTATTAGTTCATTTAAACTCATAACAAGAAATAACTGACATATTTAGATGAAGTCAATCAATTCTCACAAATTTCTTTTGGACTGGCAGCTTTCCTTAAGAAAACCCAAATCAAAACAAAACCAACAATGAAACAAACTGGCTATCATATGAAAACTTCAAATTCAATGATGGATTATTTTCAGTTGAGAACTAGATTGGTTTCAGATACTGAAAWTTTGTAATCTGTGGTACTTTCTTTTTGCTCCCAAATACCTGATATGTCCAAAAGGAGAAATATTTATTATAGAGGATATATTTTTTAAATTATTTGCTAAACATTGATTTTTTTTTTGCCTCTATAGAATAGCTATCATCTCCAAAAAGAAAAGTATTAAAGTGAAGAGGGTGTTTTGAGGATAAACGTGTGAAAGTTTTGTAGATAGCTATGAGGTTACAGAAGTACAATTATGAATTAAGTAGCACTAACTCAGACATGTAGTGCTTTGCTCAGACTCAGAAATTCCCTGTTACCTGTATGCAATGGGAGTGGATCATGCCCTGTCTTGTTTCAAGTGTTCTGCTTCATGGGATCACATCTCTTGCTTTCTGCCTCTCTTGTGCTGCCTTAGAGGAAAGTGGGATTACACTGAAGGAAGACATTCTTTGGATTATTAAGAGCTTCTAAAAGATGAAGCTCTTATCTGGACATATAGTGAGATGGGTATGTTTGGGGCATGTAAATGCAGACTTAGAACCACACCCACRAACATAAAAAGGAGAAAGAAAAGTAAAAAAACCGTTGATGAGTATAATTATGACCTGTTAATCCTTTGTGTCTTTGTTTTGTTTGTGAGCTCTAAAGTCATGAGTCATGCAGTTTAGCGGTCAATTGTTTTCTATTCTCTGCTTGCCGGTAGAGGCCCATTAAACAKCAGCTCGTGGGAAAAGCCATCTCTGTCAGTCCACACCGCAAAGTTTTCACTCAGCACTGACACCCCCTCTGCCTTATGAGAAGTACGTTAGAGAGCAATCATTGCTGGACTGTGCATGACTTTTGAAAGTTGAAACTGCCGTTTACACTTGAAAATGAAACTATGTTTTAGCAATTTCAAATACATAAATATAAATACTTGTGTAGCTAAAAGTCCTGAATCCTGGCAATTCAGAATGTATAGTGTTGTGCACATACATATAGGTCTTTTTAGGCTTTGACCACCGTTGTAGCTAATGAATGAAGCCAGTAAAAAAAAAAAAACAGCTCAGCATGTCCACATATCCTGAGTGACATCGTTGCAAATACTGCAAAWCATATCATTTTTATTCCACCTGTATTTTTCAATTTTACATAGTTTCACTTCTTGAATACTACCACGGGATAAGGCTGGAGGAAGGCTGTGAGAATAACATGCTGGTTTTATTAATGACTCTTTTAATGACTTCAAATGTGAATTTAGCAGGTGATTAGGACTACATTGTGAAAATTGTCCACTTAACATGAGATACCTAAAATATCTCTAGTCAGATGTTTTACAATTAGAGCACTCAAAATTCAGAAGTAATTCCAAAATGCAGCCCTTTACTCATTGTCTTTCTCACTCCTCTGTGTTGTAAAGCAGTGATACTACTTACTTTTGAAAAGCCTGTTCTTTTTATATTTCATTGAAATGCTACTGAACTGACAGTGGCAGTGTGCATAATTTAAAATCATCAAGAAAATTAACAGAAGCTGGTAACAATAGTCACACCTTGGACATTCTTATTACTCCACTGCAACTTATCAGCTGTGAAAGGAATTTGCCTCGGAGTGTCACACCTATTAGGGACAGATGCTCCAAATCCTGCACAGGGTTCAGGGTAAGACAGTAGGATGAATGCTAGCAAGGTGTCAGTAAAATGAATACACACTGGCACTACTCTCTGGAAAATTACTGCATCCAGTGATGGCTAGGCAAACAAATATCAAGATGCCCAGACTTCTTGTGTACTCACACCAAGTAGATCAGCAGAACAGTAACCCCTTCCACCCTGTTCCTCTGGTATGCTGTATCCTGCCATGTATGGCTGTATGGCCTGCATTCCTGTAGTGTATGACAAAGCAGAGAATCAATTCCATTTCCTGGAGGCAAAYACACTCAGATCCCTTCAGTTTCTTTTGGGGAAGTCCCCCTCAAATGAAGAACAGTTTTTAGAAGCAACAATACTTTGGTACTCTATGGAAGAAGTAAAACCAGCAAAAGCCAACAGAAGTATGGATAATTGACAGCTGACCCCAACATGCATTGGGCATCCAGCCTCAGGGCTGTAACAACCCAAGGGTCAGCTTTTCTGTCATGACAGTAGTCACATTTAGCACTAGACTATGTTTGCTCCTTGCCTGAAATTGTGTAGCTGGTAGAGAAGAAAGGAAGGAAAAGGGCTCCTTCTTTTCACTGTTTAGT